>NW_028276170.1:15701905-16038810 GCF_052056855.1 Sturnus vulgaris
AAACTGTTCGTTATTCTAAGTTTTTTTCTTACAGTTTCTATTAATAAAATTTCTGTTTCCAGCATTTAAAGTTAAACCTGTTTTTTACCTTTGTCCTATTCCTATTTCAAAACAAAAACATTTTCAAATTAATAAACCAAAACCACTGCATCTAACCTCAGTGATTCCAGGATTTTGATTTCCTGTTGCCCGAGGGTGTCTTCCGCAGCCAAATGGTGACGGACTGGGGCAAAGACCAAGATTTTGGAGACAGTGGGGTGGAAACTCCTCCAAAAATTATTTTATTTTGGCCTTGATTTGCTTTTAATTTCTCTTCATCCCTTTAAAACATCCAACACTGGGGTGAAAATAAAGACACTGAACTGAGACATGGGTGGGGACATGGGGGGACAATGACATGGTGGGACACAGACATGGAGAGTGACATGGGGACACATGGACATGGAGGGGGACGTGGCCATTCCTGGGGACATGGGGGGACACAGGCATGGATGGAGATGTGGGGGACAGTGACAGGGATGGAAACATGGTGGGGACACAGCCATGGGTGAGGACATGGTGGGACATGGGCAGTGACATGTGGGGACACGGCCACGGCCGGTGCCATGGGGGGAACTTGCAGGGGCTGTGGGGGATGCTGGCTTGGAGGGAGTTGAGGGTTCCTGGCAGGGACTTGGGGCTCGCTGAGGCCTTTGGGGACCCCAGGCCGAGCGGCTCCGGCTGCGCTGGGAGACCCTGGCGGAGGTTCTGGGGCAGCTGCTCAAGGACCCCCTGCCCTGGAGCCCCAGCCGGGCATTGGGCTCCTGGAAGGGAATGAACGTCCTTGTCCCCAGCAGGACAGATTTCTTATTTCTTGCAGGTGCAAATGGTTCTCTTACCAGAATAGCTCGTTGTGTTAATTGTTTTCATGCTTAAGATTGTTTTCACCTGGCAACAAGCAAGTAACTTAGCTGCACACAGAAGAAGTGACAGGCTAGCTATTAATTTAGCAGAGAGCAAGATCTGATTTTATGAAGCCTTTCTTTTATAATTTGTCTACCTGACTGCAACCTCTCACCCTTTTTTGTTAATTCAGAAAGGCTTATACGTTCTGATGTTAAAATAGCTCTCTCTTGTGAGAGTGTTATCTCCTTAAGGTTATTACTGGTTATCTGTTAGATATGGGATAAGATACATAAAAGACAGATTACAATCAACAAAACTTAGCAAATTCAAATTTCACAACATGAGAAAACGAAAGATAATTTCCAAT
The DNA here is from genome assembly GCF_052056855.1 of Sturnus vulgaris. Classification (NCBI taxonomy): domain Eukaryota; kingdom Metazoa; phylum Chordata; class Aves; order Passeriformes; family Sturnidae; genus Sturnus; species Sturnus vulgaris. The sequence goes on from NW_028276170.1 coordinate 15,703,158, forward strand.
GTCTCCTAGGGAAATGGAAATAAATGAGCATTGTTTTAAAGTCCAAATAGTCCATTAGCTGGAAATGTTGATCTTTGACATCACTGAATGTGCTCTTGGATTCTGGAACAGGGAATAACTGAAGAAGGTTAGTAGGAACTCTATACCATGATGATGACACAAGGCTTTTGTTGGCAATTTGCCTGTAAATTTCCAGACACAGCCATGTCTTGGCAGTCCTACTTCTGGGTTTGTTCTGGCCACGAAGGCTGCATGGTGATTAGGTTCTTTTTCTTCTCACTGGGCTTCATTTTCTTGGAGGCAACTGATGTTTGGCTGAATGAACAGGTGACTGCTTTGAACTTGTTGATGATAAAAACATATGCATACCTTGTCGTTAAGTTAATGAATTTATTAGACTTGGTCATTGTACCTTCAATTGAAGAGCCTTTCATTAAAATATTTTAATATTTTTGGTATAAATATTGCAAATAAAATTTATAAATATATAAATATTTAAGAGCTAATTCCCCCTTCCTTGTTTTAAAAACAGCATTCGTGACTCTTGCCATGAACCTGAAGGGAAGTTCAAAACAAAACAATACATGTAGTAAAACCAAAAACTTACAGTAATTTGGAATAATTCTGATACAAGAATCCAAAACATTTCCGATAACAGATATAATTAATAACACCTGTGAAATTAGATTATTACCAAACATTAAAACATTGTACCATCATCCCAGTGCCTGCAACAGCTGATAAACCTCAAATCAGTGAAGAATTGGATAAGCGTCTGTTGGGGGTTGTTTTTTCCTTTCCTCTCTGCCTGTGGAATTTTTTTCCCATTGACATGCTAAGAAGCACTGATGGTTAGGTCCCAGCACCAGGGAGAGCCTCCCTGGTTTTTTGGGAGTTTCTCTCGGAGGGTGGGGGGAGGGAAAGGGGGAACACGGTGAGATTGGAAGCAGGTAAAGGAGGGTGGGGGCAGTTGCTGGCTCTCGCTCGCTTTTGGCTCTCGGAGCAGAAAGGTCATTGCTACCCCCCACCATCCCAACGCCGGGAGCTGCCTCTCTGTTTTGGACCCCGCAGCCCTGCTTGGACGCCCTCCTGCTTCAGCTTGCTGTTTTCCCAGCATCCTGCCTCTCCTCCATCCCTTCCCATCTGGGACACAGCTGCCATCACCCCCAGCCCCTGCAGGTGCCGGGATCGTCACATCTGCCCCGTCCACCGGGAATCTGCCAGCGCTCACTGCCAGCGGTGACGGTGACTGCAGCACAGGGGAAAAGTGCCTGAGGCCGAGAAGGACTGGAACTGGGTTCCTGTTCTGCTTCTTGTTAATTCCAGAGTTGTTGTTCTGTTTGCCTTCTTAGATATACCAGTAAAGAACTGTCATTCCTGTCCCCAAAACTTTGCCTGAGAGCCCCTTAATTTCAAAATTATACTGATTCAGAGGGAGGGATTTGTTTTCTCCATTTCAAGGGAAGGCCCTGTTTTGTATGGGTTTTGATTTTTTCTTGGTGGTTGTTTTGTTTGCCTGCTTTGTTGGGTCACAGTTTTGGTTTTGTTATTTGGTTGGGGTTTTTTCCAGTTACCAGTAGGAATCAGCTTGTGATTTGGATTGTAAAGTTTTGAAGACAGGTGTTGCACATAAAGGTTGTTTTTGTTTTTAAAGTCATCTCACACACAGCTCTGCAAGGCCCTGTGACTTTGAGGACTGTGGGCTCTCAGACAGTAAATTGTGCATGAATAGGAAACTTGTAGTTCCTATCTGCATTACACACAGCAAAATGTAAACTGTTTGGAATGGAATCAATTCTAATCTTTTTTTTTTTTTTTTTTTTGCTGCCATGCCATAAAATTGTATCAGATTCATCAATGAACTCGGTTCTTCCAGGATGGAGTGTGCAAGGATAATCCCTTAGCTCCTGTGTGGAGCTGGTGTGCACCAGGCCAGACACAGCACTGTCACCCATAGCCAGCCTCTGTCTGCACAGAGAGCAGGGAGCTGCAGCTCTGAGGAACTCAGGGCTTAGTGAGCAAACACACCAAACCCCTCATTTAGATCAGTTACTTTACTGGACTATTTGTTGCTATGTATTGAGTATATATTTATTTATAGTATCTGCTGCTGGTATATTTTTATATCCCCACCCAAAGCTGAAAAAAAAGAACCCTGGCAGTTTGCTTTAGCTGTGAAGTCAAGAGACTCATTTCAACAGGTTCCAGCTCTGCTCCTTGTTTGAATTCAAAGCAAGCAAAAACCTCTTCTGTTGGTCACATCAAACCAGCATAAGTCTGTGAAAGACAGAAGAGTGTAAAAATTAGTTCATTTTCTAGTACTTACAGTCTTCTAATTCAACCTTGGGATAATTATGCCATAATTCACTAGATCAACTAACTGGTAAAAGCAATAGAAAAGAAATTTTTTTAAAGCTAGGTTTAACAAAAGTGGATTAATTTCATAAACAAAACCATGTAGTAAAAATACAGTAATTTAAACTTCTCAAAGCCCTTTGATAATGGAGCCCTGCACCCCAGTCATGTGCAGTGCAGCCTCAGCTGTCCCTTTGAGCCCAGAGCTGCCAAGGGCTGGGATGAGCCTTCACCCAAAAGTGGCTCCAAGGCTGATTGGGAATCAGTCGAGAACAGGGCTCACACACAGAGCAAAGACTCAAGACCAAAGCCAAACCTCCATCAGGTTGGATTTGTTTAAACACTGAATTGTAGAAAGTTTGCTCATCCTGTAACATCATTATTACCATGAAACTTTACATGAGCTGCTAAATAACCACATTCCCATCCTGAAATGCATTCCCAAATATTGTTGTGAACTTGCTCTGCCTCTGCCGCTGCTCCTGGGGCTGCTCTTGGCCACGCAGCCTCAGTGGGAGCCAGCACTGGCTGCAGCCCCAGCGGGCTCCCCAGGACAAGGCCCAGCAATTAAGAGGCCAATTAAAGCACTGGGCAGCAGCAGAACCCTTATCAGAGTTATTTGGACAACAGGGACTTGCCACAGCTCCACAGCAGCATGACCATGAGCCAGGCTACCAATGCAATGAGCAGAGTTTTAATAAAACTGCAGAGAAAAATCAGCAACTTACCGTCCTATCTGATAGAGCTTCCGAATGCCAAAATAGCAGCAGAGCAGGACAAGTGGCACAGTGAACATTGTCACTACTGTGCCGATCATGCAGGACCAGCGCACATCCTGGGGGCAGACAATTCTTGGAAGGCGCTCTGGATCCTGAGCATCTATTCCTGTTTCAGGGATAACATCTGTGGGAGCAATGGGGAGCGTGAGCCCGTGCTGTGCTCCACTGCTGAGCTGGCAGCTCGCTGCATACGGCCAGGACGTTCTCTGTTTGCCCCAGAGCTGGGGCCTGCAGGCACCTTGGCACCCCTTGGCACAGGCTGTGCCACCCAACAAAGCCCAGGAGGCCGGGAGGAGAGCCCGGGGCCAGCGCAGCTGCTTGGGCAGTCGCTGCTTCCAGGGAGCCGCGCCCAACCCATCCCTGAGCAGCCACTGCCAGCCCCGACCCTCCCAGCCCCGTGACAGCTCCCCCAGCCCAAGGGGACAGAGCCAGGCCCTGTCAGGACACACTGGAGCCCTGCTCTCCCCCTCTGCCCTTTCCCCACCATGGTCACCCCTTGCAGCCCCTCCCAGGTTTCGGGCGGTGTCTCCCACGGAGGGATCCCAGCAGGATTGCTCAGCCTGGCTGAGCCTGGCACAGCAATCACCTTCTGTGGCTCTGCCTGGCATCTCCTCCCTTTGTGTACCAGGGGCTGGCACGGAGCCATTGCTTCCTCCAGGAAGCGCTGCCTTCACCAAGGCCTTTTGGTCCACCTCTGGAGAAAGGAAGAGGCGCAGCTGGATCAGATGGAACCATTCCCCATTGGGGAGGGGGCATCTTCAGTAAGTAATATTTGTCAAAGACATGGATAAGGATCAGGAAAAGGCCCAGGCTCTTGGGGTTGCCACGTGGCCCTCCCTCCTCCAAACAGCCACCCCTCCTGATCTACCCTGAGACCAGGAAATTTCAGGGATCTCAGGGTGTGCATGGCCTGTGGGGCACTTTGGGCTCCCTGTCAGATGATGCCAAATGCCTTCCTGCAGAGGCTGGGGAGAAGCTGGAGCCAGGCCAGGCTGGGAAACAGCCCTGCAGGCTGTGACAGCAGCAGTGGGACAGCGAGGCTGCCATGGATCCCTTCCCGCTGTGCCGGGCACGGCGTGTCCAGATGTGCAGAGAAAGCCCCCGGCTGCTGAGTGTCAGGAGAAGGCTGAGGGAAATGCACCCACCACGGCGTCTCTGCAGATCACTCAGCATCTGGTCCAGCAGTTTGGCTGCCTCGAGGGATTTCTTGTTTCCTGTTTCTTGGGCCTTGCCTGTTGGTGGATCTTAGAGCAAAGTAATTCAACTTCATGTGGATGGATTCCACAAAAGCAGTGCTCAGCTTGTGGGGTCAGCAGGTACACACTACTCACTCCTGCTATGGGAATTGGATTTGGACACAGCATCCAGCCCTGGAGCTGCCAAAGTGCTCCCTGCAGACACACCTGTAACTCAACAGCCACACAAGCTTCTGTCACCTGGTTTCTGCCAGGTTGTCAATGATTGTGCTGTGAGGGGAAGTTAAGAACTTACCTGCAGAAGCTCCCAAGAGTTCCAAATCATCTTCCACCCAACTTCCTTGAGAAGCCTTCCCAGGAACCTCACCTGGAAGGGAGTACAGGTCAGAAGCATTTCCATGGTGTGCTGGGATCCCCTTCTGCCTTAGGGAACTGGGCAGTGCAAGGAAGGGAAATGCACCCACCACGGTGTCTCTCCAGATCACTTAGCATCTGGTCCAGATGTTTGGCTGCCTCCAGAGATTTCTGGTCTCCTGTGTCTTGCCTCTTGGATTTTGGAAGACCTTAGAGCAAAATAGTTGCACTTCAAGTGTATGCATAGGGTGAGGCTGTGGGAACCAGATGTGAATGGCCATGGCCAAAGCTGCAGAGGGGCCTGGGGGGCTCTGGGCTGGCTCTGGTCACTCTGCACACTCTTTCCATGCCCTGTTCAACATCCCTGGAGGGGAAACCAGGCCAGCCCAGGGCCCGTGTGGGCTCTGCCTCCCACTGAGGAAAGCCTCCCTAAAGCCCTATGGAAAACCATCCCCAATGCTCCCTGGGGAGAAGGGAGCGCTGTCCCAGGAAAGGGGAGCCAGGCCCCCAGCTCACCTGCTCCCTGTGCTCTCCACGGAGCTGCCTGGGCAGCCCTGGCAGGCAGGGCCAGTGCCAGGAGGAGCAGGAGGAAGAGGCGCAGAGCAAGGGCCATGGTGCCTTGCCCTGTGCCAGTCCCGCAGCTCTTGCTGCCCCCGCTGTCCTGACACCGCTGTCCCAATGTCAGCACCACTGCCGCCGCCGCCGCTGCTGCCGCAGCAGTTGTGCTCAAGGCCTGACTGCTCGGTGCCTGTGGTGCTGTGCAACCACGGGGCTCTGGCACCTCTGGGACCCCAGAGCCTGCTGTGACCTCACGGCCAGGGTGGAATTTTGTGGGGAGCGGGATCTATGTTCTTTGGGAGGGAGCTCATCCTGCCCAGCAGCTCTGTCCAAAGGCTGTGACACAGTCCCAGCCCAGCTGATCTCACAGCCTGGGGGATGAAGGGATGGAGCAGCTCTGCCGGGAAGGGCTTGTGGGTGCTGCTAGATGAGAGGCTGGACATGAGCCAGCAATGACACATCCAAAGGAGTGAATGTTGAAGGAGGTGATTCCACCCCTCTGGTCTGATGAGAACCCACCTGGAGTACTGCATCCAGCTCTGGGTCCCAACACAGGAAGGACATGGTCCTGTTGGAGCTAGTCCAGAGGAGAGACAAAATGATCTGAGGGCTGGAGCCTCTCTGCTTTGGAAACAGGCTGGGAAGCTGGGGGTGTTCATGCTGGAAGAGAGAAGGCTCCAGGGAGTTCTGATTGCTGCCTTTCAGTACCTTAAGGGGACTTGTAAAAAAGAAGGGACAGAATTTTTAGTGGGGTCTGCCTTCTCCGGGCAGGCCTTGGCAGCACCGCAGCCCTTCATGGCCTCCCACTGTCCCGTGCCCTCCACGCCTCCCCCAGGCCTGCCTGGCTGCTGAAGGAGCTCCAGAGGAGCCCCATCAAGAGGCACCTCAGAGCCCTCAGCAATCCAGCCAGCAACACACGGGCAGGACACAGATGGCGCTTCCAGGCTGGCAGAGGGGTGCTGGCCATCTCCAGGGACCGGTCTCTCAGGGATCCCCGCCGCAGCTCCGGCCTCTGCCCGCCCGCTCTGTCAGAAGCCTTAAGGCTTCCACAGAACCACCAAAGGCCAAGGGCCTTTTGGCCACTTTCCCTTCCACTCTGCACGCCTGGCCAACTTGCCGAGCACAAGCACCCTTTTTGCCCTCTTCCCCTTTGGCCTGAAGACTCTGGGCACCAAAAGAAAGCTCCTGGACCTCTGTGTATGACAACAGCAATTTACTAATCCTACAGTGGGGTGAAACAAAGTGCTTGCATATCAGAGGTGTTCCCTGCAGGCTCAGGTGGCCCCAGCAGACGCAGCCTCCCAGATCAGTTCTCCACAGTGCTCACACAGGACAACCAGCCCCTGCGACACAGGGAAGGCCGTGACTTCCAGAGCCGGCGGAATCCATCTCGCATCTGCTGGAGTCGGGAGGAGGGAATGCTCTGTACAGCTCTGTTGATGTACAGAGTCTGAAGAGCCAGGCATGAGATGGCAGGGCTGGTGTCATCTGTCATGTCCTGAAGGGCTGGAAGAGAGAGGAACAGAGCCACAGTCAGAGCCTGCATCTGCAGGGACCTGGGGAGACCCTCCTGCCCCATCCATCCCACACGGCAGCTCTTGCCATAGCCTGGAGGAAGCAGGAGACAGCAAGGATCAGCTGGAAGGCGCTGGCCACGAATGTCCCTCCCGCAGGCCCCTGGAAGGTCTCTGTGCTCTGCCCACGCCGCCCCTCGTGCGCGCAGGGAGCAGAGCCCTCCCAGCCGGGGCAGGGAACGCAGCTGCCAGCGCCAGCCCCCGCTGACAGCCCGCTGGCCTCACTCACCCCTGCACATGAGCTGCAACTCTCGCTGCTGCTCTCTCAGGAACCGCCCGGCCATCCCTGCCAACACAGAGCCTGTCACGGCCCCAGCCGCACAGCTGCCCCGCAGCGGCGCTGCCAGCCCTGCGGCCACAGCAGCGCCTTCCCCTGCAGGGCTCAGGCCCGGCCCTCGCCGCATCCTGACGCCCAAGGACACGGCTGCGAGAGGGCGGCAGCGGCGCCGAGGGCAGGCGGGGCTCCAGAGCCCCGGCCCGGATGGCGCTGCCGGGGCAGCAGGCGGGGCTGGGGCCGAGCTGCGGCGGGGCGGGGAGGGAGCCGGGCTTGTGGCTCACCAAGAAACCTGACGGCCGCCTCTCGCAGGGGCTCCTGTGGGCTCCGCAGGTACGGCAGCGCCTGGCGCAGCAGCTCGGCCGCTCGGCTCCTGTCCTGTGCCAGCTGGAGAGAGCGGCAGGGCACGGAGGGAAGGGTTGGCGCGGGCTCTGTCCCTTGGCCCCGGCCTGCCCTGCCCGCACAGCCCTGAGCGGGGCAGAGGGCCCGGCAAGGCGCGGGCTTGATGGAGCTCGGGGCTCCATCAGCTCCGGCCCTGGGGCCAGAGGAGCCTGGAGAAGAGCCCGCGTGGGCAGCCCAGGGAAGGGAGCAGCGTTCTTACCAAGCACTCGCCAAACCTCCACATCTGATCCGCCATCAGCAGCTGCTCAAGATCTCTCCTCTTCAGGAAGCTTAGTGCAGAAAGCAGCGTTTCACAAGAGGCCTGCAGAGCAGCAGAGACCCAGAGATGGCACCGCAGCCCAGGGCACAGGACCTGCCTCCCTGTGCCAAGGCCAGGAGGAGGCTGGAGCCCATGAGGTGCCCATGAGGTGCAGGGAGACAGCTGAGCCCCACTGCCAGGAGGACAGCAGCGCCCAGGAGTCCTCACCTCTGCCACATGCATGTTCTCATCGTGGCAGTTGAAGAAGAGTGGCAGCAGGCTCTTGCTCACAAGCATCTTGAGGGGCTTTTTACCCTTGGCCGCTACCAACCTCATCACCACTTGGAAGAGGCGAATGGAGAGCAGCTGCACCTGGCGGTTGTCCTGTTGGAAAGGAAGCAAAAGCCCTCCTCATCAGCTGCTCCAGACCCCTCTGTGCACAGGCCCAAAAATCCATGGGGCCCCACACTTGGGGGCAGCACCCAGTGGCCGTGGCTGGGGGCACAGAGCCTTACGTTGTCCAGCAGTGGCCAGAGCGCGCCAGCCAGCCGCAGGGCGATGGGGCTGGGTATTGCGAGGTGTCTGTGCGAGAGCAGAAAGCTGAGCACCGCGACGGTCATCTCAACGATGTCTTCATCTGCATCCCACAACAGGTCCACAAGGCTTTCTGTCAGGCTGTACATTCTAATGCTCTGCATGGAAGACAAGGCAGGGCAAGCCCACGCTGCTGCTGCTGCTGCTGTGGAGCCCAGGGGCCGAAGGGCTGTCCTGAAGCACTCGGGCAGCTGAACAGCAACGCAGGAGAGCTGGGAGCAGCTGCCACAGCTCCCAAAGCCCAGCCAAGCCCAAGGGGCTGCTTTCCCCAGCCCCACGCTGCCAGCACAGCTTCAGCCGCTGCTGTCTTCTCACCATCGAGGGATCCTTGCTGAGCTGCACGAGGCCTCTGAGCACCAGGCGACGCATCTCCCTGGACGTGCTCTGCAGGCGCCTTGCCATGATCTCCAGGAGGCTGTCACCCCATTCATTGATGTCCAGGAGGTCCAGGACCTGAAAGGCACAAAGCAGTGACCGGGGTGCCCAACTGGCAGGAGCTCAGAACTGCACAGGGCTGAGCCAAGGCAGCAGCACAGGGCACGGGCACCGTCCCAGGCAGCTGCGGCTGTGAGAGGGCAGAGAGGTGGGAGGCAGCTCAGCTGTGCTGCCCATGGGGCTCACCTCCACAAGGAACGCCATGGCGGGCAGCTGCCAGTCTGAAATGTCTTGGCTGAGGAGCTCCAAGAGGCAGGAGATGAAGCTGCAACACCAGATCATGGAGACACAGCGCATCTCCCTGGTGGGGGGGAAAAGGCATCATTGCCCCTGAGCCGAGAGGGCAAAGCTCTCCCAGGAGTGACCCACGGAGCTCTGGTCTTTTCCCAAGCCCCCCGTGGGCGCTTTGGGAGGCGGCTGTTCCCGGGCACCCTCCTGTGCCAGCCTTTTCCAGTCTGCTCGTCCGTCTCTTGGTGACAAAGCCCTCTCACCCCTGCCCATGGGAACTGTGTGGGGCACCCTGGGCACAAGTGCCGGGGGCAGCAGGGAGAAGGGGGTCTCACCTGGCCAGGAGTCCCACTGCATAGTGGTGGGTGTCAGTACAGAGCAGCGTGTCCCAGCCAGCCTTGCCTTCCATGGCTACCACAACACGCTCACACTGCACTCGGCAGAGCAGGACCTTCAGGGTCTGCACCGCAAACCTGTGTGCAGAGCAAAGCCCAGGTGATGCTGGCAGCCCTGGCTCCTGCCTTGGAAGGGATGGGGAGACTGGGAGGACTGGGATGGAGCACCTTTGGGGGTTGGTGGCAAGGCCCAGTTGCTCCTGGCACCCCTTCCAGAAGGTATCAACCTCCTCTGGCGTATCCAGTGCGCTGATGTAAACTTGGAAGAGCAGACACAGAAAGAGACGGGGAAAATACTCCAACACTATGGGTGGACACCAGGTCAGGTTGAAGACCCTCCACAGTGTCACGGTTGCCTGCAAAAAATGAATCACCCAGAGACAACACTCAGTGCCAAGACATCCGTGTGGCAGGGCCCGAGCATGCCAGGGAGAGGCCGGGGGAGACACCTCGGGGTCACCCAGCCTGGTGCCCCTGAACCTTGCCCCTAAGGCAGGTTTCAGCGCAGTGCCTGAGGCAGAGAGATGCAGCTGGGGGGAGGACAGAGAGCTAGCTGCTGGAGAGGTGGCCTAGGGGCAAGCCAAGGTCAGTTGCAGGAACTCACAGCCAGGGCAAAGACTCCTGTGCTGTCGCCATCGGAGGTGTACACACTGTCCACTGGCCAGGCGTTCAGCACATTGAGGAGTATCTGCAGCGCCGGCTCCGCAGTCCCAGTGGAGGACATGATCACTCCCCACATGGCCGTAGCAGCTCTGTGGGGTCAGAGCTCTGTGTCAGGGGGGTCTGGGCCACAGCACTGTGGCCTGGGCTGCTGCAGGGGCCCGCGCTGGCCGTCAGCCCTGCCTCTGCCCACCGGCCCTCGCTGGCAGCACCCAGCCAGCCCACGTGGGTGCAGGCATCTTGAGGGGCAGGGAGGGAGCGTGGCAGCACGCTCAGGGGCTGACATGGCAGCACTGGCAAACGGAGGAGCCAGAGGCTCCTGGAACTGTCCCCCTGTCTGGCAGTCACCAGGGACAGGCTCTACAGGGTAACGGGCCGGGGAACCCTAAACCCTCAAGGCAGGTGGGGCTGCCGTACCTGTCACCCGATGGGGCCCAGCGCAAGAGAGTCATCAGCACATCGCAGGGGTATTCCCTGGTCAGCTCCAGAAGGGCCTTGTCCAGCCTGTGCCCAGCAGACTCGTTGGCCGTGAGCCACTTGTGGATGTACCTCACCATGGCTGGCACCTGCAGAAGGCCCGGGGAGACTTGGACACCTGCCCGAGCAGCAGGTTCCCCAGCTTCCCCTGAGAAGTGCTGCCCTTCCTACCCTATTGGTCTGGGCCTCAAAGACTGAAGGAACCCAGCAGAACTGGCTTGAGGCACCACACAATTCGAGGCCACAGGCTGCTTACTTGCTTTGGATTGGAGACACCCTTCTCCACAAGCAAATCCAGCATGGCAGCCCCGGTCTCAGCACTGAAGAGGTGAAAGTTTGCCAAGAGCCCAGTGCCCACACCGGTGGTTTCTTCCTGCCAAATGCACATGATGAATTCATAGATCATCTGCAGGAGAAGGGCAGGAAGAGAGGGAGAATCCATGGAGTGCTCCAAGCACGGTGCTGGGCTGAGCAGTGACAGCAGGCCCAGCCCAGGTGCGGATGGCTGCAGTACCTGCGCTGTTCTGCGGAAGCGGCCACGGGCAGGGTCCTGCTCTTGTGTCGGGTCCATGGCGGCACCTGGCAAAGAGCGAGCGCAGCCAGGGCTGAGGGGCTGTGGGAGAGGCCGTAGAACACAGGCCAGCCCTGCATTCCCAGGCAGGGACAGCCCTGGGATGCTCCAGAGATGGGGTGTGGCTGCCAGGGGGTTCAGCCCCAGCCCCTCTTCTGTCCTATCCATGGGCATGTTGGATGGGATGGGATGGGATGGGATGGGATGGGATGGGATGGGATGGGATGGGATGGGATGGGATGGGATGGGATGGGATGGGATGGGATGGGGCTAAGCTGGCTGCAGGCACCAGCCCTGTGACCTAGCTCTGCTACTCACCCTCCTGCAGCAGCTGGATCTTCTCCAGCTCTTCAGGCTGCTGTGCTGTGGGAGCTGCAGCCTCCTCCTCCTCCTTCACCCAGGCCAGCTTGGGCACTCTGGGTGGTGTCTGCTCCATGTCACTGTTTGGAGTTGGGACTGCTTGCAGGAGAGATGTCTCGGAAAAGCTCCAGATGGGCAAGTGCTGCAGTTGTGCCTTGTAGGCAGCTGCAGCAGAGAAGCCTTGGGAAGGCTACAGGACACCGTGTCCTGCAGTCTGTCCTCGAGGCCACCTGCAGAGGAAACGCTTTGGAAAAGCTCCGGGTCAGTAGGGAACAAGCTGGCTGTGTGGGGGCTCCTCACAGCACCGCTCTCTCCATCCTGTCCCGACGAGTGCACCGAGCACTGTGGTGTGGCCGTGTCACCGCCAGCACCTATGTCACGACGTGTCACAAAGGGTCACCCTTGTACGCTCTGTCCCTTTCCTATTGCACGGTGACCACGGTGCACTGTGTCACAAAGAGCCCTAGGACACACCTCCACGTGCCCTGGGGACACCCCCCCCCTCCCCCAAAGTGGCCCAGCTTGCAAGGACGACATTCCCCCAAGGTTCGAGGAGAGCCCAACAGGAATTTTAGGAATGGCTCAAACAACAAGCAGATGCTCCTCTGCTCTGCCTGCTCAGGGCAGCAGAAGGAGCCCCCACGGTTGCCGATGCAGCTGCAGCAGGAAGGGCATCGGGGCCTTCCACAGCAGCTGCCAGGGCCTCTCTGGGACAAGACCCGGTGCTGGGTGGCCGTCACACACACAGGAGTGTGACACAGACACGGGACGTATGGCCCAGGGCACGAATGCTGCTCTGAGTCCTGGGAGCAGTGAAATCAGCAGGTGCGGCAGAGTCCCTGCCAAAGGAGACCTGCCGCCCCCAAGGCCTGCCAATGCTGGTGCCTGCTCCTGCCACAGAGACCTGTGTCCCCTGGGGACTTCTCTGCCAGAGGACAGCCAAAGCCCACGTGCGTTGGTGTGTGTGCTCCTTTCTGCAGGCGGCTGTTGGCAGGAGCACCTGGTGGCAACACTTGGTCTCTGTCAGAAGCTGTTACTCCTTCCTGGAATGATTTTTGCTTGGAAGTGATTATGTGCAGTGTCCACGCATCTCCCTAGCCCATCACTGCCTCACACACGAGGTGACCACCAAGCCACTCTCCGGCCATCTGACCCGCAGCTGAGCCCTTCCCAGAGTGCCCGCACCCGCAGGGAGCGCAGGGCTGGATTTGGCCGCCAGAGAGTTGGTGACCCTCGTGAGATCCTCGGTGCATTTAGTTCCTACAGGAGTGTGGGCACCGCTGGGAAATGATCTGCATGCCTTGTTAATTGGATGTTCTTCCACCGCTAGCCTGGGGCAGGATCTCTCCTGCTCCTCCTCTCAACTCCCGGGCCTCTCCTCAGCCAATCAGAGAAGGCACCAAAATAATTGAGCCAATCAGAGCGCGCGGCGCTGATGACTCCTCAGGCAGTCCCAGAGCGCCCAGAGCTCCTCACCTGGACTCCACCCGCGCCCCGCCCCCAGTAGCCCCCGCCAGGAGAATTTGGGTCGGGGGGTATCGCGTTTTGTCATCTTTTTTATTCTTCCAGAGTCGGGATTAAATGCTCGAGAGACAGAATTTCGTGTTTGGACTCAGATGTTTATTAATTCTTATCAATATTACAGTGAGTTCTACATCACTTACAGCTAACAGACTAAAAATGGTGACGTACCTCTCTCTACAAGGCCTTTTAAGGGCCAATGAGTCCAATTAAAAAAAGACACCATAATAGCCCAAGAACCAATGACCCGTGACCTGCAATGTGGAATTTTCTATCTAATTACAAAAGTACCACCTTGACCCATGAAGAAATGAAGAAGAAAGAAACCTCCGCCCTAAAATCTCCATCTTGTTTAATATGTATTACTACATTCTAAAATCACAAATCACTACTTGGCACTGCAAATTTCTATTCAAACCACACACCAGTGATCCCAGTTCTATCACACAATTCTGGAAACCTTCTTCACAGCCTCTGGTAAAAAGCAGTGTTTTCCTGGGGGTCAGTTCCTGTCAGCACAGAAAGCCCAAACCCCTCAGTTTCCAGGGTTCCAACAGGGGGGAGGTGTCAGACCCTGCCCGGCACTGGCCATGGGGCGTGTGGGGCAGCTGGGGCCCTACTGGTGCCACTGGGAGCCCCCCGGGCTGGGGGCGCGGAGCTCTCGGGTGAGTGGGAGGGGCGGGACGGGAAGTGGTGGAACGGTGGGGAGAGAAAGGGAAATGGGGAGGTGGGACCCCCAAACAGATGTTGGGGGGGGGCTGGTGACTGGGGAGTGTTGGGAAAGGGGGAGGAAAATACTGAGAAGGGTGGAAAAGAGGAACTGGGACAGCGGGAAGAAGGGTCCCATGGCGGCCGTGGGGCACTGGGGCTGCGGAGTCGGGGTTGCCCCGGAGCTCTTGGCTACTGTGGGCTGCTGGGGGGCTGCTGGGGGGGCACCCCCGGACATTTGTCCTGCACACACAGCGCTGTTCCAGGAGATGGTTTAGTCCGAGTGTCACTTCATTCACGGCACCGACCGGCTGAGGTTCGTGGAGAGGAACATCTCCAAGCGGGAGCAGTTCCTGCACTTGGGCAGCGATGTGGGGCTGCACGTGGGGACACCTCCTTTGGGGACAAGGCTGCCAGGCACTGGAACAGCGACCCGCAATGGATGGAGTACAGACGGGCTGCGGTGGACAGGCACTGCCGGCACAACTACGAGTTGTCCAGCCCGTTCCTCGTGGAGCGCAGAGGTGAGCGTGGGGCAGAGCGTGTCCCCCCCTCGGGCCCTGCCCTGGGAATGACCCTGGAGCCCCTCAAAACCTCCCTGGGAATCACCCGAGACACGTCAGCCCTTCTTGTGCCCATCCCCGGGGCCTCCTGCCCCCTCACCCCAAGTGACTTCGGTGGCTCTTCCAGTTCATCCCAGTGTCTCCTGCTGTCCTCACAGTTCCTCCCCGTGACACCAGAGTATCTCCCATTTCCCCTCAGTCCCCAGCCAGTCCATTCCCTGTCCACTCCCAGAGCAGGAAAATCTCTCCAACCCCTTCCCCCCACCCAACAGAGATCACCAGGACCACGGATCACCAGAGCTCTGCCCAACGGGGGTCACTGGGGATCATCCAACACCGATCCTCCCATGGGGGATGGAGCTGGAGCAGAGCACGAAGCTCTTCCCACACTCAGGGCACTCACAGGGCTTCCCTTAGTGGTGACTCCGTTGGTGTTGGGTCAAGTGAGAGCTCCTGGAGAAGCTCTTCCCACACTCAGGACACTCGTAGGGCCTCTCCCCAGTGTGGATGCGCCGGTGCCTGATGAGGGTGGAGTTTTGTTTGAATCCCTTCCTGCAGTCGGGGCAGCGGAAGGGCCTCTCCTCTGTGTGAATCTGCTCATGTAGAAGGAGATTGCAGCTGGTCTGAAACCTCTTCCCACACTTGGGACACTCGTAGGGCCTCTCCCCGGTGTGGATGCGCTGGTGTCTTCTCAGGGCAGAGATCCATCCAAAGCTTTTCCCACATTCCAAGCAGGTGTAGGGCCGTTCCTCTGTGTGGATCACCTGGTGCCGGAACAGGCTGGAGATCACACTGAAGCTCTTCCTGCATTTCCCACACTCGTAGGGCTTCTCCCCAGTGTGGATCCTCTGGTGCCGGATCAGCTCAGAGCTCCAGTTGAAACCCTTCCCACATTCCAAGCACTTGTGGGGCTTCTCCCCTCCAGGAGGCTTCTCCACCAGCTCTGAGCTCTGCCTGGATCTCCGGCCGCCTTCCCGGCTCAGGGAGGGTCTTTCCTCCTCGCAGCTCCCTGGGCTGGGTTTGCAGCCCCTCCTCGAGAGGGATCTCCGGGGCTTTTCCTCCTTCATCTGCCCATGCAATGGGAATGAAAAATACTAGTTTGGGGAAAGAATAAGAGAAGAGAGCACCTTGGACTGGGAGTTCCTCGTTGCCCAAGTGCAACTCACAAAGTCACTGTGCATCTTGTGTCTGTAAGAACCTCCAGAACATCAAGATTCAGCACAAAAGTCCTCCAAACATCAAGACAAAGATCAAAAACTCTCCGAACATTAAGACTCAGCCAAAACTCCCTGCAAAATATATGGATTCAGGCCCAGCAAAAAAACAAAGAACCAACTTTTAGCCCAAAAAAGCTCAGAAACACCAAGATTCACCCCTCTGAAAATCGTGGATCCTCCTCTCTGGTCACCTGCTGAATGTTGGGGGGGGGGGGGGACCAACGCCCTGGGACTGGAGGGACGCTGTAGAAATAGGGAGGTTTGGAATCTTGTGCTGCTTCCCGTTTCTACTCCTCCTCCTCCTCCTCCTCCTGTGTCCCTGCTCTTCCTCACACTCCTCTTCCTCCTAGTATTCCTCTACTTGCTGCACAATCCCACCTTCTCCTCCCACGTGCATCATTTGACCATTTGATTCTCCAACTCTGCTTCTCCTTCCCTTCTCCTGCTGCCCCCAGGCCCAGCACCCACTGCCGGCTCCCTCTTCCCCCCAAACCCACAGCATCCCAGCGCAGGGGCAGCGATGGAGCTGGGGCAGCTCGGGCTGGGGCAGCGCTGGGCTCTCGGCCGCTCCCGCCCGCACTCGCTCCCCACTGCAGCCGCTGCCGCCACCACAGCGCGGGGGGGCCCGGCCTTGGCGCTCCCCCCCTCCCACCTCCCCAAATTCCCCTGCCGGGGGGCGCTGGGACCAGGAGACAGACGAGTGACAGATCAGGGGGGCTGGGAAGAGTCGGCAGCCAGAGAGCACTGAAAATCTCAGCAGTGACTACAGTGGGATCTTCGGGGACTAAACATGGCAGGGTACCCATGGAGGGTAGAAAGGGAAAGCCAGGAAGGGCTCCCGGCAAAAGGGATGATGATCCCAAAATATCTCTGAAGAGTCCCTTGGGAGCATGTGGAGGGAGTTTGCACATTCCCCAGAGGTAATCAAGGACATGGACACCCAGGGGGGCAATAAGGGAAGTCCAGAAGGGATTTAGACAACAGTGGATAAATGGTGTTGGTGTGCTGGGAAGGGACTGGGTGAAGGGGAGAGTGTGCAGGAAGGAATATGGTTCAGGCAAGAAGCAAAAGGAGGAATCTATGTGGGAAGAAAAAGGATAATGGAACAGAGGAGAAAGAGAAAAATACTGAGGATGGGGATGTTTTCCAGCAGGCTCTTCTCGTCAGAAGTTGCCAGCTGCTGCAGATCCTTTGTATCCCCGGTTGCCAGGACAGGCACACAAGGAGGTCAGGATTGCAGGGGGTTTCTCTGTGCTGGGCAGCGGCAGGAGCGGGCGCAGAGGGGCGGCACCGGGAGCACGGGCTGGGGGCCTGTGGGGAGCTGCGGGGCCGGGCCGGGGCTGTGGGGCAGCCGGGGCTCAGCGCCGGGCGCTGCCTGAGCCCAGCACCCCCCGGCAATTGCAGGCCCGGCAGTGGCCCCCGGCCCCCAGGAGGCTGCGGGACGCCCCGGCCGCTGCCCGGCCCCGTGGAGCTGCCGGCCCTGCCCGCCGGGGGGGCCGCGTTTGGACACTGCGGCAGGACAGGCACCGGCTCTGGGATACGGGCTGGCCACGGCAGCCACAGCACAAGGAGCAGCACGAAGGAACAGCTGGGAAATGGGGATTGGACGTGCAAGCATCCAGATTAGCTTTTAAGCATTTTGTTCGGGTCACTGCAGAAAGGAATGATTTAGCAGAAAGCTCAGCAGCTGTCAGAGGATGAGCACCCCCAGGCACTGAGGGGGCTGCAGGAGGGGCAGAAGAAGCCCCTGGAGCACTTGGTCACAAAGGCACAGCCGGGGAATGCAAGAAGGGATGAGGAAAAGGCCAAGGGGAAGGCAAAGGCCATGGCAGAGTTTCTACAGCCCCTGAGGGATGAACCCCAGGGCCCAAGGGGGCCCCAGCACCCAGGGGCTCTCACATCCTTACACCATCTTCAACCAGGTGCCCTCCTCACACTGACACCATTCAGTCCTTGATGGCAAAGATGCTTTCTGGGGATGCCCACTTACACAGGATGGTAAACTGGATTTTGCCTTTGAGTGGGAACAAGAGGTAGAAGGGAAAATGGAAAAGACATGGACGGTCCTTCTGCAGGGATGCACGGAAGCACCAGCCTTATTGGGGCAAATCTTGCAGAAAATATCATAAGAATTTATCCCTAGGATTTACCTAGAAATTGGGTTAATGCAGGATGTGGATGACTTTCCCCAGTCAGGAGGACTAGAAGTGGCAGAAGAAGACTCTGTGAAATGGCTGAATGTTCAGGCTAAAAAGCATTTTTGAGTATTTGAAACAAAACAGGAAATGGTGGAGAAAAGGGTTAAATATTTGGGACATATTTTGACTGAGGGTTTGTGGTGTATTGACCCAGAGAGGGACCAGGGAATCTTAGAAGTAATCCAGGACTAAAAAGCAGGTGCAAGAATTCTGAGGATTAATAGGAAATTGCAGGACCTGGATTGAAGATTCTCTGCTCTAGCCACAACATTGTATGACTTTTTAAACCCAAATATCCTAAATATTGTGGTATGGACAGGAGAAAAGGAAAAAACCTGAGAAAATGAAAAATAACAAAATGATTGGTGCCCCAGCTATGTCTCCTCCAGACTGAGAAAAAGAAATTTGATTTCTATGTGTATTCTAAGTGTACATTATATTATTAAGTTTTTGCAAATATTAAAATGAATGCTATATGCTGGAAAACATTGCTGTATGAATATAGTTTCTTTTAGTTCTGCAATTAAAAAAACTTATAAATACTTGTGTGATAAATATATTTTTCTTGGAGTATAATGTAAAAATCTTTTGTTCATGTAACAAATTTGGATAATGGTAAAAAAGATAATCAGGAAATTCTTCACATTCCTGGATTATGGGGCGCCAAAACCCCAGGGAAGGAAAAAATAATGATTTACAGGTTGGAGGGGAATGATTCTGAATAATGCATGAAGGTCTATGAATATGCAACATGTTGCTGCATTTAGGAAGTGTTTTCTGAGTCAGTGTGTGCCCTTGGCTGAAGGCCAAGCATCCGGCCATTATAACCTTTGGCCAGAGCCAGGGCAGATATTCAATTCTCTCCCTTGGAATTGATCTTTGCAATTCCTTACCCTGGGAATTCTCCACCTAGTGCGGGCTGGAGATAAGGGATGTATATTTCAAGCAGTCTGTGGCCAGAATCCTGTCTCTTGTGAAATCTCTGCCACAGGAAGCTGGGCTGGCACAGAGCCTGCCTTGGCACTTTGCTGTTCACAGCATCCACCCAGGACTCTGCCTCTCAATTACACTCACACACTGGGCTGCCTGCGATTCCATTGTTGGAAAGTATACCAAATTTAAATTTTTTTACATTTCATTTTATTAGTCAGGCTCGGTTTGCCTTTCTCTCAGGAAAGAAATTTTAAAAGGTTTTTTTTAAGGGATGTTGCACCACTCAACAGAGATGAGTTTAACATCTCAACAGACTGGGAATAGCCAAAAAGATTCCCACAAAGATAACGACATTCAAGAAAACATCAAGGAAACATCAGCAAACATCAAGGAACACCCACCCCAGACACTGCCCCGGCATAGATGGAGATACCTGGTCTGGAAAAGACTGAGAAGGAAATCCAGGACTGGGACCTCATTAACATCACAGGAGGAGAAATCCAGGTCCAACAGGAAACCAAACACTAAAAACTACACAACCTGGAAGCAATAAACACTAAACCAATGGATTTCAATGGGTTCAGACTGTAAAATTTCAGGAAAAATCTAGTAAAACTCACATCTCATGGAATCATTTTCTCTGCACACCCGGGCTATGTGTGGATGAAATTATTTCTGTTAATAATCCTGACCAGAATCAAGTAATGCCTTAACTCTCTAACACTAAAGATATTGCTGGAGAGTTTTTTATTGTCCCTGCAGTTTCAGTGACAAGATTACATCATGAGAAAAACTTTTCACATTAATCCTACTTTTAGATTGTCAGTTAGGTTTGGGCCAGGGGTGTGACAAGCAATTTTTACTCCTAGGAGAAGAGGTAGAAAAGACTTGATTGCATTGGAATATTTTTCTATATATTCGTGGTGGCTCTTAATGATGGGAGAATTTCGGAATGGATCTTTAGAAGCTCACCTTTAAGTTGCATTTTGCAAACCTAGAAGAGTATTAATGGTGAGGCTTTAACGCATAAACTGTTAATAAAAAATCGTTAAAAAAATAATAAAGAAAAATAAAGCAGATTGTGAGCTTGCACGTGTGAATCCCCTAATAGCTGCTCTGGAAGAAAATCCTAGTTCCAGGCAGCCAGGAGAGGAGTTATAGAAATGCAAATTAACATTGCTCTGGAGAAGTGTGGACAATGCCCAAGGGCCTTTTTGCCAGGGGGAGGAATTTCCCTGAGTCCATCTGCCCCTCACCCCCAGCTCTGCCTGCTTGCACAGATGGAATTTGCACAACTAAAGGCAGAGCCCATAGTGAGGATATCTGACTGCAACAGAAACTGGTTAAGCTGCAAAGGGAAACAGCAAACGGAGAATACTGAGCAAATTTCATGAAAAAAAGTGTGTGTGGGGGGATCATCCCTCTCCCCAAAGCACTGAGGTGTTTTTGCTAGTCCAGAGAAATCAGTTGGGAATCCAAACATTTTATCATTTCATAAGATAAAAGTGGTCAATTGATGCAGCCCTGGATGGAGGGAGCACCCAAAAAAGGGAAAATGATGAACGGCCACCAGAACAAATGCTACAACACCATGGACCAGCCCCTGGGATCCCTAACGAATTCATATCAGGAGACAGAAAATCCATCCATAATTTGAGTGGCATAATTAGGTTTAAAAGTATCCTTGAAATAATAACCAAGCAGACAGCTCCAGCTCCTGACCTTCCTGCTGACCAAGCCGCTGAAATGAGGAACGAGACATTTCACCATGGGATGGGATCAGATTATCTACTTTCAGAAGAAGGAGGAGTTTGTGGAAAATTAAATGACGGAAACGGCTGTTTGCAAACAGATGATAACCGAAAGTGGTGAAACAGATAACAAAGGAAATAATAAAACAGCTCGTATTCCGGAGAAAGGATGGGAATGGGACACGTTTTCGTGGTTTCCTGGCAGACCACGGCTTAAACGAATGCTGCTCCTCCTCTGACGTGCTGCAGCAACTCTCAGCTTTTTACCATGCACGACACCTTGCGCCAAAGAGGATGCAGGAAAAGAGATTGAGTCAATGGAAATTAAAAGTTTGTAAAGGCAATTCTTGAGAATATGAGAAAAGGAAGGATTGAAAGCAATAAGATTAATATCGTAGGAGGAGTGAATATTAAGAGGGACATGCAGTAGGCGGATCGGGAAGTCTGAACCTTCCAAGTATCTCAGCCAGAGGGGAAAGGGACAGGGAGACGCAGACGGGAAAATGAGGATAAAAAGGAGGCTGCGTTTTAGAGACCGCATGGCAAATGCCGCATGGCCTCTCTCTTTGTTCATCAATAAAGTCACTTTTACAGGACTCCTCTGTCTCCTTTGGGCACACAAACCTCTGGCCACGGGAATTTTCCCGCACAGCCCCGGGCACAGGGCAGACACCTCTGTGCCACCCACAGCAACCGGGACGAGCCAGCGCTGCTCCGGCACCGGCTCCTGCCGAGGCCCCAGCGGGAAGGAGACCGCGGGCAGCCGCTCCCGCAGCGCCCTCAGCCCAGCGCCAACACGGGCCGGCACCGGCACAACCAACCCGCCAGAGCCCCCTGCCGCCCCCTCGGCCCGCAGCGAGCCCCGAGCCCCCGCACAACCGAGCGCGGCTCCCACCTGCGCTGGGGCCGCCTCCGAGCTCCGCCGCCGCCTGTGGCTGAGGAATTCGATGGGATGTGTTGCCTTAACCTTTCTGACCACTCCCAGCCCATCTATGCCAGCATTCAAGCCCTCAAAGAAGGTGTGAATAAACTTCGGGTAGATCATGGGTACGACTGGCTGAACTGGCTCTTAGGGCACTGGGGACTCACTGACTGGGTTAGGAATTTAGTTAAAATAGGTTTGTATGTATTAGGCATCATATTATGCATTGTAGTAGTTATTCCTTGTATTTTACAGTGTGTTAAGAATTTAATAGACAAATCGCTTAAGAGTGTATTTTTAGTTAAAAGAAACGGGGGAGATGTGGATATGGGTAATGCAAATGAGACTGATAGTACTGCAGATTTAATCAGCAAATGCAGCCTGACAACGAGGATGCCTGGCAAGAGCAAACAGAGACCTGACTGCAAGAGGACTGGATCAAGTCTGGGTCATGGGAAATAAGATTTTACTAAGTCCAAATGTAAAGTTTGTCTGTGTGAGAGTTTGTCTGTGTAAGGTTTGTCTATGTGATTGCAGGAAAATATTACCAGCCTTCCTGTAAATGGTCTATAAGCACATGTAGTGCTCAGTAAAAATTGGATTTTGATCACCATTCAGTGTCCCCATCTCTCTCTCATCGTCGATAGTTCAAGTACTCCCAGTGGGCTCCTGGAAAGAGAATGGTGGCACATCTACTGCCTGCTACCCCCCTCTAGGCAATATTCAACTGTTTAGTTCACAGACTCATCTTCCAGCACTCTTAGTGGGGTCAGCAGAGCCACTTCCCACTGGTGGGGGCAAAGAGCACCCTCTGTGCCTTTGTGGTGGGAGCAGACAGTGTTGTCTCAAAGGAAAGGTCAAAGAGAGAGACCAAGCTGGACCTCTGCCTCCTGCCCCTCACCCTACAGGGGAAGAAGGGCACAAAACTGACCACCTTTTTATTTTTTTTTTTTTTCTGCCCTGTCTTTCCCAGGAGCTTGACTAGCTCGAAGGAGAGGATTCATAGGATTTCTTGAGGATCACTGCCAGTGCACAGCACACATGGCATCCCTCACCCCTTACATCATCATGGGATGGAGGGGTAGGAACCAACCACAGCCCTACCCCATTGCTCCAGAAGCCAAAACCCCCATGCAAGCATTTAGTTATGGCCTTCTTAGAGAACCACATTCTCACCCAAATCTTCCCCTCTGCAGCAGCTCATTCCCACAGGAACTGGCAGAGCAGATGGGGTTTGGACATTGGCTGGCTTCCATTGCACTCCTTGCCCTGGAGCTGGCACGGCAGGAGAAGGGCTCTGGTGAACCTTCTCCTCCTCCCATGTAGGCTCTAACCCAGCTGCCAGAACTTCAAGTTCTCAGAGCACTTCTGGGCTCTGAGCAGCGGCCACGGGAGGAGGAGATGCAACTCCAAAGGCAGCAGTTCCCAGGCCCAGCTCCTGCCATCCCAGTGGGGCTGTTCGGTGGTTCAGGAGAGGAAGGGAAGGGCAAGTGCAGGTGGCAGTAGCTCATTTCCAACTGAAAGAGAGAAAGGTAATTTATTCACTTTGAAATCATTGCATTCAAGCTCTGATCTTATCCTGAAAGAGAAGTAGCACCTGCTCGTGTTAAATTTGGGTGAAGAACAACTGTTACATTTGCTATGGTAAGCAGTTCAATTATCTGAAGGAAAATGTACAGCAAAAATTAGCATTCACAGAGAGACAGAAAACAGCAGGAGTTGGCAAAAGGGAGGAGGAAAACAAAGCACACCCCAAGCCAGTGTTTCACCCAAATCCAGGATTTTCTGTTTGTATGGACTGGAGTCCCGCCAAGTCTCTCCCCCCAATAAACGGGATCCGGGTGAACTGGGAAGCTTTATTGGGAACACTGGAGCAGCTGTGCTTGGGCAGAATGACAGCGGGGCTGTGTGTGGGACACACGACTCCTCTAAAATCAGTGTGGGGATGTGTTGGAGTGAGTAAGTCAAGAGTTTGTCTGAATCCTCCAGAGAGAGATCAGAGTGCACGGATTGAATGAAATTCTTGAGATGGATTGAAATATGTTAAGCCTCTCACACATAAAGCAGAGGTGAAGGTTTAGGTTGTAGAACGAGGGAGCAATAAGTAAGTAAATGGAATAAGTTTTAAGTGCTTTTAGTGAGTAAAAGATCTTAGAGGCCAGACAAGTAGTACATATTCTAGTTGTTATAAATGAGAGACAAAAGTCTCGATATTCAGCAAAATTTAGATTGCTTTATTTGATAAAGAAAGAGCAAGCAGCGCTGGGGACTCCACGCTCCACCCAACCTTGGTTTGCAGCCTCTTCTTATACTGTGGGTTCTCGTACACAAATTCACAAAGCCTTTGGGTGATAATCAGTCACAGATAGCCATCCAGCCAACCACCAGAGAAGTTCTTGGAGTCTGGTCCTTGAGACAGGCAGTATTGATTAGACAAAGGCAGGAAGGGCTTTTTGGGTAGTCCGATTTTGCAAGCGGGTAGCCGATACAACTTATTTGAAAAACATAACATAACATATTATAATGTAAGATAATACAACATAATATAACATAACAAGGTGATTTTAAACAGAATTATTTTATCATATAATTTCCTTTATCTAGTGTCCATGCTTCATTTCAGAGCTTAGTATACTGGTTTATACAAACCCCAATGCTTTTGTGATTAACACGAATCTTTTGTCAATTATCACACCAGTCAAATCCAAAACAGTGGGAACATTCTGACAAGTCTCCGAGAAAATCCTAATGTATTTAACACTAATGCTCCGAAGAAGATCAGATCTTAATCTGTAAACACATTCCTGGTAGTCAGAGGCCATCTCACTAGCAGAGGGGAGAAGCTTCCTGCAGATGCAAGAGCCTCCTTGGTTTCATGTGAATCTTTCCTGCTGCAAAGCGTGGGGGGTTCCCCACTGGAACAGGGACAGCGTTCTGGGAACTGACTGTAGGCTGAACACAAGTGGCTCCAGGACACTTCCTGCTGGGACACTTGCCTCTGGGAACAGCTTCTTGGAGATGGCTGGGCTCCCCTTTTTACTTCCAGGCATTTCCTGCCCATCTGCATCCTCAGGGATGAGGCTGTTTGTCTCATAGCCGTGGCTCTGAGGGAGCAGGGACGCCTGTCCAAAGGGCTGCCTCCCTCTGCACTCTGGCTGCTCTCACCCAGGCTCTGGCAGGGGTGAAGGCTCTTGCAGAAATATCCCAAGGCTGGAGATCTTCCTCACCCTGCTCCTCCACTGCTGATGCCACAGAGTTCCCTGCACATAGGAACATCACCTTTTCTTCTGGAGGAACCTTTTCAGCATAACACCAAGGGTCTTCTCCTGTGGCACCACCACAGCATCCTTAAAGCCATGGACTAGCAAGTGACAGCTCCTGGAAATTGCTGCTGTGTGTCTGGCTGCAGGAAACCCCTTCTGGAATGCCCTTGGTCTCCATTTTTTGCTTTCTGGATTTTCCTGGCCAATCTGCATTGATTGCCAGAGAAAATCGCGAGGGTGCGGCGTGAGCAGCGGCCGAAAGCGCTGAGCGGGGCCATCAAACCCAGCCCAGCAACTCCCGGCGCTCGCCAGCCCAGAGGTGGCGCGGACAGCGCGGCCGAGGGTGGAGAACCAGCCCGGCTGTGCGGGAGGGCTCTCACGTGGGAATGTGGTTCTCTAAGAAGGCCATAACTAAATGCTTGCATGGGGGTTTTGGCTTCTGGAGCAGTGGGGTAGGGCTGTTGTTGGTCCCTACCCCTCCATCCCAGGATGATGTAAGGGGTGTGGGATGCCATGTGTGCTGTGCACTGGCAGTGATCCTCAAGAAATCCTATGAAACCTCTCCTTCGAGCTAGTCAAGCTCCTGGAAATGACAGGACAGAAAAAAAAATAAAAACGTGCTCAGTTTTGTGCCCTCCTGCCCTTGTGGGGTGAGGGACAGGAGGCAGAGGTCCAGCTTGGTCTCTCTCTGACCTTTCCTTTGAGACAACACTGTCTGCTCCCACCACAAAGGCACAGAGGGTGCTCTTTGCCCCCACCAGTGGGAAGTGACTCTGCTGACCCCACTAAGAGTGCTGGAAGATGAGTCTGTGAACTAAACAGTTGAATATTGCCTAGAGGGGGGTAGCAGGCAGTAGATGTGCCACCATTCTCTTTCCAGGAACCCACGGGGAGTACTAGAACAGAGGTCTGTGAGGCTGAGGTTGAATATTGCCTGGGAGAGTTGCAGGCACTGGATGTGACTCGACTCATGTGGGCACTGGCCTGGCCTTTCCTGTTTGTGCAGAACAAGCTCACTGTTCACCACGGGTGTTCTCTTTCCAGCACAGATTCTCTGCGTGTTGTTTGCACTGGGAAGGAGATTTCTAGGTTGTCTTTTGTTTCTTCATTAAAGGCGAATGATGGTGGGCAGAGCTCTGCAGAGAGTGAGATGAAGAAAGGAACAGGGTTGGTTGTCCCTAAGAACATGTGAGGAGAGGAACAGTCCCCTTGTCCCGCCCCCCGAGCCTCGCCAGAGTGAAATAACTAAGAAATTGTCCCCAAAGACCGGGTTTTGTGAAGCCTTGTGCTGCCTGCAGGAATGCGGGACCTGTCTTCGAGTATGTGTGTGGGGGAGGGTTGGGGAAGTAAGAAGAACTTCTAGTGACATATTTTAACTAATTGTAGGCATGAACTGTGCCACAGTGTCCCACCCATACTCCACTCTCCTGTCCCCATCCCCACCGTGTCATGATCCCACAGAGAGACCCACAGGGGGGTCGGGGCCAGGAGGGCTCTAGAAAAGTGCAGTGCACACGTGTGCCAGTGTGCAGAGCTCTGTGTGCACACACAGACACCGAAGTGCACACGTGTGTCAGTGTGCACAGCTGCACACACGGATATTTTCTAGCGTGTCCAGATGTAAGAGTGCCCGTCCTGCTTTGCACAGTGTCCATGTGTGCGGGTGTGCACAGCACTGTTCACATCTGTGCACTGCTGTGTACACGTGTGTGGAGTCTGTGCACAGCTCTGTGCTTGTAGGTGTGCACAGCTCCGCAAGGGTGAGCACGGCTCTGTGTGGGACATCCGTGTGTCAATGACACTGCACGTATTCGTGTGCACGAGCTCTCTAAGGACAACAGGTCTTGTGCTTGTGGGCAGGTGAGCATTAGTGGAGACTGTGCCTAGGTGGGTGTGTGTGTGTGTCTGTGTGTCTGTGTGTCTGTGTGTCTGTGTGTCTGTGTGTGCCCGTCTGTAAGAGCCAAAACGAGCTATGTGGGGCTCCAGACGGCTCTTTAAAATGCTGTTTGTTTTATCTAGATGATACAGCAATTCACAGGTCGTGGAGCCTTTTCAGCCACAGCTGTAGGTTCGTCTGAAGCTTCTCTAGTTCTGGTTACAGTGCATTCTATACTTTCCATTACAGAGCATCCTTTACTGTTACCTATAGCCTATCCTTACTACTAACATTACCATATTCATGTTACTATTGTCCAATCACCAAAGGTTAGTATGACACACTTTAAGCTCGAAGTACTTTTTCAGTTTTCTTGCATTGGAAAATTCTGAGATCTTTTCTCTACTTGCCACACCAGCTTTCTTGTTTGTCTGTGAAAATCTTTTTGCTTGTTAAGAACATCTTTTGTTGGAGATGGATTTATCCTTTGCTCTAAGTCACACAAGCCCCGTCCCCCTCGCTCGCTCTTTGTCTCCTGGTGGCGGCGGCCCCGGGGCCGGGCTCTCCCCGGCTCTGCCCAATCAGCGCGCGAATTCGAGGAGTGACAGCGGAACCAGCCAATCGCCGCGAGGGGCGGGCTCTGCACGCGGCACTGACTCTGCTCCCTTTGCCCGAGCTCCGCCATTTCTCGGAAACCTCGCCTGAGGAGCGGGCAGGAGGCCAAGGAACCGCTGCTGCCCTGAACCGCCGGGAGCTCGGGGTGAGCGGGAGCTGAGGGCGCTGGGAGCTGGGGGTGAGTCCGGGATGGAGCCCAGACCCACCTGCAGCCTCGGCAGGAGCCGATGCCGGAGCAGCGCTGGCTCGTCCCGGTTGCTGTGGGTAGCACAGAGGTAGCTGCCCTTGTCTCTGGGGCTCTACGGGATAATTCACGTGGCGAGAGGTTTGTGTGCACAAAAGAGACAGAGGAGTCCTGTAAAAGTCACTTTATTCATGAACAAGGGGAGAGGCCATGCGGCATTTGCCATGCGGTCTCTAAAACGCAGCCGCCTTTTTATCCTCATTTTCCCGGCCGGATCTCCCTCTCCCTTTCCCCACTGCCTGAGGTACTTGGAAGGTTCAGACTTCGCGATCCGCCTACTTCATGCCCTCGTTAATATGCACCCCTCCTTTTGTATAACATCCGATATTCCCGGCTCTGTTAAGTGTTTCTCCTTCTCGAAGTTCAGGAATTGAGAAGGATCTTGGCTGAGCAGTTGTCCGTACCAATTAATTTTCTGAAAATGATGGTTTGTCTTGTTACTTCCTTTTGTACAAATTCCTGGCCCTGTCTCCGGGCACATTCATCTTACTCTGTTCAAACCCTCTTCTCATTTTCTCAATAATTATCTTTACTAACTTTATTACCATTGACTTAGTCTCTTTTCCTGGATCCTCTTTGATTTTGGGATTATTCTCAGTGACCTCATTCCCTGTCCTTTTGTAGCCGTTTCTGGATCAGGAGGCCTGGCTGCCACCTGCGTCCCCTTGCTCACCTGCTGAATGAGCTGCACTCAGTGCATGGTAAAAAGATGAGAGTTGCTGCAGCACATCAGAGGAGGAGCAGCATTCGTTTAACCCATGGTCTGCCAGGGAACCACGAAAACGTGTCCCATTCCCATCCTTTCTACATTTGGATTGGAATATGAGCTATTTTCTTCTTTCCTTTGTTATCTGTTTCACCACTTTTTGGTTATCATCTGTTTGCAAATAGCAGTTTCAATCATTTAATTTTCCACAAACTCCTCTCCTTCTTTTAATAGATAATCTGATTCTATCCCATGGTGACATGTCTCATTCTTCATTTCCTTGGATTGGTGGGCAGTAAAGTCAGGAGCTGGAGCTGTCTGGTTGGTTAATATTTCGAGGACAGTTTTTAACCTAATTATGCCACTCAAATTATGATTATGAT
The DNA here is from genome assembly GCF_052056855.1 of Sturnus vulgaris. Classification (NCBI taxonomy): domain Eukaryota; kingdom Metazoa; phylum Chordata; class Aves; order Passeriformes; family Sturnidae; genus Sturnus; species Sturnus vulgaris. The sequence continues at coordinate 15,731,508 of NW_028276170.1, forward strand.
TTTTTGTCTCCTGGTACGAAATCATTAGGGCTTCCAGGGGCTGGTCCATGGTGTTGTAGGATTTGTTCTGGTGGCCGTTCATCTTTTTCCCATTTTTGGGTGCTCCCTCCATCCAGGGCTGCATCAATTGACCACTTTTCTCTAAATATTCATCAAATACTTGGATTCCCAACTGATTTCTCTGAACAGTGACAGCACATGTTGGACTGGGGAGAGGGATTATTCCCCCCCTCCCACATTTTTCATTAAGTTTTCACAACGTTTTCCTTGGCTGTTTCTCTTTGCAGCTTAACCAATTTCTGTTGCAGTCAGATATCCTCACTATGGGCTCTGCCTTTAGTTGTGCAAATTCCATCTGTGCAAGCAGGCAGAGCTTGGGGTGAAGGACAGAGGAAATCAGCGAAATTCCTCCCCCAGGCAACAAGACCCTGGTACATGGTGCACAATTTGCCCTAGCTGTGTTAATTTGCATTTCTAAAGCTCCTCTCCTGGCTGTGCCTGGATCCAATGCTTCTATTCCAGAGCAGTCATTGGGTGATCCACAAGTGCACCCCCACAATCTGCATTATTTTTTGCCATTTTTTTTTTCCTTTTTAACAATATTTTCTTAAATGTTTATGCATTGAAGCATCACCTTTAAAGCTTTTCTGGTATTGCAAAATCCACCCTAAACGTGAACATGGAAAAACCCATATGGAAATGTTGCCATCATTAAGAGCCATTCAAAAATATACACAAAAATTTTCCAATGCAATCAAAATTTTTCTACTTCTTCTCCAAGGAGTAAAAATTGCTTGTCACATCCTTGGCCCAAACCTAACTGACAATACAAAAGTAGAATTATTCTCCACTAGATGAAGAATTACTGGGGTAAAAAATTTCACACACCAATTCCAAGGGAGATAATGGAATATCTGCCCTGGATCTGGCACTTTTTCTGGCCAAAGCCAATGGCAAAAGCCATAGCCATGGCATCTTGGCTTCTATCACCAGCTTCCAAAGGTGTTTCTTTATTTCCCGTTTGTTCTTTCAACCTGACGTGAGCTCTGGGGGTGCAAGGGCTTGTGAAGGTCCCATTGTATTCCTAAAGCAGCCATGGATGCACGTGGGAGGAGCAGGTGGGATTGTGCAGGAGAAGGAGGAATAATAGGAGGAAGAGTAGGGAGCTGCAGCAGGGCGAGTGTGGAGAGAGGAGTGGCTGAGGCCCCAGCTCACACAGGGACCCTCCTGCACAGCAGGGCCCAGAGCTGGCAAGGCTCCCCAGGATGGCTGGAGCTGCTGGCACACCTTGGCCCAGCTGGACAGCTGCCCCTCAAGGCCCTGGCAAGCAGGGGATGTGTTTTAGGTCACAGGATGTGACCAAAAGTACAAATTCTATCACCATCTGTGGGGCAGTGGTCCTTATCTCTGTGGGAGATATCCTCTGCTAATGGGCCATCTGTTAAAACCAGCTGGGGCAGTGTTCTTTATCTTTTCCACAACCCATCCTTCCTCCAGGAAGATATCTTCTGTTAATGGGCCATTGAGTGCCACTGCATGACTGATAAAATTCCATCATCCCATTGGGAGATGCTCCAGCCAGGGGGAGGAGCCAAGCCTTTCCTACCTAGAGAAAATCTGAGATTTGGAACACCAAGGCAGCCCTTACCCACTGGTTTCCAGAGGACAAGAGCTACCAGACCTTTCTACAGCATCACTACTACAACAAGACCACTTCATCGGGACTGCTACCACCACCCTAACTAGTGGAGTGTCAGGTTGTATTCTGATTCTGTCAGTTGTTTCCTTTTGTACTATTGCATGTATTATTTTTCTCTTATCATTTTTCCTATCAAATTGTATTTCTGACTTGGAGTCTCTCACTGGTTTTACTTTTAAACCTGCAAAATTTTGGAGGGGATTTTGGCTGAAGCTTTTTATTTGGGGAGATTTGATCCGTGTCTTAAAGTTGGGAGGATTTTGGGTGGGAATCTTGGTGTTTGGGAGGTTATTACAGACACAAGATGCTCAATGACTTCCAGAGATGAACTTGGGCAAGGAGGAACACCCAGTTTATGGAGCTCTCTTCTTGTTATTTCCCCCTAAACCAGGAATTTTCATTCCCCAGGTGTGCACAGATGGAGGAGGCAGAAAAGCCCCGGAGATCTCTCACGAGGAGGGGCTGCAAACCCAGCCCAGGGAGCTGCGAGGAGGAAAGACCCTCCCTGAGCCGGGAAGGCGGCCGGAGATCCAGGCAGAGCTCAGAGCTGGTGGAGAAGCCTCGTGGAGGGGAGAAGCCCCACAAGTGCTTGGAATGTGGGAAGAGTTTCAACTACAGGTCCCAGCTGATCCGGCACCAGAGGATCCACACTGGGGAAAAGCCCTATGAGTGTGGGAAATGCAGGAAGAGCTTCAGGACTATTTATTATCTGATGCAGCACCAGGTGATCCACACAGGAGACCGGCCCTACACCTGCTTGGAATGTGGGAAGAGCTTTGGGCATAGTTCTCACCTGAGAAGGCACCAGCGCATCCACACTGGGGAGAGGCCCTACGAGTGTCCCAAGTGTGGGAAGAGGTTTCAGACCAGCTCCCATGTCCTCCTACATGAGCGGATTCACACAGAGGAGAGGCCCTTCCGCTGCCCCCTCTGCAGGAAGGGATTCAAGCAGAACTCCACCCTCACTGTCCACCGGCGCATCCACACTGGGGAGAGGCCCTACGAGTGTCCTGAGTGTGGGAAGAGCTTCTCCAAGAGCTCTCACTTGACCCGACACCAACGGAGTCACCACTAAGGGAAGCCCTGTGAGTGCCCCGAGTGTGGGAAGAGCTTCGTGCTCTGCTCCAGCTCCATCCCCCATGGGAGGATCGGTGTTGGATGATCCCCAGTGACCCCCGTTGGGCAGAGCCCTGGTGATCTGTGATCCTGGTGATCCCTGTTGGGAAGACACCTGGCTGGGGGGGGTCTCTGCATCATCCTGTCTCCCTGTGGGCGCCTGGATGAATGCTGGGGCAGGAACGCCCATCAGGGCTCAAACTGACATTGGGAATTCCTTGCGGAGAGCAGATTTGTTGACTTTGATCCCCAGAAAATCTTCTGTGTTCAATCCTATCTCCTGCTGGCATCCAGGAATACTGAACAGTCTTGGAGATCTTTTCCAACCTCACTGATTCCAGGATTTTCATTTCCTATTGCCCAAGGTTGTCTTCCGCAGCCAAATGGTGATGAACTGAGGCAAAGACCAAGCTTTTGGAGCCAGTGGGGTAGAAAGTCCTCCAAAAAATATTTTTCCTTCTCACTCAAGCACATAGGTCCTCAGCTCACACAGACAAGGAAATCCTTTTCTTTTGACCTCGATTTGCTTTTCATTTCTCTTCATCCTTTTAAAACAACCAAAACGGGTGAAAATAAAGACACTGAACTGAGACATGCGTGGGGATACGGAGGGACAAAGACATGGTGGGGCACAGACATGGAGAGTTGAATCATGGTTTCAAAGAGTTAAGATTTTTGCTAAGGGTAGAAGGAGTTTCCATGGCCAAGATGTAAGTTAGGTAGGTAATTACTTGATGCTTAGGCAAGAGCTAATTGGTATAATTATCTGCTATTATGAACTTAGGTATAGAAGAACATAAAATAATAAACCATTAATCATGAAGCACGAGGCCTTGGATCGTGCCAGAGGATCACTGAGACCTGATGAAGACTCTCCTGACTTCATCCATCGAGACCACTGACCCATTTCGAGAGCACCGACCCAATTCAAGAGAAGAACTGCGCACACGTGCAGGACGAATGGGCTCATTTTAATATGGGATGGGGATGGGAGGTGCTGGGGTTATGCACATGTATTGTATGTAAGATCTTGGGCAATAAATAGAGGGCAAAGAACCTTGTTCGGGGCGGTCACGCCTTTGGGAGGTGACTCCCGTGCCGGTGAATAAACACACCACTTTGTAACTTTAATTAGTTACAGCGCCTTTGTCCGTGATTATTCCGGTTTTTAACGATTCAGGGGGACAAACTGCGGTCACGTGGGGACACTGCAGGGACATCGTAGTGACCCAAAACAGGACAGGCGACCTCAGGGTGGCTCTGATGTCCCCAAGGCAAGGACACCAAGGTTCCCAGTGTCCCTCGGGGTGACAGTGCCACTTCCATGTCCCCACCCTGTCCCTACCCCTGCCCCACCGCCACGTCCTGGGCCACCTCCAGCTTTCGTGTCACCCTCCTTGTGTCCCTCCACTGATGTCCCCAAGGCCACCACGATGTCCCCGAGGGCCCAGGCACCTCTGGGGAACCCCTGTTGCCATGTCCCACACGTGTCACCACCATGTCCCGGTTAACAGCATCCACCAAGTACCCCAGGTGCCATGTCACCGTCTCCAGCCACCCCTGGACATCTGCAGTGATCTTGCTGGTGGCCACGGTGGCCTCGGCACTGGCCCTGGCCGTCACCACCCGCTGGGTGCGGTCGCGGAGGTGCTGGGCCATGGCCCAGTGCTCACGGGCGATGGTGGCCAGGTGTCACCACGATGTGGCCGAGGCCTGCAGGGCCACCTGGCAGGACACGGCCACCGTGCCCAGGGCCAGCAGCAGGTGACTGTCCTCAGCCACCCCCAGGGCAGAGTGCGCCAAGTCCAGAGACACTGCGGGGACATGGGGACCCAGCACAGTGGCACCTGAGCAGTGGCACCGGGGACACCGCAGAGCCACCAGCCCAGTGTCCCCAGGGCTGCCCCAGTGTCACCATCCCAGTGCCACCTGTTCAGTCACAGTGTCAGCAGCCCAGTGTCCCCAGTCCTGTCCCAGTGCCACCAAGCCACTCCCATCCCAGTGTCCCCAGTCCTGTCCCAGTGTCACCAGCTCACTGTTCCCAGTTCCTTCCCAGCCCAGTGTCACTGCCCCATTGCCACCATACCAATTTCACCATCCCAGTGCTCCCAGTCTCCAGTCCATCCCAGTGTCCCCCATCCTGTCCCAGTGTCCCTGTCCCAGTGCTCCTAGTTGTGTCCCAGTGTCACCAGTTCCATCCCAATGCCACCAGTTGTGTCCCAGTGTCACCATCCCAGTGCTCCCAGTTCAATCTGTGTCTCCAGTTCCCTCCCAGTGTCACCACCCCATTGTCCCCATACCAATGTCACCATCTCAATGTCACCAAACCAGTTCCCTCCCAGTGCTCCCAGTGCCAGCCCAGTGTCCCCCATCCTGTCCCAGTGCTCTTGTCCCAGTGCTCCCAGTTGTGTCCCAGTGCCACCAGTTCCCTCTCAGTGTCACCATCCCAGTGCTCCCAGTCCCATCCCAGTGCCACCCCCCCCATTGTCACCATACCAGTGTCACCAACCCAGTGCCACCAGCCTGGTGTCACTAACCCAGTTCCAGCCCAGTGTCCCCAGTCCTATCCCAGTGCCACCAGTCCTGTCCCAGTACCACATCCCCAGTGTCCGCATACCAATGTCATCACCAGCCCAGTGTCCCCAGTGCCATCCCAGTGTCCCCTATCCTGTCCCAGTGTTCTTGTCCCAGTTCTCCCAGTTGTGTCTCCATGCCAGCCCAGTGCCACCCTGTCAATGACCCGTACCAGTGTCCCCAGCCCAGTGCCACCAGTCCTGTCCCAGTGTCACTAGCCCAGTGCTCCCAGTGCCAGCCCAGTGCTCCCAGTGCCAGCTCAGTGTCACCATCCCAGTGTCCCCAATTCCATCCCAGTGCCACCAGTTCTGTCCCAGTGTCACCAATCCAGTGTCACTGGTCCTGTCCCAATGTCCCCAGTGCCATCTCAGCTTCACCAGTGCCACCCATGGCACCATCCCAGTGTCCCCAGTTCAATCTCAGTGTCCTCAGTCCTGTCCCAGTGTCACCAGTCCAGTGCTCCCAGTTCCATTAAGTGTCCCTGTCCCATCTCAGTATCCCCCATCCTGTCCCAGTGCACCCAGTTGTGTCCCACTGCCACCAGTTCCATCCCAGCCCCATCCCAATGTCACCAACTCATTGTCCCCATACCAATGTCACCATCTCAATGTCACCAAACCAGTTCCCTCCCAGTGCTCCCAGTGCCAGCCCAGTGTCCCCATCCTGGGACAGGGGAAGGTCTGTACTGGTCTGTACAGGTCTGTACTGGCCAATACTGCTCTATACTGGTTTATACTGGTCTATACTGGTTTATACTGGTCTATACTGGTTTATACTCACACACAGCACCATCAGCCCCAAGGCCAGCCCATGCCCAGCCTGAAGCTCAGCTCACCCAAACTGGTCTATACTGGTCTGTACTGCTCTATACTGGTCCATACTGGTTTATAGTGGTCTGTACTGGATTTTACTGGTCTGTACTGGTTTATACTGGTTTTTACTGACACACAGTGTCATCAGCCCTATGGCCAGCCTGTGCCCGGCCCAGAGCCCAGTTCACCCAAACTGGTCTATACTGGTCCATACTGGTCCATACTGGTCTATACTGGTCCATACTGGTTTATACTGGTTTATACTGGTCCATACTGGTTTATACTGGTCCATACTGGTTTTTACTCACACACAGCATCGCACAGCACCATCAGCCCCACGGCCAGCCTGTGCCCAGCCCATAGCCAGCTCTAGCACTGCTGTGCCCCTTCCTCCTCCCACTCCAACATCATCACTGCTGCCTCAGCCAGGACCCCTTGGAACCCCGCAGCTCCTGCTCGTCCTCATCCCCCAGGGTCCCCCTGGCCACCGCCGGGGCCACCTCGGCCTTCCTGGCCTCCTTTAGCTCTTCCAGGGCCACTTGGGCCTGATACAGCGTGACCTTGCCTTCAGCCAGTGCCGCGGGGATGTTGCTTGGTGTCCTCAAGGCCCCGGCCAGGGCCACCAGGGCCACCAGGGCCACCAGGGCCACCAGGGCCACCAGGGCTTGGCGCCACATGGTATCCGCCTGGCCCAGGTCGGGGGGCAGGGCAGGGGGGACAGCTGGGGACAGGAAAGGGGGGCTTAGGGGTGGGGGAGGGGAGTTCTGGGGAGGGTTTGGGTGGTCCCAAGTGAGAATTCTCAAGAATTTGGGGTTTCCCGGATGCGGCTTGTGATAAATGTGATTCATGCTAATTAAATTGTAACTATATTAACAAAATTATATTTAGATCAATAGAAGACAATTGTTACAGAGTGAGGGGGGAGATGGGTGAGACAGGGCAAAGGACATCTTCCAGATGTTGGGAGTCGAAGAAGGAGGTTGGAAGAAAGTCAAACAAGAATAGTACAGGGACATAGGTCTGACAAGCAGCATCTAGAAATAGAAAGTTTCAACCTTGAAATGGTCCAAAATGGGATGATTCCAAGCATGGGACTCAATTACAGTCTTGTTATGGAAAACATCTGCTCAGTCACACAGTGCACCTGAGCTACCTGCAGGTCACACCTTGGTCATTGAGGAAGACGATGAGCCTTCATCGGAAATAAGATCCTCAAAAGGGTGAGAGACCCCCTAACCCATTAGTAGAGTATGCGCTGTACACACAGTGACGCACATTTTAGGAATAGAAACTAGGAGGAGTTTTCTAGAAACTTCTGTAGCCTACAGTATATAAGTGGGATTGTTAGCCTGGATGCTTTGATATGTGAGGAATGGTGAGCCACTCCCCATACCCCTGGTCGGAGGGGGCCCCACCCCGGTTGGTTTTGCTTATGCTTTATATGAACCTCAATTATACTAAATTACTTACTGCCAAATTTTGTATATTCTTAAATATATGCACTTTGAATGTTTCATCTCCAATACTTTAATTGTCATCTCCAATACTTTGATTGTATTCATTTTGTTACTATTAAAAACTTACTATTAAATTTAATCTTGTTGCTTGATAAATTGGAAAAAATAGAACATCATTCATAACAAAGACTCCCCCCAAATCCATGGGACCCCTCCCTCCCCCCACTCCCCACCCCCTTCTCAGCACTCCCCGGGCCCTCCCCATTGATCGAACGCCCCCATGGCCCCCCCAGCCCCTCGCCCTCGCATTGGGCCCCCCCGGGGCCGAGGCAGAGCCCTCCCTGAGGGACACCCCTCATCCCCGGCCTGCAGCCGCCCATGGAGCCGCTGACCACAACTCCCTGCCTGCGTCCATCCGGCCAATTCCTCTGGCCCCGCACAGCCCAGCCTGCAAAGCCAGGCCTGGCACTGTGGGGCTCGGGGGGTCTGTCCTGGGCCACTGGGCCTCACAGGGCTCTGGGCACAGCAGCGGTGTCACACACTGAAATGTTATGGGGAATGGCTTAAACGCTGCCAGGAAGGAGATTTGCACATTATGGCTAAACTGAATAAAGAGGCTGAGACCACCCCAGCCCAGCCCTCCTTCACCTGACTGCAGCTTTGGCCTGGGACTTGAGCGGCCTAACAGCACCTGAGGTACCATCAAGGAGACACCATTGATCAATTGCCTCTGGTCTAGGGACAAGGACACGAGACTGAGGCAGGAGAATGTATCCAAAGAAAGCCAAAGCCAGCAGCTGTCCTGAAAATCAGCTTGGGCCAGGCTGGGGCTGGGGGAGGCCGTAGCCCACAGGCTCATCTGCTGAGGCCACGTTTGCACACACTGCCCACAGCCAGCCAGGGAGGAGGAGAGTTCTGGGGCTGTGGGGGAACCTCTGCCCACAGGCACTGAACACCCATCCTCCCTCACACAAACTGGCTCTGCTGGAAAATCCCCACCCCGGGAAGGCCACATCCACGGCACATTGCCGTGAGGGGCAGCTGAGGAGGTGCCAGAATCCATCCAAGAGCCCCAAAGCGCTGCCCAGACTCACTGCTGAGGCCTTGCAGCAGAGCACTGCTCCTGATGCAAAGGGATGCAGCAGAGCCAGAGGCTGCTGCCAGAGCCTGTGTCAGACTTGTCCCTGCCAGGGGAGGAACCTGGGCCTTCCCACCTGCCCCAAGTGTGTATGGACCCCCTGAACTCCGTGTTTGTGGGGGACCCTGAGCACCAAGAAGACAGAGATGTAGAGCATCCACAGGACACCACTGGGATCCTTCTCCAAGGGGTCTGTAGATGCTCTCCATCAGAGAGCAGAATTCCATTGGGATCCACAGAGTGGTGAGGTTTTCTACTTAATTTGGCTCTGTCACTCTCTCTCCCCCCACCTCTATTCCATTTCTATTTTTCTTTTTTTTTTCATTCTCTCTGCCTCTTGTTTACCCTACAGTAAAATCCATACTGCTGACTTTGGCACATGCTTTCATTTGCACCCTAATTGAGGCAGAGCCATTTCTGATCATTTTCATCAGTGGATCAGAACAAGGGGCTCGAAGCCCTCCAGTCTGGCTGCTGCTCCATGCCACTTCCAGGGGCTTGGGCTGCTGAAGGGGTGCTGGCCTTGGCCCTTTGTGACACAGGGCCGTTCTATCGGGTTCCTGGGTGCTGTTGGCCATTCTGTTGTCCTGGTGACATGGCACAGCCCCGCCCTGCAGGGGTATATACGGGGCACAGGGCCCTGCGCTGCCCAGGGCCAGGAGTGCCACTGGCTCAGGAGGAAGCAGCTCCCGGGATCTCTGTGCTCCAGACAGTTGCACATGGAGAAGGAAAAGGTAAAGCCCAACTCCAAAGCAGCCAGCCCCATGCCCAGCAGGCTGGAAGAGCAGGCCCTCAGCGGGCAGTGGCTGGGGACAGGCGACAGCTCAGGCCTGCAACCATGCAGCAACCTTAGCAACAACTGCCATGAGGGATCCCAAGGGGAAGCCTGCATTGAGCAGGAGCTGTCCCCAGCAGAAACCAGCATGTACCATCAAGAGTCCCATGAGGAAGCGTGCATTGGGCAGAAGCTCTCCCCATAAGAGGCTGAGGGGGGTGGAGTGAGCGTCCTTGAGCTCTGTGAGGACAAAGAAGAGAGAGAGCGCAGATGGGCAGGTCTGTCAGCAGGCGGGTTCCCCTTGGCTGCCCCTCGCCAGGCCTGGGTTGAGCCGGGATCAGCTGAGCCGAGCTCCCCAGGCCCGTGCTGTGCCTGCCCTGCCCGCGTGGAAGCGCCTGCAGCCATCAATAACCATCGATCCCGGCTGCGGCGGGCACTGCAGGCGCTGCGCCGCCTCTGCCGCTGCCCCTGCCTGGCTCCACTGCCCCAGCAGGAGGGCTGGAAAAGGAGTGAAAATAAGAAAAAGCAAACAGAATGAATAAGAATAAGAATAGGAAAAAAAATAGGAATTTAGAATAAGGACACAAAACCAAAAATTAAGAATAAGAATAGGAATAAGACTACAAGACTATAAGAATAAAAGAATATAACAATAAGAAGTAGACGTAGAAAGAAAGAGAACAGGTAGAAGAAGCCCATAAGAAAAAAAATTATAGTAGAGAAAAATAATAATAATAAGAAGAATAAAAATATTAAGATGAAGAAGAAATAGTGGTAGCAGTAAATGTCATAATCATTGTAAGTATAGACAGAAGAAGAAGGAGAAGGAGAAGGAGAAGGAGAAGGAGAAGGAGAAGGAGAAGGAGAAGGAGAAGGAGAAGGAGAAGGAGAAGGAGAAGGAGAAGGAGAAGGAGAAGGAGAAGAAGGAGAAGGAGAAGAAGAAGAAGAAGAAGAAGAAGAAGAAGAAGAGCAAGAAGAAAAAGAAAAGAAAAAGAAAAAGAAAAAGAAAAAGAAAAAGAAAAAGAAAAAGAAAAAGAAAAAGAAAAAGAAAAAGGAGAAAAAGAAAAAGAAAAAGAAAAAGAAAAAGAAAAAGAAAAAGAAAAAGAAAAAGAAAAAGAAAAAGAAAAAGAAAAAGAAAAAGAAAAAGAAAAAGAAAAAGAAAAAAAGTCCTGCATGGTTGGAATCCCTGTCCCTCCTTGTCCCTGGCCAAACCAGCCTGGGCACCTCGGGGCTGTCCCCACCGTCCTGCTGAGGCCAGGCCTCGAGGGCTTCTGCCACGGGCACCAGAGACGTGTCGGGGAAGCGCCAGAGCAGCCGGCTGGCAGGAAGAAGGTGGCTGTCTGGGGGCTGCTTATGGCCTCTGCCACCCAGTTCCTCAGGGCTTCCCACCAACCCATCCACACAAGTCCTCCTGGCCCATCACAGCCTCCCGCCACCCAGCGCCACACGCATCCCCCTCACGCCTTCCCACTGCCTTCTCCGGGCAGGCCTTGGCAGCACCGCAGCCCTTCATGGCCTCCCACTGTCCCGTGCCCTCCACGCCTCCCCCAGGCCTGCCTGGCTGCTGAAGGAGCTCCAGAGGAGCCGCATCAAGAGGCACCTCAGAGCCCTCAGCAATCCAGCCAGCAACACACGGGCAGGACACAGATGGCGCTTCCAGGCTGGCAGAGGGGTGCTGGCCATCTCCAGGGACCGGTCTCTCAGGGATCCCCGCCACAGCTCCGGCCTCTGCCCGCCCGCTCTGTCGGAAGCCTTAAGGCTTCCACAGAACCACCAAAGGCCAAGGGCCTTTTGGCCACTTTCCCTTCCACACCGCATGCTTGGCCAACTTGGCGAGCACAAGCACCCTTTTTGCCCTCTTCCCCATTGGCCTGAAGACTCTGGGCACCAAAAGAAAGCTCCTGGACCTCTGTGTATGACAACAGCAATTTACTAATCCTACAGTGGGGTGAAACAAAGTGCTTGCAGAGCAGAGGTGTTCCCTGCAGGCTCAGGTGGCCCCAGCAGACGCAGCCTCCCGGATCAGTTCTCCACAGTGCTCACACAGGACAACCAGCCCCTGCGACACAGGGAAGGCCGTGACTTCCAGAGCCGGCGGAATCCATCTCGCATCTGCTGGAGTCGGGAGGAGGGAATGCTCTGTACAACTCTGTTGATATACAGAGTCTGAAGAGCCAGGCATGAGATGGCAGGGCTGGTGTCATCTGTCATGTCCTGAAGGGCTGGAAGAGAGAGGAACAGAGCCACAGTCAGAACCTGCATCTGCAGGGACCTGGGGAGACCCTCCTGCCCCATCCATCCCACACGGCAGCTCTTGCCATAGCCTGGAGGAAGCAGGAGACAGCAAGGATCAGCTGGAAGACGCTGGCCACGAATGTCCCTCCCGCAGGCCCCTGGAAGGTCTCTGTGCTCTGCCCACGCCGCCCCTCGTGCGCGCAGGGAGCAGAGCCCTCCCAGCCGGGGCAGGGAACGCAGCTGCCAGCGCCAGCCCCCGCTGACAGCCCGCTGGCCTCACTCACCCCTGCACATGAGCTGCAACTCTCGCTGCTGCTCTCTCAGGAACCGCCCGGCCATCCCTGCCAACACAGAGCCTGTCACGGCCCCAGCCGCACAGCTGCCCCGCAGCGGCGCTGCCAGCCCTGCGGCCACAGCAGCGCCTTCCCCTGCAGGGCTCAGGCCCGGCCCTCGCCGCATCCTGACGCCCAAGGACACGGCTGCGAGAGGGCGGCAGCGGCGCCGAGGGCAGGCGGGGCTCCAGAGCCCCGGCCCGGATGGCGCTGCCGGGGCAGCAGGCGGGGCTGGGGCCGAGCTGCGGCGGGGCGGGGAGGGAGCCGGGCTTGTGGCTCACCAAGAAACCTGAGGGCCGCCTCTCGCAGGGGCTCCTGTGGGCTCCGCAGGTACGGCAGCGCCTGGCGCAGCAGCTCGGCCGCTCGGCTCCTGTCCTGTGCCAGCTGGAGAGAGCGGCAGGGCACGGAGGGAAGGGTTGGCGCGGGCTCTGTCCCTTGGCCCCGGCCTGCCCTGCCCGCACAGCCCTGAGCGGGGCAGAGGGCCCGGCAAGGCGCGGGCTTGATGGAGCTCGGGGCTCCATCAGCTCCGGCCCTGGCGCCAGAGGAGCCTGGAGAAGAGCCCGCGTGGGCAGCCCAGGGAAGGGAGCAGCGTTCTTACCAAGCACTCGCCAAACCTCCACATCTGATCCGCCATCAGCAGGTGCTCAAGATCTCTCCTCTTCAGGAAGCTTAGCGCTGAAAGCAGCGTTTCACAAGAGGCCTGCAGAGCAGCAGAGACCCAGAGATGGCACCGCAGCCCAGGGCACAGGACCTGCCTCCCTGTGCCAAGGCCAGGAGGAGGCTGGAGCCCATGAGGTGCCTGGGTGCAGGGAGACAGCTGAGCCCCCTGCCAGGAGGACAGCAGCGCCCAGGAGTCCTCACCTCTGCCACACGCATGTTCTCATGGTGGCAGTTGAAGAAGAGTGGCAGCAGGCTCTTGCTCACAAGCATCTTGAGGGGCTTTTTACCCTTGGCCGCTACCAACCTCATCAGCTCTTGGAAGAGGCGAATGGAGAGCAGCTGCACATGGCCGTTGTCCTGTTGGAAAGGAAGCAAAAGCCCTCCTCATCAGCTCCTCCAGACCCCTCTGTGCACAGGCCCAAAAATCCACGGGGCCCCACACTTGGGGACAGCACCCAGTGGCCGTGGCTGGGGGCACAGAGCCTTACATTGTCCAGCAGTGGCCAGAGCGCGCCAGCCAGCCGCAGGGCGATGGGGCTGGGTATTGCGAGGTGTCTGTGCGAGAGCAGAAAGCTGAGCACCGCGACGGTCATCTCAACGATGTCTTCATCTGCATCCCGCAACAGGTCCACAAGGCTTTCTGTCAGGCTGTACATTCTAATATTCTGCATGGAAGACAAGGCAGGGCAAGCCCACGCTGCTGCTGCTGCTGCAGTGGAGCCGAGGGGCCGAAGGCCTGTCCTGAAGCACTCGGGCAGCTGAACAGCAACGCAGGAGAGCTGGGAGCAGCTGCCACAGCTCCCAAAGCCCAGCCAAGCCCAAGGGGCTGCTTTCCCCAGCCCCACGCTGCCCGCACAGCTTCAGCCGCTGCTGTCTTCTCACCATCGAGGGGTCCTTGCTGAGCTGCACGAGGCCTCTGAGCACCAGGCGACGCATCTCCCTGGACGTGCTCTGCAGGCGCCTTGCCATGATCTCCAGGACGCTGTCACCCCATTCTTTGATGTCCAGGAAGTCCAGGATCTGAAAGGCACAAAACAGTGACCGGGGTGCCCAGCTGGCAGGAGCTCAGAACTGCACAGGGCTGAGCCAAGGCAGCAGCACAGGGCACGGGCACCGTCCCAGGCAGCTGCGGCTGTGAGAGGGCAGAGAGGTGGGAGGCAGCTCAGCTGTGCTGCCCATGGGGCTCACCTCCACAAGGAACGCCATGGCAGGCAGCTGCCAGTCTGAAATGTCTTGGCTGAGGAGCTCCAAGAGGCAGGAGATGAAGCTGCAACACCAGATCATGGAGACACAGCGCATCTCCCTGGTGGGGGGAAAAGGCATCATTGCCCCTGAGCCGAGAGGGAAAAGCTGTCCCAGGAGTGACCCACGGAGCTCTGGTCTTTTCCCAAGCCCCCCGTGGGCGCTTTGGGAGGCGGCTGCTCCCGGGCACCCTCCTCTGCCAGCCTTTTCCAGTCTGCTCGTCCGTCTCTTTGTGACAAAGCCCTCTCACCCATGCCCATGGGAACTGTGTGGGGCACCCTGGGCACAAGTGCCGGGGGCAGCAGGGAGAAGGGGGTCTCACCTGGCCAGGAGTCCCACTGCATAGTGGTGGGTGTCAGTACAGAGCAGCGTGTCCCAGCCAGCCTTGCCTTCCATGGCGACCACAACATGCTCACACTGCGCTCGGCAGAGCAGGACCTTAAGGGTCTGCACTGCAAACCTGTGTGCAGAGCAAAGCCCAGGTCATGCTGGCAGCCCTGGCTCCTGCCTTGGAAGTGATGGGGAGACTGGGAGGACTGGGATGGAGCACCTTTGGGGGTTGGTGGCAAGGCCCAGTTGCTCCTGGCACCCCTTCCAGAAGGTATCAACCTCCTCTGGCGTATCCAGTGCGCTGATGTAAACTTGGAAGAGAAGACACAGAAAGAGACGGGGAAAATACTCCAACACTATAGGTGGGCACCAGGTCAGGTTGAAGACCCTCCACAGTGTCACGGTTGCCTGCAAAAAATGAACCACCCAGAGACAACACTCAGTGCCAAGACATCCGTGTGGCAGGGCCCGAGCATGCCAGGGAGAGGCCGGGGGAGACACCTCGGGGTCACCCAGCCTGGTGCCCCTGAACCTTGCCCCTAAGGCAGGTTTCAGCGCAGTGCCTGGGGCAGAGAGATGCAGCTGGGGGGAGGACAGAGAGCTAGCTGCTGGAGAGGTGGCCTAGGGGCAAGCCAAGGTCAGTTGCAGGAACTCACAGCCAGGGCAAAGACTCCTGTGCTGTCGCCATCGGAGGTGTACACACTGTCCACTGGCCAGGCGTTCAGCACATTGAGGAGTATCTGCAGCGCCGGCTCCGCAGTCCCAGTGGAGGACATGATCACTCCCCACATGGCCGTAGCAGCTCTGTGGGGTCAGAGCTCTGTGTCAGGGGGGTCTGGGCCACAGCACTGTGGCCTGGGCTGCTGCAGGGGCCCGTGCTGGCCGTCAGCCCTGCCTCTGCCCACCGGCCCTCGCTGGCAGCACCCAGCCAGCCCACGGGGGTGCAGGCATCTTGAGGGGCAGGGAGGGAGCGTGGCAGCACGCTCAGGGGCTGACATGGCAGCACTGGCAAACGGAGGAGCCAGAGGCTCCTGGAACTGTCCCCCTGTCTGGCAGTCACCAGGGACAGGCTCTGCAGGGTAACGGGCCGGGGAACCCTAAACCCTCAAGGCAGGTGGGGCTGCCGTACCTGTCACCCGATGGGGCCCAGCGCAAGAGAGTCATCAGCACATCGCAGGGGTATTCCCTGGTCAGCTCCAGAAGGGCCTTGTCCAGCCTGTGCCCAGCAGACTCATTGGCCGTGAGCCACTTGTGGATGTACCTCACCATGGCTGGCACCTGCAGAAGGCCCGGGGAGACTTGGATACCTGCCCGAGCAGCAGGTTCCCCAGCTTCCCTTGAGAAGTGCTGCCCTTCCCACCCTATTGGTCTGGGCCTCAAAGACTGAAGGAACCCAGCAGAGCTGGCTTGAGGCGCCACACAATTCCTGGGGTGATCAAGCCCTGGCCACAGGCTGCTTACTTGCTTTGGATTGGAGACCCCCTTCTCCACAAGCAAATCCAGCATGGCAGCCCCGGTCTCAGCAGTGAAGAGATGAAAGTTTGCCAAGAGCCCAGTGCCCACACCAGTGGTCTCTTCCCGCCAAATGCACATGATGAATTCATAGATCATCTGCAGGAGAAGGGAAGGAAGAGAGGGAGAATCCATGGAGTGCTCCAAGCACGGTGCTGGGCTGAGCAGTGACAGCAGGCCCAGCCCAGGTGGGGATGGCTGCAGTACCTGCGCTGTTCTGCGGAAGCGGCCACGGGCAGGGTCCTGCTCTTGTGTCGGGTCCATGGCGGCACCTGGCAAAGAGTGAGCGCAGCCAGGGCTGAGGGGCTGTGGGAGAGGCCGGAGAACACAGGCCAGCCCTGCATTCCCAGGCAGGGACAGCCCTGGGATGCTCCAGGGATGGGGTGTGGCTGCCAGGGCGTTCAGCCCCAGCCCCTCTTCTGTCCTATCCATGGGCATGTTGGATGGGATGGGATGGGATGGGATGGGATGGGATGGGATGGGATGGGATGGGATGGGATGGGATGGGATGGGATGGGATGGGGCTAAGCTGGCTCCAGGCACCAGCCCTGTGACCCAGCTCTGCTACTCACCCTCCTGCAGCAGCTGGATCTGCTCCAGCTCTTCAGGCTGCTGTGCTGAGGGAGCTGCAGCCTCCTCCTCCTCCTCCTTCACCCAGGCCAGCTTGGGCACTCTGGGTGATGTTTGCTCCGTGTCACTGTTTGGAGTTGGGACTGCTTGCAGGAGAGATGTCTCGGAAAAGCTCCAGATGGGCAGGTGCTGCAGTTGTGCCTTGTGGGCACCTGCAGCAGAGAAGCCTTGGGAAGGCTACAGGACACCGTGTCCTGCAGTCTGTCCTCGAGGCCACCTGCAGAGGAAACGCTTTGGAAAAGCTCCGGGTCAGTAGGGAACAAGCTGGCTGTGTGGGGGCTCCTCACAGCACCACTCTCTCCGTCCTGTCCCGATGAGTGCACCGAGCACTGTGGTGTGGCCGTGTCACCGCCAGCACCTATGTCACGACGTGTCACAAAGGGTCACCCTTGTATGCTCTGTCCCTTTCCTATTGCACGGTGACCACGGTGCACTGTGTCACAAAGAGCCCTAGGACACACCTCCACGTGCCCTGGGGACATCCCCACCCCCCCCAAAGTGGCCCAGCTTGCAAGGACGACGTTCCCCGAAGGTTCGAGGACGGCCCAACAGGAATTTTAGGAATGGCTCAAACAACAAGCAGATGCTCCTCTGCTCTGCCTGCTCAGGGCTGCAGAAGGAGCCCCCACGGTTGCCGAAGCAGCTGCAGCAGGAAGGGCATCGGGGCCTTCCACAGCAGCTCCCAGGGCCGCTCTGGGACAAGACCCGGTGCTGGGTGGCCGTCACACACACAGGAGTGTGACACAGACACGGGACGTATGGCCCAGGGCGCGAATGCTGCTCTGAGTCCTGGGAGCAGTGAAATCAGCAGGTGTGGCAGAGTCCCTGCCAAAGGAGACCTGCCGCCCCCAAGGCCTGCCAATGCTGGTGCCTGCTCCTGCCACAGAGACCTGTGTCCCCTGGGGACTTCTCTGTCAGAGGACAGCCAAAGCCCACGTGCATTGGTGTGTGTGCTCCTTTCTGCAGGAGGCTGTTGGCAGGAGCACCTGGTGGCAACACTTGGTCTCTGACAGAAGCTGTTACTCCTTCCTGGAATTATTTTTTGCTTGGAAGTGATTATGTGCAGTGTCCACGCATCTCCCCAGCCCATCACTGCCTCACACACGAGGTGACCACCAAGCCACTCTCCGGCCATCTGACCCGCAGCTGAGCCCTTCCCAGAGTGCCCGCACCCGCAGGGAGCGCAGGGCTGGATTTGGCCGCCAGAGAGTTGGTGACCCTCGTGAGATCCTCGGTGCATTTAGTTCCTACAGGAGTGTGGGCACCGCTGGGAAATGATCTGCATGCCTTGTTAATTGGATGTTCTTCCACCGCTAGCCTGGGGCAGGATCTCTCCCGGTCCTCCTCTCAACTCCCGGGCCTCTCCTCAGCCAATCAGAGAAGGCACCAAAATAATTGAGCCAATCAGAGCGCGCGGCGCTGATGACTCCTCAGGCAGTCCCAGAGCGCCCAGAGCTCCTCACCTGGACTCCACCCGCGCCCCGCCCCCAGCACCCCGCCAGGAGAATTTGGGGAGGGGAGTATCGTGTATTATCTTCTTTTTTGTTTTTCTACAGTTGAGATTAAATGCTCTAGACACGGTATTTCGTGTTCGGACTCAGATGTTTATTAATTCTTATCTATATTACAGTGAGTTCTGCAGCACTTCTAGCTAACAGGCTAAAAATGGTGACGTACCTCTCTCTACAAGGCCATTTAAGGGCCAATGAGTCCAATTAAAAAAGACACCATAATAGCCCAAGAACCAATCACCCGTGACCTGCAATGTGGAATTTTCTATCTAATTACAAAAGTACCACCTAGACCCATGAAGAAGGTGAACAAGAAATAAACCACTGCCGTAAAACCTCCATCTTGCATTATATATATTACTATACTCTAAAATCACAAATTCTAAATTTTCCACCATGGGACATTACAAACTTCTATTCCAACAACACACCAGTGATCCCAGTTCTTTCACTCAATCTTGGAAACCTTCTTCACAGCCTCAGGTCAAAAGCAGTGTTTTCCTGGGGGTCAGTGCCTGTCAGCAGAGAAAGCCCAAACCCCTCAGTTTCCAGGGTTCCAGCAGGGGGGAGGTGTCAGACCCTGCCCAGCGCTGGCCATGGGGCGTGTGGCGGGGGCCCGGAGCTCTTGGCTACTGTGGGCTGCTGGGGGGCTGCTGGGGGGACACCCCCGGACCTGTGTCCTGCACACACAGCGCTGTTCCAGGAGATGGTTTAGTCCGAGTGTCACTTCATTCACGGCACCGACCGACTGAGGTTCGTGGAGAGGAACATCTCCAAGCGGGAGCAGTTCCTGCACTTGGGCAGCGATGTGGGGCTGCACGTGGGGACACCTCCTTTGGGGACAAGGCTGCCAGGCACTGGAACAGCGACCCGCAATGGATGGAGTACAGACGGGCTGCGGTGGACAGGCACTGCCGGCACAACTACGAGTTGTCCAGCCCGTTCCTCGTGGAGCGCAGAGGTGAGCGTGGGGCAGAGCGTGTCCCCTCGGGCCCTGCCCTGGGAATGACCCTGGAGCCCCTCAAAACCTCCCTGGGAATCACCCGAGACACGTCAGCCCTTCTTGTGACCATCCCCGCGGCTTCCTGCACCCTCACCCCAAGTGACTCCAGTGGCTCTCCCAGTCCATCCCAGTATCTCCCAGTGTCCTCACAGTCCCTCCCAGTGTCACCAGATTCCCTCCCAATTCCTCTCAGTCCACAGGTATTCCATTCCCTGTCCACTCCCAGTATTTCTAATTCCAATGCCAGACCTCCACCCTCTCTCCCAGTGCCCTTCCAGTCTGTTCCAAGAATTTGTACTCCAATTCCAGACTGCTATGCTCTCTCCCATTACCCCAATCCACTCCAGTCTCTCCCAGTGTTCCCCTACTCTCTCTAATTTAATTCCCAGTCCATCTCAGTGCAACACCAGCCCTCTCCCATCTCCCAGTTCGCCATAGTTGATTCCAGTGTATCCCCACTCTCTCCCAATGCCCCCCTGTGTCCATCTCGCTGCTTCCCTCGAGCTCCCAGCCCGGCCCCGGCTGCCTGCTCTGCTCCCTCATGGATTTCTACCCTGCCGACATCCAGCTGAGCTGGTTCCAGGGCCAGCAGGAGCTCTCGGGACATGTGGTGGCCACCGACCTGGTCCCCAGTGGGGACTGGATTTCTACAAGCTCCTGGTGCTGCTGGAAACCCCCCCGGCACGGGGTCAGCTCCAGCTCCAGGTGGAGCACGTCAGCCTGGAGCACCCCCTGAGCCGGCACTGGGGCACGGCCCGGACCCCACAGCGCCGGGAGGGGCTGGCAGGACACGGAGGGGACTGGGGGTCCTGGGCTTAACGTGGACACCCTCCCTGGGAACCCTCTTCCCGCTGTCCCATCTCCCTTTATACCCCCTCTCCCATCCCTTTCCCACCGCTCCCGTTCCCGCCCCGCTCACCCGAGAGAGCTCCAGGCCGGCAGCCGAGGCATGGAGGAGAAGGAGCAGGAGAGGGAGGAGGAGGAGCAGGAGGAAGAGGAGGGGTAGAGGAGGAGCAAGAAGAGGAGGAGGAGCAGCGAGAGGCGGCAGCCCGTGCGTCCATCGCTCTCTGGATCTGCAGCCCCTTCGCGCCCGCAGTATCGGCCCCCCCGTATTGTGTAGGTGACCGGGGAGGGGGACCTCGCCCCCAATATCTTGGGCGGTCCTGGCAGGGATTTTTTTGAACGGGAGAGGGATATTTGGAGCTCACCCGAAGTATCTTTGGGTCTCCCTGTTTCTTTTTTTCGGGAGGCGGCGGGCGGAGCGATGTTTGCATCTCTCAGGGCTCCAAAGCTGTCCCGAAATCCCCTTTTGGGGGATCCTGCGGGGTCCCCGGGTGGTTTTTTGGGGATGTCTGGGTGGCGGCTGCAGACAGAGCCCCGGCGGTGGGTGGGGGATGGAGGTCCCCGAAGCCCCGTGGCGATCGCCCGGGACTGGCAGGGCGAGGGGAGCAGCCTTGAGGGGGGGAAAGCGAAAAGGGGAGAGCCCCGGGAGTGCCAGAGCCTGGAATGGGGGCCTGGAGAGGGGGGACCCCGAGAGCCGGGAGTGAGGGGAGCCTGGAGAAGGGATGAGCCTGGAGACGGGGAACCCCTGGGACACCAACGTGGGGACCCCAAAGCCTGCCAGGGCTCTGGCCACGCCAGGGGCTACAAGGCCACGAGTCCGAGGCTGCTCCGGGCCGCTTCCAGGCTGTCCCTCTGCTCTTGGGTGCCGGGGGTGGCCCTTTGTGACACGGGCGTGTGTCAGGGCCCTCGGTGATGCGGGACATTGTGGTGCTGTCATGAATGAGAGCGTTTGAGATCGCTTAAAAATCGGTGACAAGGGCATGAGCAAAAGTCAGATTTAATATTAAGCAACAAAGTACAATAAGTTTGTTGGCAAGATTCACTCCACTGCCTACAGGACAGGTGAGGCACAACAAGACAAGAACAACACCAAATAAAATCCATGCAATCAGAACAGAAATTAACTGGGAACTCTCTGGGGGAGTGTGGGTGGATGTGTGCTGTGTTTAGGTGCATGCAGGGATTAAAAGGAACACAGCCTAAAAACATTTTAACTTCTACCTTAATTTGTAACTTAACTTATACCTTAGGCCTAGCAAATCAACAGACGAACAACACCAAACTTATACCTAACTTAACTTAGAACTTAACAATTCAACAGAGCAATAACACTTAACAGCATTTAACCTAACTTACAGCTGTAACTTCCAAGTTGTATTTAGCAACTTAATACAATAACAACACTTATGACTTACATTTAAGAACTTAGCAAAACACTTAGCATTTAACAGCATTTAAGTAAGTTCATAACTATAACTGAACCTTGCTTACAGGCCTAATTTAGATATCCAAGGTACTTCCACATCTAGGAAAGCTGTATTTCTCCCAGATTTGCTATAGCATATGTGCAGGGGCACACACAGACAGGAAGAGTCAGTGCAAACAATTCCCCCCAGAGCTCAGTGAAATCCTCCCTTGAGATGTTTTTGCATCTCCCACTGGCCGAAGGATGGGGCCTTGAGCAGTGAGGGTATGGGCCCAGGACACGTCGTGTTTCAGCGATCCTCCAGGCACAGCAAAGCCGAGGGTTTGCTGGCTCTGAGAGGCCCCTCAGAGGGAGACTGCTGGTCACAGCCCACGGTGGCCCAGGAGAGCTCAAAGGTCTCCTTTTGGATTTCTGCTGACAGGGTCACAAGAGAGTGGGCTCCAGCCATAACAATGTTTCATCCTGGCCTCAGTTTGGGTTGGCACTTTCTCTAGAAGTGGGGGAATGCATCACCACACTGGGATCTCAGGGGTGCCCATGGCCTGGGTGATGCTGGCCCGATGCCAGGCACCCACCAAAGCCACTGACCCTGCCTCTCCAGCTGCAACAGGGGAGAAAAAGTTTAACCCAGAGTTCCTGGGTTGGTGTAAAAAGGAGAAACATCCCGTACCAAACAGCAAAATGTGCATCACAGACCCAGCCTGGGCATGGAGAGGAAATTTATTACCAACCAAATCATGGCAGGACAAGAAGAAGAGAAAGGAATCTCTCAAACCCCTTCCCCCTCAACCAGTGGGGGTCACTGGGGATCATCCAACACCGATCCTCCCACGGGGGATGGAGCTGGAGCAGAGCACGAAGCTCTTCCCACACTTGGGCACTCACAGGACTTCCATTAGTGGTGCCCCCGTTGGTGTTTGGACAAGTGAGAGGTCTGTGAGAAGCTCTTCCCACACTCAGGACACTCGTAGGGCCTCTCCCCAGTGTGGATGCGCCGGTGGAGAGTGAGATGGGAGTTGCGGTTGAATCCCTTCCCGCAGTCGGGGCAGCGGAAGGGCCTCTCCTCTGTGTGAATCCGCTCGTGTAGAAGGACACTGGAGCTGGTCTGAAACCTTTTCCCACACCTGGGACACTCGTAGGGCCTCTCCCCAGTGTGGATGCGCTGGTGTTTTCGCAGGTTGGAGCTCCATCCAAAGCTCTTCCCACATTCCAAGCAGGTGTAGGGCCGTTCCCTTGTGTGGATCACCTGGTGCCGCATCAGGTAGTTGCTGTCCCTAAAACTTTTCCCACATTTCCCACACTCATAGGGCTTTTCCCCAATGTGGATCCTCCGGTGCCGGATCAGCCTGGAGCTCTGGCTGAAACCCTTCCCACATTCCAAGCACTTGTGGGGCTTCTCCCCTCCACGAGGCTTCTCCACCAGCTCTGAGCTCTGCCTGGATCTCCGGCCTTCCTGGCTCAGGGAGGGTCTTTCCTCCTCGCAGCTCCCTGGGATGGGTTTGCAGCCCCTCCTCGAGAGGGATCTCCGGGGCTTTTCTGCCTCCTCCATCTGCGTACACCTGGGGAATGAAAATTCCCGGTTTAGGGGGAAATAACAAGAAAAGAGCTCCATAAACTGGGTGTTCCTCCTCGCCCAAGTTCATCTCTGGAAGTCATTGAGCATCTTGTGTCTGTAATAACCTCCCAAACACCAAGATTCCTACCCAGAATCCTCCAAACTTTAAGACACAGATCAAAACCTCCCCAAATATCAAGATTCAGCCAAAATCCACTCCAAAATTGTGGTGGTTTGAAAGCAAAACCTGTGAGAGAAGCAGTCAGAAATACAAATTCATAGGAAAAACATAAGAGGAAAAAATCCATGCAATAGTACAAAAGAAAACAACTGACAGAATCAGAATACAACCTGACACCCTGCTAGTTAAGGTGGTGGTAGCAGTCCCAATTAAGGGGTCTTGTTGTAGTAGTGATGCTGTAGAAAGGTCTGGTAGTTCTTGTCCTCTGGAAACCAGTGGGTAAGGGCTGCCTTGGTGTTCCAAATCTCAGATTTTATCTAGGTAGGAGAGGCTTGGCTCCTCCCCCTGGCTGGAGCATCTCCCAATGGGATGATGGAATTTTATCAGTCATGCAGTGGCACTCAATGGCCCATTAACAGAAGATATCTTCCTGGAGGAAGGATGGGTTGTGGAAAAGATAAAGAACACTGCCCCAGCTGGTTTTAACAGATGGCCCATTAGCAGAGGATATCTCCCACAGAGATAAGGATCACTGTTCCACCTGTTTTTTTCCACTACTCTTTGTTCTTTTGTTTCTTCCTGGGACCTCTGACTGGTTACTTCATGTTTGCTGCTGATTTCTTCTCCCTTTTGAAGATGAAAATGGTAAAAGTGTCTTTTCCTGCCTTGCTGGATATTGTGAAGAGGAACAGTCATCTGCTGCAAGTGGAAGTGTCACAGGTGGAGCAGAGTTCTGTGAGTGCTGTATCAAACCAGACCTCGTCAGACCTGCCAGAACAACTGGTCCATGCTGCCCTTCACTGCTCTGCCTGTTCCACACTGTTTCATGCCAGAGTAATTTAACTGCTGTTAATTGGGTGTGTGTTTCACTCGAGCCAGTGCAGCAGAACCAGCAGAAAGCAGCCCCAGAATGAATGGGGCTCTGCAGAGGAGCCCCAGACTATTCATCAGCCTGCCCGCAGAACTGGCTCCAACTCTGAACCCTTGTGACCACACTCTGAAGAAGACACACTTCTGATATTTCTGAGGCACTTATGACTGAGGCACTGCACGTGCTTGTGCAGGTAAGAATCCCAAAGGTCTTTCTGTCAGGAGAATTAATCCACAAACACCAGAGGTTTATGTCCAAAAAGGAGACAGAGGAGTCCTTTTTGCTTTATTCAAATAAAGGGAGAGGCCATGGGACATTCCCCTGGCATCTCTCAAATTTTTGGAGGACGCAGCTTCCTTTTTATCCTATTTTCCCGGCCGCATTTCCCTCTCTCTTTCCCCATTGGCTGAGGTACTTGAGAGGCACAGACTTCCCGGAACGCCTGATACCTGAAATTCCCCTCTAATGTATAACCCTCCCGTTCAATTTTTAATTCTTATTGAATTCATAGTTTTCCCCCCGTTGCTTCTTTCATCTTTCGATATCCAATTTCATTTATCAGCAGCCCTACAGTTTGTTTATAAAGGCAAATATCTCTTTCCATTCATCAATCAGTGGAATCCATCCCATTGTTTCTTTTATCTCTCAGTGCTAGCCTTATCTACAGGCAGATCCAGAGCTCATTTGTAAAGACTAATTCAACATTCCTCTCAATCCCTCCTCTTTTATTTTTTAATAATTGTCTTTACAAACTTTAGCTCTCATTGACTTAATTTCTTGTTCCTGAGTCTTTTTCGGTTTTGTAATTATTTGGAGTGACATCAGTTTCTGTCCTTTTGTAACCATCTCTGGATCAGTAGGCGTGGCTCTTACCTGCATCCTTTTGATCACATGTTGAATAAGTTATACTAAGCAAGGGATCATGCTTGCCAAAAAAAGATTAGAGTTGCTACAGCACATAAGAGGAAAAAAGCGATTGTTTAATTTATAGTTCACCAGGTAGCCAAGAAAACATGTCCCATTCCCATCCTTTTCATGTTTGGACTGGCACATGAGCTAATTTTTTTAATTCATTTTGCTATTTGTTTCACCACTTTTCCATTGTCATCTATTTGCCTATTTAGGCAATAAGTGTCTTTTTCAGAAGAATGAAGCCGCCATGGACTTCCTTCTTCATCCCAAAATCCTGTTCCATTACAGACTTTACTCAGGGTGCTAATCTACTATTGAGGTTTTACTGGGCTGGCCACCCATGGCCCGTTTTCAGATTCTCCTGGCCCTCCACAGACCCAACAATTGCTAAGGTTAAAGGTTTTTGCTGCTTCTTCTCCTAAGGTCAAAAAATTATTTTCCCATTCTTGGCCCCAACCTAACTGATAATATAAAGGTAACATTATTAAGAGAAACATTCTGATTGTGTAATCTAATTTCCTAACTTAATTTTTACTTTCACGTTGTCTTCCACACCACCTGTGGCGAGTGAAGGCACAGAAAGAGCTTAACATAAAGAAAACAATGACAGCAAGGGTTGGCCCCCAGTGCCTGGAGATCTGAGAGGAGGGATGCCCACACAGACTATTTCAGCAGGCACTCTGTGGGTGGGCACACGAGGCTTCCCCCGATGTCGACGCCCTGGCTGCTGCTCCAGTCCCCTCCTGCCGAGTGTCAGTCGCGGCTTCCCGTCCTTCTCCTCCAGCTGAGATGTCCAAATCTCTGGGGCTGCAGAGACCTTGGCCCGAGTGTGATGGGTCCAGCCGTGTTCAGCTGTCTTGACGGCTGTGTCTGTGCTCAGCAACACCTGGAAAGGTCCACGCCACTTGGCCACCAGTGGTGCTTCTTCCCACTCCTTAACCAGGACCCAGTGTCCCGGTTGGATGTTGTGAACAGCAAAGTCCAAAGGCAGGGTCTGTGCCAGCTGAGCTTCCTGTCGAAGAGATTTCACCAGAGACAGTATCCGAGCCACATATTGTTTCAAATACACATCACTTACCTCTATCCCCCCACTAGGCTGAGAATTACAAGGGTAAGGAATTCCAAACATCAATTCAAAGGGAGATAATTGAATATCTCCCCTGGCTCTGGCTCTTATTCTTGCTAAAGCCAGGGGCAGGAGCCGTACCCACGGCATTTTAGTTTCTATCACCAGCTTCAGGAGGTGTTTCTTTATTTCTCCATTCATCCTCTCAACCTGACCCGAACTCTGTGGGTGCCAGGGGGTATGGAGGTTCCACTGTATTCCTAAAGCAGTCATAGCTCCTTGAAGAATTTTTCCTGTAAAATGAGTTCCCCTATCTGAATCTATTGCTTCCACCATCCCATATCTTGGAATTATTTGTTCCAAAAATACTTTAACAACTGATCCTGTTGCTGAAACAGTTGGAAATGCTTCTGGCCACCCGGTTAATTGACATACTATTACCAGAAGATATTTAAATCTTGCCACTCGAGGCATTTCAGTAAAATCCACCTGGCATCTCTGGAACGGACGTACTGCCCAACGCCTCCCTCCCCTGGCCAGTTTCTTTGTAACTTTGTTGTTGGTTTTAGCACAAGTTAAACAACATTCAATAGCTCGCTTTGCCAGGCTAAAGAGACCAACAGCAGTGTTCATTTTGAGGAAGGCTTCTGCCAGTCCTCGGGAGCCCCAATGACTCCCTTCATGAAGTTGTTTTAACAATTGTAAGGCCAGAGCTTTTGGTATCCACTGTTTACTATCCCTTGTAAACCAATTATTTTCTTCTTTCTTCTGCCTCACTCTTTTTAATTATCTCAAGTTTTTCTGGTGGAAAAGAGAGTTTCTCTGGCAGCGGTGCAGTTACTGGGAGCAAAGGCAGGATCTTAGAGACTTCTGGCAACAATGCAGCTTTTCGAGCTTCTTCATCAGCCAGTCGGTTTCCTATTGCCTCCTCCGACCATCCTGCCTGATGCCCCTTAATGTGGATTATCGCCACCCTTTTTGGTAAATTCACTGCCTCCAATAGGCGAGAGATTAAGTTCTCGTGAGCTAACGTCTTTCCTCTGCAGCTTAATAAACCTCTTTCTTCCCATAGTTTTCCAAATGCATGTATTAACCCATATACATATTTAGAATCAGTAAATATATTTACTGTCTTGTCCTGGTATAATTCACAGGCTCTCACAAGCGCGTACAGCTCTGCTGTCTGAGCTGACCAGGTGTGTGGTAACCTCCCCCCTTCCTTTAATTGCTTCCCATTCACGATAGAGTATCCTGTAAATCGTTTCCCTTCTACCACCTTGGAGGACCCATCAATGAACACGTTCTCTCCCTCAGGCCAGGGAATATCCCGTAAATCTTCCCTAGCCCGTGTCTGGAGGTCTATAACCTGGATACAATCATGGATTTCTTCCTGGCCCCCCTTTTCTCCAGGGCCATTTAAATAAGAGGCTGGATTAAAAATTTCCCCACCTTTAAATTCTAAATCCTCCTGTTCCATTAAACAAGATTCTTACTGTAATAATCGAGCACTCGTCATCCACTTAGAGGCTCTCTCAGTTAACAAAGCTTTAATCTGATGTGGGACTTTAACAATGAGATGCCCTCCCCTTGTCAGCTTTCGGGCCTCAGCCACCATCAGAGCTGTGGCTGCACAGTTCTGCAGACAATGGGGCCGCCTCTGGCCACAGGGTCTAACAACTCAGAAAAACAGGCAACAGGCCTCCGTGTTCCCCCATGCTCTTGCACCAAAATTCCTTTAGCATGACCCTGTTTGACATCCACATATAGTTGAAATTTTTTTTTTCTGCATCTGGAAGAGCTAAGACTGGGGCATTAACCAATTTGTCCCTGGGGCTGCCCATACTTCCTGATTTATTTCAGCATAAGCCTTCTCAGACATTTTACACAAAGATATCACAGTTTCGGACTCCGTGTCACTTTTTTACAATGCTAATTTGCATTCCCATTCTAGCCATCAAATCTCTTCCCAGTAAATTACAATCACAATTAGGAACAAACAAGAATTCATGCACTTCAAATCTGTCCCCCACATCTATTAACAGCGGTTGAATAAAATGCACTCGCTCATCCTTTCCGCTTACTCCTTGAATAACCAAGGATCTTTTTGACAATTTCCCCCCCTTAGGTATAAAATTTAAGGTGGACCGAGAGCCCTCCCCCCCCCCCCCCCCCCCGTGTCTACCAGAAAACACACCTCCTCTCGATCCGGACCCACCTTAAAAGTTATCAAGGGCTCCTGAGTGGTGGGTCCTTGGTATAATAGGAGCCCCTGACACCCCTAACAATCCATTTCCATTATCCTCTGGACTTCCTCCTCCTGAGGGTCCAGTTGTTTCTGCGGACACTCGTTTTTCCAATGCCCTTCTGCCCTGCAGACAGCACACTGGTTCTTCCCCAGCCGCTGTTTGGGTCGGCTGTCCCCTGCCGAGGAGGGAATCCCTCTGCCCCTTCCTTGTGACCGACCCCGTCCCCTCTGTCCCTGGGGACCCCTTGGACCCTGTGGTTTATTCCTCCGGGGCTGCAAAAACTCTGCCATCATCCTTGCTTTAGCTTCTGCCTTTTCCTCATCCCTTCTTACACATATCTGCTGTGTTTTTCTAACCAATTCCTCTAGAGGCTTATTTTGCCACTCTTCATCTTTCTATACTCCTTTCCTTATATCAGGCCAGGCCTTAGTAACAAATTGTACTTTAAGCAATGTGTTGAAGGCTGGCCCTTCAGGATCCATTCCCCCGTGCTTCCTCAAGGCATCCCTAATCCTCTCCAACCAATGAGGGCTTTCCTGTTTCTCCTGTTCCAACGACAGAGCCTTAGCTATGTTGTTAGTTCTGGGAGCCGCTGACTTGATTGCCCTGATCAAATAAGCACGGCAATCACGGTGAGCCAGACTGGCCTGGTTATTTGGGTCCCACTGGGGGTCTGCCTGGGGGATGGCATCACCCACCGTAGGTGCATTGGGTCCAGCCCCCCCTGCTGCTTGTGGGTGTTCATCCTCCCACAGCTGCCGAGCTTTCTGCAAAATCATTCGTTTCTCTGATGACCCAAACAAAATTCCCAAAAGAAAATCCCAATCCTTTCACGTATAATCCGCATTTCCCAAATATTTCTCTATCTTTACCCCCACCCCTATGGGATCATCCAAATATATATTTTTTTTTTATTTAAACCCTCTTATATCCTGGGTAGTAAGTGGTACAATTACAAACTCAAATCCTCCCCCTTGACTCCCCAAAGGAACTTGACAGAGTGGCATCTGGTGTACCCCTGTCTCTTGGGGGGCTTCTGATGCCCTAAACTGAGTTCAAATTCTAGTTCTGGGGGGTGATACAACATGCTGCTCCCCTCCCCCTACACCATCATCCTTCTCAGGTGGGGCTGTAGGAATAACATTTTCCTGATCCCCTTGCTCTGAAAGTTGAGGATACAGACGACCTGCAGCTGGCAACACTGGAGGACAAGACAGGGGAAGGTGCTGAAAAACATCCCAATCCTCACCACTTTCCTCTTCCTCCTCTTTTTCCTCTTCTCCTTTTTTTCTTAACACATAAATTTTTCTTGTTCCTTGTCTGACCCATATTAATCCACATTCCCTTTCAATCCATCCTTTCCAATTCTCCTCTAGATACCTCCACAAAATTCGACACAAATGAATTTTATCTGTTCCATAATGTAGCCATATAAGTCCCCTTGCCAACTTATACTCTGGCCACACAAAATAACAATATTTTACCATAATTTCCATAGTTACTTCTGGGTGAATATACAATCTGTCCCAAGACCTCAGCATTCACCCCAAGGGACTCTCCGGGGGTATTATGGGATCGTCATCCCATTTGCCGGGGCCCCTTCGCGGCTTCACCTTTCCAACCCTCTCTGGGTGCCCCGTTTTACCTGTGCTACCCTCCATGGGTGCCCTCTCAGGTTTACCTGTGCTACCCTCCATGGGTGCCCTCCCAGGTTTGCTCCTTTGTTTTCAGTGGTCCTTCCCTGCGGACTCTGCACGGACCCCCCTGGTCCGCCACTCGTCTGTCTCCTGGACAGTCTCGGGAACCCAATGGATCGCCCGGTACCGGCCGGCACCAAGGGGAGCTGATCACCCAAACTGGGTGAGGCGCCTTCAGCTCCACTCGCTGCCCCGGACGGTGGAAAGATCCCGGACGAGCCCCCAAAATTGTCAGGAAAATTAATCCACAAACACCAGAGGTTTATGTCCAAAAAGGAGACAGAGGAGTCCTTTTTGCTTTATTCGAATAAAGGGAGAGGCCATGGGACATTCCCCTGCGATCTCTCAAATTTTTGGAGGACGCAGCCTCCTTTTTATCCTATTTTCCCGGCCGCATTTCCCTCTCTCTTTCCCCATTGGCTGAGGTACTTGAGAGGCACAGACTTCCCGGAACACCTGATACCTGAAATTCCCCTCTAATGTATAACCCTCCCTTTTCATTTTTAATTCTTACAGAATTCATAGTTTCCCCCCCGTTGCTTCTTTCATCTTTCCATATCCAATTTCATTTATCAGCAGCCCTACAGTTTGTTTGTAAAGGCAAATATCTCTTTCCATTCATCAATCAGTGGAATCCATCCCATTGTTTCTTTTATCTCTCAGTGCTAGCCTTATCTATAGGCTGATCCACAACTCATTTGTAAAGACAAATTCAACATTCCTCTCACATTTATCATGGATTAGTGTGTATCGACCCCCTAAACTCCGAGTTTTTGGGGGACTTTCAGCACCAAGAAAATGGAGATGTAGAGCATCCACAGTATGCCACTGGGATCCATCTCCAAGAGATCTATGGATGCTCTCCATCAGAGAGCAGAATTCCATTGGGATCCACAGAGTGGTGAGGTTTTCTACTTAATCTGTCTCTTTCACTCTCCCCCACCTCTATTCCATTTCTACTTTTCTCTTTTTTTTCATTCTCTCTGCCACTTGTTTACTCTACAATAAAATCCATACTATTGACTTTGCCACATGCTCTCATTTGCAACCTTATTGAGGCAGAGCCATTTCTGATCATTTTCATCAGTGGATCAGAACAAGGGGCTAGAAGCCCTCCAGTCTGGCTGCTGCTCCATGCCACTTCCAGGGGCTTGGGCTGCTGAAGGGGTGCTGGGCTGGGCCCTTTGTGACACAGGGCCGTTCTATCGGGTTCCTGGGTGCTGTTGGACATTCTGTTGTCCTGGTGACATGGCACAGCCCCGCCCTGCAGGGGTATATACGGGGCACAGGGCCCTGCGCTGCCCAGTGCCAGGAGTGCCACTGGCTCAGGAGGAAGCAGCTCCTGGGATCTCTGTGCTCCAGACAGTTGCACATGGAGAAGGAAAAGGTGAAGCCCAACGCCAAAGCAGCCAGCCCCATGCCCAGCAGGCTGGAAGAGCAGGCCCTCAGCGGGCAGTGGCTGGGGACAGGCGACAGCTCAGGCCTGCAACCATGCAGCAACCTTAGCAACAGCTGCCATGAGGGATCCCAAGGGGAAGCCTGCATTGAGCAGGAGCTGTCCCCACTGAAACCAGCCTGTACCAAGAAGAGCCCCATGAGGAAGCGTGCTCTGTGCAGGACCTCTCACCAGCAGACGAGGATGAAGGAGATAGAGTCAGCCTCCTGGAGCTGTAGGAAGACCAGGCAGAGAGAGAACGCAGATGGGCAGGTCTGTCAGCAGGCGTGTTCCCCTGGGCTGCCCCTCGCCAGGCCTGGGTTGAGCCGGGACCAGCTGAGCCGAGCTCCCCAGGCCCGTGCTGTGCCTGCCCTGCCCGTGTGGAAGCGCCTGCAGCCATCAATAACCATCGATCCCGGCTGCGGCGGGCACTGCGGGTGCTGCGCCGCCTCTGCCGCTGCCCCTGCCTGGCTCCACTGCCCCAGCAGGAGGGCTGGAAAAGGAGCAAAAATAAGAAAAAAGAAACAGAAAGGATAAGAATAATAAGAATAATTTTAAAATGATTAGGACAAAGAATAGTAATTAAGAATAAGGAATAAAACCCAGTAAGAATAAGAATGAGACTATAAGAATAAAAGAATATAAGAATAAGATGTAGAAGGAAGAGAACAGGTTGAAGAAGCCAATAAGAATAATAGTAGTAGAGAAAAATAATGGGAAGAAGAATAATAAAAATACTAAGTTGAAGAAGAAATAGTGGTAGCAGTAAATGCCATAATCATTATAAGTATAGACAGAAGAAGAAGAAGAAGAAGAAGAAGAAGAAGAAGAAGAAGAAGAAGAAGAAGAAGAAGAAGAAGAAGAAGAAGAAGAAGAAGAAGAAGAAGAAGAAGAAGTCCTGCATGGTTGGAATCCCTGTCCCTCCTTGTCCCTAGCCAAACCAGACTGGGCACCTCGGGGCTGTCCCCACTGTCCTGCTGAGGCCAGGCCTCGAGGGCTTCTGCCACAGGCACCAGAGACGCGTCGGGGAAGCGCCAGAGCAGCCGGCTGGCAGGAAGAAGGTGGCTGTCTGGGGGCTGCTTATGGCCTCTGCCACCCAGTTCCTCAGGGCTTCCCACCAACCCATCCACACAAGTCCTCCTGGCCCATCACAGCCTCCCGCCACCCAGCGCCACACGCATCCCCCTCACGCCTTCCCACTGCCTTCTCCAGGCAGGCCTTGGCAGCACCGCAGCCCTTCATGGCCTCCCACTGTCCCGTGCCCTCCACGCCTCCCCCAGGCCTGCCTGGCTGCTGAAGGAGCTCCAGAGGAGCCGCATCAAGAGGCACCTCAGAGCCCTCAGCAATCCAGCCAGCAACACACGGGCAGGACACAGATGGCGCTTCCAGGCTGGCAGAGGGGTGCTGGCCATCTCCAGGGACCGGTCTCTCAGGGATCCCCGCCGCAGCTCCGGCCTCTGCCCGCCCGCTCTGTCAGAAGCCTTAAGGCTTCCACAGAACCACCAAAGGCCAAGGGCCTTTTGGCCACTTTCCTTTCCACTCCGCACGCTTGGCCAACTTGCTGAGCACAAGCACCCTTTTTGCCCTCTTCCCCATTGGCCTGAAGACTCTGGGCACCAAAAGAAAGCTCCTGGACCTCTGTGTATGACAACAGCAATTTACTAATCCTACGGTGGGGTGAAAGAACGTCCTTGAAGTGCAGAGGTGTTCCCTGCAGGCTCAGGTGGCCCCAGCAGACGCAGCCTCCCAGATCAGTTCTCCACACTGCTCATGCAGGACAACCAGCCCCTGCGACACAGGGAAGGCCGTGACTTCCAGAGGCGGCGGAATCCATCTCGCATCTGCTGGAGTCGGGAGGAGGGAATGCTCTGTACAACTCTGTTGATGTACAGAGTCTGAAGAGCCAGGCATGAGATGGCAGGGCTGGTGTCATCTGTCATGTCCTGAAGGGCTGGAAGAGAGAGGAACAGAGCCACAGTCAGAGCCTGCATCTGCAGGGACCTGGGGAGACCCTCCAGCCCCATCCCTCCCACACGGCAGCTCTTGCCATGGCCTGGAGGAAGCAGGAGACAGCAAGTATCAGCTGGAAGGCGCTGGCCACGAATGTCCCTCCCGCAGGCCCCTGGAAGGTCTCTGTGCTCTGCCCACGCCGCCCCTCGTGCGCGCAGGGAGCAGAGCCCTCCCAGCCGGGGCAGGGAACGCAGCTGCCAGCGCCAGCCCCCGCTGACAGCCCGCTGGCCTCACTCACCCCTGCACATGAGCTGCAACTCTCGCTGCTGCTCTCTCAGGAACCGCCCGGCCATCCCTGCCAACACAGAGCCTGTCACGGCCCCAGCCGCACAGCTGCCCCGCAGCGGCGCTGCCAGCCCTGCGGCCAC
Source organism: Sturnus vulgaris (assembly GCF_052056855.1). Lineage (NCBI taxonomy): Eukaryota > Metazoa > Chordata > Aves > Passeriformes > Sturnidae > Sturnus > Sturnus vulgaris. The sequence goes on from NW_028276170.1 coordinate 15,765,144, forward strand.
AGCAGCGCCTTCCCCTGCAGGGCTCAGGCCCGGCCCTCGCCGCATCCTGACGCCCAAGGACACGGCTGCGAGAGGGCGGCAGCGGCGCCGAGGGCAGGCGGGGCTCCAGAGCCCCGGCCCGGATGGCGCTGCCGGGGCAGCAGGCGGGGCTGGGGCCGAGCTGCGGCGGGGCGGGGAGGGAGCCGGGCTTGTGGCTCACCAAGAAACCTGAGGGCCGCCTCTCGCAGGGGCTCCTGTGGGCTCCGCAGGTAGGGCAGCGCCTGGCGCAGCAGCTCGGCCGCTCGGCTCCTGTCCTGTGCCAGCTGCAGAGAGCGGCAGGGCACGGAGGGAAGGGTTGGCGCAGGCTCTGTCCCTTGGCCCCGGCCTGCCCTGCCCGCACAGCCCTGAGCGGGGCAGAGGGCCCGGCAAGGCGCGGGCTTGATGGAGCTCGGGGCTCCATCAGCTCCGGCCCTGGGGCCAGAGGAGCCTGGAGAAGAGCCCGCGTGGGCAGCCCAGGGAAGGGAGCAGCGTTCTTACCAAGCACTCGCCAAACCTCCACATCTGATCTGCCATCAGCAGGTGCTCAAGATCTCTCCTCTTCAGGAAGCTTAGTGCAGAAAGCAGCGTTTCACAAGAGGCCTGCAGAGCAGCAGAGACCCAGAGATGGCACCGCAGCCCAGGGCACAGGACCTGGCTCCCTGTGCCAAGGCCAGGAGGAGGCTGGAGCCCATGAGGTGCCCGGGTGCAGGGAGACAGCTGAGCCCCCTGCCAGGAGGACAGCAGCGCCCAGGAGTCCTCACCTCTGCCACACGCATGTTCTCATCGTGGCAGTTGAAGAAGAGTGGCAGCAGGCTCTTGCTCACAAGCATCTTGAGGGGCTTTTTACCCTTGGCCGCTACCAACCTCATCACCTCTTGGAAGAGGCGAATGGAGAGCAGCTGCACATGGCGGTTGTCCTGTTGGAAAGGAAGCAAAAGCCCTCCTCATCAGCTGCTCCAGGCCCCTCTGTGCACAGGCCCAAAAATCCACGGGGCTCCACACTTGGGGACAGCACCCAGTGGCCGTGGCTGGGGGCACAGAGCCTTACGTTGTCCAGCAGTGGCCAGAGCGCGCCAGCCAGCCGCAGGGCGATGGGGCTGGGTATTGCGAGGTGTCTGTGCGAGAGCAGAAAGCTGAGCACCGCGACGGTCATCTCAACGATGTCTTCATCTGCATCCCACAACAGGTCCGCAAGGCTTTCTGTCAGGCTGTACATTCTAATGTTCTGCATGGAAGACAAGGTAGGGCAAGCCCACGCTGCTGCTGCTGTTGCCGTGGAGCCCAGGGGCCGAAGGCCTGTCCTGAAGCACTCGGGCAGCTGAACAGCAACGCAGGAGAGCTGGGAGCAGCTGCCACAGCTCCCAAAGCCCAGCCAAGCCCAAGGGACTGCTTTCCCCAGCCCCACGCTGCCAGCACAGCTTCAGCTGCTGCTGTCTTCTCACCATCGAGGGGTCCTTGCTGAGCTGCACGAGGCCTCTGAGCACCAGGCGACGCATCTCCCTGGACGTGCTCTGCAGGCGCCTTGCCATGATCTCCAGGACGCTGTCACCCCATTCTTTGATGTCCAGGAAGTCCAGGACCTGAAAGGCACAAAGCAGTGACCGTGGTGCCCAGCTGGCAGGAGCTCAGAACTGCACAGGGCTGAGCCAAGGCAGCAGCACAGGGCACGGGCACCGTCCCAGGCAGCTGCGGCTGTGAGAGGGCAGAGAGGTGGGAGGCAGCTCAGCTGTGCTGCCCATGGGGCTCACCTCCACAAGGAACGCCATGGCGGGCAGCTGCCAGTCTGAAATGTCTTGGCTGAGGAGCTCCAAGAGGCAGGAGATGAAGCTGCAACACCAGATCATGGAGACACAGCGCATCTCCCTGGTGGGGGGAAAAGGCATCATTGCCCCTGAGCCGGGAGGGCAAAGCTCTCCCAGGAGTGACCCACGGAGCTCTGGTCTTTTCCCAAGCCCCCCGTGGGCGCTTTGGGAGGCGGCTGTTCCCGGGCACCCTCCTGTGCCAGCCTTTTCCAGTCTGCTTGTCCGTCTCTTTGTGACAAAGCCCTCTCACCCCTGCCCATGGGAACTGTGTGGGGCACCCTGGGCACAAGTGCCGGGGGCAGCAGGGAGAAGGGGGTCTCACCTGGCCAGGAGTCCCACTGCATAGTGGTGGGTGTCAGTACAGAGCAGCGTGTCCCAGCCAGCCTTGCCTTCCATGGCTACCACAACACGCTCACACTGCACTCGGCAGAGCAGGACCTTCAGGGTCTGCACAGCAAACCTGTGTGCAGAGCAAAGCCCAGGTGATGCTGGCAGCCCTGGCTCCTGCCTTGGAAGGGATGGGGAGACTGGGAGGACTGGGATGGAGCACCTTTGGGGGTTGGTGGCAAGGCCCAGTTGCTCCTGGCACCCCTTCCAGAAGGTATCAACCTCCTCTGGCGTATCCAGTGCGCTGATGTAAACTTGGAAGAGCAGACACAGAAAGAGACGGGGAAAATACTCCAACACTATAGGTGGGCACCAGGTCAGGTTGAAGACACTCCACAGTGTCACGGTTGCCTGCAAAAAATGAACCACCCAGAGACAACACTCAGTGCCAAAACATCCGTGTGGCAGGGCCCGAGCATGCCAGGGAGAGGCCGGGGGAGACACCTCGGGGGCACCCAGCCTGGTGCCCCTGAACCTTGCCCCTAAGGCAGGTTTCAGCGCAGTGCCTGAGGCAGAGAGATGCAGCTGGGGGGAGGACAGAGAGCTAGCTGCTGGAGAGGTGGCCTAGGGGCAAGCCAAGGTCAGTTGCAGGAACTCACAGCCAGGGCAAAGACTCCTGTGCTGTCCCCATCGGAGGTGTACACACTGTCCACTGGCCAGGCGTTCAGCACATTGAGGAGTATCTGCAGCGCCGGCTCCGCAGTCCCAGTGGAGGACATGATCACTCCCCACATGGCCGTAGCAGCTCTGTGGGGTCAGAGCTCTGTGTCAGGGGGGTCTGGGCCACAGCACTGTGGCCTGGGCTGCTGCAGGGGCCCGTGCTGGCCGTCAGCCCTGCCTCTGCCCACCGGCCCTCACTGGCAGCACCCAGCCAGCCCACGGGGGTGCAGGCATCTTGAGGGGCAGGGAGGGAGCGTGGCAGCACGCTCAGGGGCTGACATGGCAGCACTGGCAAACGGAGGAGCCAGAGGCTCCTGGAACTGTCCCCCTGTCTGGCAGTCACCAGGGACAGGCTCTACAGGGTAAGGGGCCGGGGAACCCTAAACCCTCAAGGCAGGTGGGGCTGCCGTACCTGTCACCCGATGGGGCCCAGCGCAAGAGAGTCATCAGCACATCGCAGGGGTATTCCCTGGTCAGCTCCAGAAGGGCCTTGTCCAGCCTGTGCCCAGCAGACTCATTGGCCGTGAGCCACTTGTGGATGTACCTCACCATGGCTGGCACCTGCAGAAGGCCCGGGGAGACTTGGACACCTGCCCGAGCAGCAGGTTCCCCAGCTTCCCCTGAGAAGTGCTGCCCTTCCCACCCTATTGGGCTGGGCCTCAAAGACTGAAGGAACCCAGCAGAGCTGGCTTGAGGTGTCACACAATTCCTGGGGTGATCAAGCCCTGGCCACAGGCTGCTTACTTGCTTTGGATTGGAGACCCCCTTCTCCACAAGCAAATCCAGCATGGCAGCCCCGGTCTCAGCAGTGAAGAGGGGAAAGTTTGCCAAGAGCCCAGTGCCCACACCGGTGGTCTCTTCCCGCCAAATGCACATGATGAATTCATAGATCATCTGCAGGAGAAGGGCAGGAAGAGAGGGAGAATCCATGGAGTGCTCCAAGCACGGTGCTGGGCTGAGCAGTGACAGCAGGCCCAGCCCAGGTGGGGATGGCTGCAGTACCTGCGCTGTTCTGCGGAAGCGGCCACGGGCAGGGTCCTGCTCTTGTGTCGGGTCCATGGCGGCACCTGGCAAAGAGCGAGCGCAGCCAGGGCTGAGGGGCTGTGGGAGAGGCTGGAGAACACAGGCCAGCCCTGCATTCCCAGGCAGGGACAGCCCTGGGATGCTCCAGGGATGGGGTGTGGCTGCCAGGGGGTTCAGCCCCAGCTCCTCTTCTGTCCTATCCATGGGCATGTTGGATGGGATGGGATGGGATGGGATGGGATGGGATGGGATGGGATGGGATGGGATGGGATGGGATGGGATGGGATGGGGCTAAGCTGGCTGCAGGCACCAGCCCTGTGGCCCAGCTCTGCTACTCACCCTCCTGCAGCAGCTGGATCTGCTCCAGCTCTTCAGGCTGCTGTGCTGAGGGAGCTGCAGCCTCCTCCTCCTCCTTCACCCAGGCCAGCCTGGGCACTCTGGGTGATGTTTGCTCCGTGTCACTGTTTGGAGTTGGGACTGCTTGCAGGAGAGATGTCTCAGGAAAAGCTCCAGATGAGCAAGTGCTGCAGTTGTGCCTTGTAGGCAGCTGCAACAGAGAAGCCTTGGGAAGGCTACAGGACACCGTGTCCTGCAGTCTGTCCTCGAGGTCACCTGCAGAGGAAACGCTTTGGAAAAGCTCCGGGTCAGTAAGGAACAAGCTGGCTGTGTGGGGGCTCCTCACAGCACCGCTCTCTCCGTCCTGTCCCGACGAGTGCACCGAGCACTGTGGTGTGGCCGTGTCACCGCCAGCACCTATGTCACGACGTGTCACAAAGGGTCACCCTTGTACGCTCTGTCCCTTTCCTATTGCACGGTGACCACGGTGCACTGTGTCACAAAGAGCCCTAGGACACACCTCCACGTGCCCTGGGGACACCCCCCCCCCCCCCCCCCGCAAAGTGGCCCAGCTTGCAAGGAAGACGTTCCCCCAAGGTTCGAGGACAGCCCAACCGGAATTTTAGGAATGGCTCAAACAACAAGCAGATGCTCCTCTGCTCTGCCTGCTCAGGGCAGCAGAAGGAGCCCCCACGGTTGCCAAAGCAGCTGCAGCAGCAAGGGCATCGGGGCCTTCCACAGCAGCTGCCAGGGCCTCTTTGGGACAAGACCCGGTGCTGGGTGGCCGTCACACACACAGGAGTGTGACACAGACACGGGACGTATGGCCCAGGGCACAAATGCTGCTCTGAGTCCTGGGAGCAGTGAAATCAGCAGGTGTGGCAGAGTCCCTGCCAAAGGAGACCTGCCGCCCCCAAGGCCTGCCAATGCTGGTGCCTGCTCCTGCCACAGAGACCTGTGTCCCCTGGGGACTTCTCTGCCAGAGGACAGCCAAAGCCCACGTGCATTGGTGTGTGTGCTCCTTTCTGCAGGCGGCTGTTGGCAGGAGCACCTGTTGGCAACACTTGGTCTCTCTCAGAAGCTGTTACTCCTTCCTGGAATGATTTTTGCTTGGAAGTGATTATGTGCAGTGTGCACGCATCTCCCCAGCCCATCACTGCCTCACACACGAGGTGACCACCAAGCCACTCTCCGGCCATCTGACCCGCAGCTGAGCCCTTCCCAGAGTGCCCGCACCCGCAGGGAGCGCAGGGCTGGATTTGGCCGCCAGAGAGTTGGTGACCCTCGTGAGATCCTCGGTGCATTTAGTTCCTACAGGAGTGTGGGCACCGCTGGGAAATGATCTGCATGCCTTGTTAATTGGATGTTCTTCCACCGCTAGCCTGGGGCAGGATCTCTCCCGGTCCTCCTCTCAACTCCCGGGCCTCTCCTCAGCCAATCAGAGAAGGCACCAAAATAATTGAGCCAATCAGAGCACGCGGCGCTGATGACTCCTCAGGCAGTCCCAGAGCACCCAGAGCTCCTCACCTGGACTCCACCCGCGCCCCGCCCCCAGCGCCCCCCGCCAGGAGAATTTGGGGAGGGGGGTATCGCGTTTTATCTTCTTTTGTGTTCTTCCAGAGTCGGGATTAAATGCTCGAGAGACGGAATTTTGTGTTTGGACTCAAATATTTATTAATTCTTATCTATATTACAGTGAGTTCTACAGCACTTCTAGCTAACAGGCCAAAAATGGACACGTATCTCTCTCTCTCTCTACAAGGCCTTTTAAGGGCCAATCTGTCCAAATAAGAACCAACAGCTGAATTCTTTTTACTTTTAACCCAACAACCAATCACCTGTGACCTGCAATGTGGAATTTTCTATCCAATTACAAAAGTACCACCAAGACCTGTGAAGAAGGTGAAAAAGAAAGAAAACTCCACCCTAAAACCTCCATCTTGTTTTATATATATTAATATAATCTAAAACCACAAATTCTAAATTTTCCACCATGGGTCATTACACACTTCTATTCAAACTACACACCAGTGATCCCAGTTCTATCACAATTCTGGAAAGCTTCTTCACATCCTCAGGTCAAAAGCAGTGTTTTCCTGGGGGTCAATGCCTGTCAGCAGAGAAAGCCCAAACCCCTCAGTTTCCAGGGTTCCAACAGGGGGAAGGTGTCAGACCCTGCCCGGCGCTGGCCATGGGGCGTGTGGGGCAGCTGGGGCCCTACTGGTGCCACTGGGAGCCCCCCGGGCTGGGGGCGCGGAGCTCTCGGGTGAGCGGGAGGGGCGGGAAATGGTGAGATGGTGGCTCTTCCAGTCCGTCCCAGTCTCTTCCAGTCCATCCCAGTCTCTCCTAGTGCCTTCCCAGGCCCTGCCAATATCCTCATAGTCCCTCCCAGTGTCACAGAGTCCCTCCAAATTCCTCTCAGTCCACAGCCATTCCATTCCAAGTCCATTCCCTGTCCTTTCCAAGTCCTTTTTCAGTCCAATTCCAGACCACCACCCAATCACCCATTGCCCCAATCCGTTCCACTCTCTCTCGATGTTTCCCCATTCTCTCCAGCTTCACTCCCAGTCCCTCTCAGTGCCACACCAGTCCTCTCCCATCTCCCCCCCGCTGATCCCAAAGTGTCCTCACTCTCTCCCAGTGACCCCCAGTGTATCTATCTCACTGTGGCCCTCGAGCTCCCAGCCCGGCCTCGGCTGCCTGCTCTGCTCCGTGATGGATTTCTACCCTGCCAACATCCAGCTGAGCTGGTTCCAGGGCCAGCAGGAGCCCTCGGGACACGTGGTGGCCACCGACCTGTTCCTCAACGGGGACTGGATTTCTACCAGCTCCTGGTGCTGCTGGAAACCCCCCCCCGGCACGGGGTCAGCTCCAGCTCCAGGTGGAGCACGTCAGCCTGGAGCACCCCCTGAGCCGGCACTGGGGCACGGCCCGGACCCCACAGCAGGGGGTAGTGGGGGAAGTACTGGGGGGCTGGTGGGTGAATTGAGGTGTGCTGGGAGTAACTGTGAGGGAGTTTGAGATAGTCTGGCTTAAACTGGGAGTAAGGCTCCGGGGTCTAGAATGGCTAAGAAGGAGTCTGAAGGATGTTGGGGAGGGTGGGATGGGGTTCCGGGTGTCCTTCTGGGCACTGGGAGGGAGTTTGGGGGTACTGGGTGTAACTGGGAGAGATTTGAGTGAGCCTGGAGGGGATGGAAGAAGATCAGGGAGGGAAAAGCAGGGGTTGGAATGAGGTTGGTTGTGCTGGAGAGAAACTGAGACGCGTCTTGGTGTGTCCTGGTGGGGCTTGGAAGTGACTGTGAGAGGGTTGGGAGTCCTGTGCTAGTGGGGGGAAACTGAGAGGGGAGTTACGGGATCCGGAGAGGGACAAGAGGGGCTTTGGTGGGAGCTGGGGAGGCTGGGAAGAGACTGGGAGGAGATTTTAAGGGGTCCTGGGTAGGCTGAAGGAAATTGGGAGGGTACTTAGAGGGATTTGGAGTATCTGTGACAGGTTTTGGGAGGGTCCTGACCCTTGTGATCCCCCAGAGATGTTGCCAGACACTGTCCAGAGCAAGGTGCTGATGGGAATTGGGGGCTTCGAGCTGGGCTTCAATCTTCCTAGCACTGGGGCTCGGATTCTACTTGTGCAAGAGGGAGGGGTCCTAGGGAGTCGTGTGCTCCCTCCACCAGCGCGCATGTGCTCCCCCTGAGGCTCCCAGTCCGGTGACATCCCCCTTTTCTCCACCCACAGAACTCCTGACCCAGCAGTGGCGGCAGACCCTGCCCATTGCCTCGAGCCCAGCCAGGACACCCCGCTTTGTCCCCACACTGATATTGGGGGAGGGTCGTGTGTCCTCCCCAGCCCCGCTGTCACTCTGACCCCGCCTGGCTGCTCCCAGTAAAGCTTCTCAGTTAGACCCAGTCCCGTTTATTGTGGGGCGGGACTGGGAAAGGACTTGGGGGGACCCGCGGGGGGATCGTGACTGGGCGGGGAGGGTGGGGTCCAGGTGGGGAACACTGGGTGCTGCGGATCTGCCCGGCAACCGGTGAGTCATCACAGCTGCTCTCTCTCATTGGCTGAATCTTCTTCATCGCATTCTCTGATTGGCTGAGGAGAGGCCCGGGAGTGAGAGAAGGAACAGGAGAGATCCCGCCCCGAGCACTGGCACGGGAACAACAGAGCCAGCCTGGGCGCAGCGAGGGAATTTATTATAACCAAATCACAGAGGGACAAGGACAAGGGAGAGAAATCTCTCCAACCAATTCCCCCCACGCAACAGGGATAACCAGGATCACGGATCACCAGGGCTCTGCCCAATGGGGGTCACTGGGGATCATCCAACACCAATCCTCCCATGGGGGATGGAGCTGGAGCAGAGCACGAAGCTCTTCCCACACTCGGGGCACTCACAGGGCTTCCCTTAGTGGAGCCTCCGTTGGTGTCGGGTCAAGTGAGAGCTCTGTGAGAAGCTCTTCCCACACTCAGGACACTCGTAGGGCCTCTCCCCAGTGTGGATTTGCCGGTGGGCAGTGAGGTTGCCATTTTGCTTGAAGCCCTTCCCGCAGTCAGGGCAGCGGAAGGGCCTCTCCTCTGTGTGAATCCGCTCATGTAGGAGGAGATTGGAGCTGGTCTGAAACCTCTTCCCACACTTGGGACACTCGTAGGGCCTCTCCCCAGTGTGGATGCGCTGGTGTTTTTTCAGGTCAGAGCTCCATCCAAAGCTCTTCCCACATTCCAAGCAGGAGTAGGGCCGTTCCCCACTGTGGACCACCTGGTGCTGGAGCAGGTCAGAGATCTCACTGAAGCCCTTCCCGCATATCCCACAGTCATAGGGCTTCTCCCCAGTGTGGATCCTCTGGTGTTGGATCAGCTTGGAGCTCCGACTGAAACCCTTCCCACATTCCCCACATTTGTAGGGCCGTTCCCCAGTGTGGATCCTCTGGTGTTCAATCAGCCTGCACCTGTAGCTGTAACCCTTCCCACATTCCAAGCACTTGTGGGGCTTCTCCCCTCCAGAAGGCTTCTCCACCAGCTCTGAGCTCTGCCTGGATCTCCGGCCGCCTTCCCAGCTCAGGGAGAGTCTTTCCTCCTCACAGCTCACTAGGCTGGGTTTGCAGCCCCTCCTCGTGAGAGATCTCTGGGGCTTTTCTGCCTCCTCCATCCCCGCACACCTGAGGAATGAAAATTCCTGGTTTAGGGGGAAATAACAAGAAGAGAGCTTCATAAACTGGGTGTTCCTCCTCGCCCAAGTTCATCTCTGGCAGTCATTGAGCATCTTGTGTCTGTAATAACCTCCCAAACACCAAGATTCCCACCCAAAATCCCCCAAATTTAAGACACGGATCAAAACCTCCCCAAATATCAAGATTCAGCCAAAATCCACTCCAAAATTGTGCTCGCTTGAAAGCAAAACCAGTGAGAGACTCCAAGTCAGAAACAGAATTTCATAAGAAAAACATAAGAGAAATAAAATCCATGCAATAGTAGAAATGAAAACAACTGACAGAATCAGAATACAACCTGACACCCCGCTAGTTAGGGTGGTGGTAGCCGTCCAGATGAAGTGGTCTTGTTGTAGTAGTGATGCTGTAGAAAGGTCTGGTAGCTCTTGTCCTCTGGAAACCAGTGGGTAAGGGATGCCTTGGTGGCTCCAAATCTCAGATTTTATCTAGGTAGGAAAGGCTTGGCTCCTCCCCCTGGCTGGAGCATCTCCCAATGGGATGATGGAATTTTATCAGTCATGCAGTGGCACTCAATGGCCCATTAACAGAAGGTATCTTCCTGGAGGAAGGATGGGTTGTGGAAAAGATAAAGAACACTGCCCCACCTGGTTTTAACAGATGGCCCATTAGCAGAGGATATCTCCCACACAGATAAGGATCACTGCTCCACCTGGTTTTTTGCACCACTCTTTGTTCTTTTGTTTCTTCCTGGGATCTCTGACTGGTTACTTCATGTTTGCTGCTGATTTCCTTTCCCTTTTGAAGATGAAAATGGTAAAAGTGTCTTTGACCTGCCTTGCTGGATATTGTGAAGAGGAACAGTCATCTGCTGCAAGTGGAAGTGTCACAGGTGGAGCAGAGTTCGGTGAGTGCTGTATCAAACCAGACCTCGTCAGACCTGCCAGAACAACTGGTCCATGCTGCCCTTCACTGCTCTGCCTGTTCCACACAGCGCCGGGCGCTGCCTGAGCCCAGCACCCCCCGGCAATTGCAGGCCCGGCAGTGGCCCCCGGCCCCCAGGAGGCTGCGGGACGCCCCGGCCGCTGCCCGGCCCCGTGGAGCTGCCGGCCCTGCCCGCCGGGGGGGCCGCGTTTGGACACTGCGGCAGGACAGGCACCGGCTCTGGGATACGGGCTGGCCACGGCAGCCACAGCACAAGGAGCAGCAGGACAAAGGAACAGCTGGGAAATGGGGATTGGACGTGCAAGCATCCAGATTCGCTTTCAAGCATTTTCCTTGGGTCAGTGCAGAAAGGAATGATTGAGCAGAAAGCTCAGCAGCTGTCAGAGGATGAGCACCCCCAGGCACTGAGGGGGCTGCAGGAGGGGCAGAAGAAGCCCCTGGAGCACTTGGTCACAAAGGCACAGCAGGGGAATGCAAGAAGGGATGAGGAAAAGGCCAAGGGGAAGGCAAAGGCCATGGCAGAGTTTCTACAGCCCCTCAGGGATGAACCCCAGGGCCCAAGGGGGCCCCAGCACCCAGGGGCTCTCACATCCTTACACCATCTTCAACCAGGTGCCCTCCTCACACTGACACCATTCAGGAATTGATGGCAAAGATGCTTTCTGGGGATGCCCACTCACACAGGATGGTAAACTGGATTTTGCCTTTGAGTGAGAACAATAAGTAGAAGGGAAAATGGAAAAGACATGGACGGTCCTTCTGCAGGGATGCACGGAAGCACCAGCCTTATTGGGGCAAGCCTTGCAGAAAATATCACAAGAATTTACCCCACCCCAGGGATTGGGTTAATGCAGGATGGGGATGACTTGCTGCAGTCAGAAGGACAAGAAGTTGTAGAAGAAGCCTCTGTGAAATGGCTGAATGTTCAGGCTGAAAAGCATCTTTGAGTATTTGAAAAAAAATGCAAATGCTGGAGAAAAAGGTTAAATATTTGGGACATACTTTGACTGAAGGTTTGTGGTGTATTGACCCAGAGAGGGACCAGGCAATCTCAGAACTAACACTACCCAGCACTAAAATGGAGCTGGGACAAATCTGAGAATTAACAGGGAATTGCAGGACCTGCACTGAGGATTCTCTGTTCCACACAGAACATTGTAATACGTTTTAATCCCAGAGAGCCTTAATATTATGGTATGGACATAAGAAAAAGAACAAAACTTGAGAAAATGAAAAAACAAAGTTATTGACGCTCCTGCCATGGCTCTACCAGAGTCAGAAAAGAAATTGGAATGGGATGTGGATGTTACATAGGGCCATGCCAAAGGAATTTGGAATTCCCGGCTGCAGGAGCAGCATGGGAGGGCACCACTGACCCTGCACTGAAGGCAACGCAGCAGCAGCCAGGGCTCCACATCGGGCCAAGCCCCTGGGCCTGCCCACAGATCCTCTGCTGAAATCCTCTGCCTGGGCACCCTCCTTTGGCATCTCCACACACTGGGGCCAATCCTTGCTGCCACTGCTGGAGCTTCGCTGCTTTCTGTGCCTGCACTGCCACAGCTGCTGGGGAAGACAACGGCACAATTCCACTCTGCCCCTCAGTTACACTCACACACTGGGCTGCCGGGGATTCCATGGTCGGAAAATACAACGAGTGTAATTTTAAAAATCTATTTCTCTACTCAGGCTTCATGTGCCTTTGCATTGGTGAAACGAATTTGAAAGAGATTTCTAAGGAATGTTCCTCCACTCAACAGAGAGGAGTTTAACATCTCAATAGACTGGGAATAGCCCAAAAGATACTCACAAAGATAACGACCATTAAGGCCCATCAGCAAACATCAAGGAACACCCACCCCAGACACTGCCCCTGGCATAGTTGGAGATGCCTGGTCTGCAAAAGGCTGAGAAGGAAATCCAGGAGTGCGGACCTAATTAATATAGAGGGGAAGAAATTTGGGTCCGATAGGAAATTATATAGTAACAACTACACAACTTGGAAGCAATGAACATTAAACCAATGGAATTCTATGGGTTCAAACTGTAAAAAGTTAAGGGAAAATCTAGTAAAACTCACGTGTCATGGAATGATTTTCTCTGCACACCCGGGCTATTTGTGGATAAAATGATTTCTGCTACACATCCTGGCCAGAATCAAGCAATTCCTTGATTCTCTAACAGTAGAAATGGAGTTGAAGAGTTTTAGTTCTTCCCGCAGTTTTGGTGACAAGACTACACCATTAGAAGGTTTTTTCTTAATAATCCTACTTTTATAAGATTCATTCCAGGCAGAGTCAGGAGAGCAGCTTTAAAAATGCAAAATAACTCTGCTGAAGAAATGTATGGAAAATTTACCAAACTATTCTTGCCTGGGGGAGGAATTTTGCAGATTTCCTCTGTCCCCCACTCCAAACTCTGCCACCCTGCACAGATGGAATTTGCACAACTAAAGGCAGAGCTAATAGTGAGGATATCTGACTGCAACAGAAATTGGTTAAGCTGCAAAGGGAAACAGCAAACGCAGAATTTTGTGCAACCTTCATGAAAAATAGTGGGGGGGGGGGGGGTGTAGGGAATCATCCCTCTCTCCAGAGCACTGGGGTGTTTTTGCTAATCCAGAGAAACCAGTTGGGGATCCAAGTATTTGATGATTTCATAAGATTAACGTGGTCAATTGATGCAGCCCTGGCTGCAGGGAGCACCCCAAAACTGGGAAAAAGATGAACAGACACCAGAAGAAATCCTACAGCACCATGGACCAGCCCCTAGGAGCCCTAACGAATTCATATCAGGAGACAGAGAAGTCATTTATCATTTCAATAGCATAGTTAGATTACACAATGTCCTCAAAATAACACCCAACCAGACAGCTCCAGCTCCTCACCTTCTTCCCGACCAATCCACTCAGATGAGGAATGCAACGTTTCCCGATGGAATGGAATCAGATGATCTATTAACAGAAAGTGGAGGAGTTTGTGGAAAATTAAATGACTCAAACTGCTGTTTGCAAACAGATCACAAAGGAAAAGTGGTGAAACAGATAACAAAGGAAGTGAGAAAGTAGCTCATATTCCGGTCAAATGTGGAAAGGAAGGGAATGGGACACGTTTTCGTGGTTTCCTGGCAGACCATGGCTTAAACGAATGCTGCTCCTCCTCTGACGTGCTGCAGAAACTCTCAGCTTTTTACCATGCACGACACCTTGCGTCAAACAGGATGCAGGAAAAGAGATTGAGTCGATGGAAATTAAAATTTAGTAAAGGCAATTCTTGAGAAAATGAGAGAAGGAGGGATTGAAAGCATTAAGATTAATATCGTAGTAGGAGTGCATATTAGGAGGGACATGCAGTAGGTGGATTGGGAAGTCTGAACCCTCCAAGTACCTCAGCCAGTAGGGAAGGGGAGAGGGAGATGCAGCCGGGAAAATGAGGATAAAAAGGAGGCGGCGCTTTAGAGACCGCATGGCAAATGCCGCATGGCGTCTCCCTTTGTTCATCAATAAAGTCACTTTTACAGGACTCCTCTGTCTCCTTTGGGCACACAAACCTCTGGCCACGGGAATTTTCCCGCACAGCCCCGGGCACAGGGCAGACACCTCTGTGCCACCCACAGCAACCGGGACGAGCCAGCGCTGCTCCGGCACCGGCTCCTGCCGAGGCCCCAGCGGGAAGGAGACCGCGGGCAGCCGCTCCCGCAGCGCCCTCAGCCCAGCGCCAACACGGGCCGGCACCGGCACAACCAACCCGCCAGAGCCCCCTGCCGCCCCCTCGGCCCGCAGCGAGCCCCGAGCCCCCGCACAACCGAGCGCGGCTCCCACCTGCGCTGGGGCCGCCTCCGAGCTCCGCCGCCGCCTCCCCGGGCTCCGGCCGCTGCCGCCGCTGCCGGGCCCGCACAGACGCTGCCACAATGGCGCCTTTGCTGCTCTGCCCAATCAGCGCGCGACAACCAGGAGTGCCATTGGCACAATCAGCCAATGGCAGCGAGGGCCGGGCTCTGCACACGGCCCAGCCTCGGCCCGCGCTCTCAGGGCCCCCCGGGCTGTGGGAGGGCAAAGGCGGAGATGAGGAACAGCCCTGGAACGGGCCCGGGCCCGAGCCGCCATTGGCCTGGAAACACAAACAAAGTTCTCCGCAGCTCCTGGCACGCCTTTCCCAGCCCTGCGTGTTCGCTGCCTCCGGCTCAGCGGGAAGCCCTAGAACCTCACTTCTCCTACCCCCTAATTAGGAGCATCAGTGCATGGTTTTGATTTCCCGCACAAAAAGGGAAAACTGCTCCAAAGCCCTGTGGATGATTTGGAGAGGGGAGAGATGTCTGGCAGAAAACTCCAAAAACTCAGACCATGAGAAGTAAATGAAGACCCTTCAAACCAGTTTTCCACTCGCCTCCCTCTTCCAGCTGCACCTCCTACCTCGGCAGTGCAGGGTGGGAGAACCTTTGTAAAATTTTAAAGGTTTATTAAACCTTAGCAGAAAAAAATACAACAAAAGACTGAATTAGGAGAAAAATCAGCGCTGGTAGCACAGGACTAAAGCAGCAGACCCGGGTGTGATTTGGGGGCCCAGGGGGGTCACCGGGCCGCCCCCCCCCCCCGATCTTGGGCAACGGGTGGGAGCGGCGCGGCCCCGCTGCTGAGCACTGACCCCGCCCCGGGGCCCGCCGGGACCCCCCCGGAAAAACCCGCACCTGCACCCCCCCTTCAGCCCCTCCAACCTTCCCAGTCCTGGGGGAAAAGGGGGAAAGGGGAGGACCTGGGGCGGGATCACCCGGAGACCCCCGGGGTGAGGTGCAGGAGGGGGGGGAAGGTTGGGCTCGCGCTGAGTGGGGGGTCCCGCGTGAGGATTTCGGGGGGGTTCGCTCGAGGAATTTTGGGGGTCCTCGTGCGACGGATCCTCCTGCATAGGGCTCCACTCGTGCCACCGTCTCCTCGTGTCACCCAGACCAATCTGGGGAGCTCTTTGTGGCACCCAGATGAATTGGGGGGCTCCTCGTGTCACCGAGGGCTCCGCGAGTGACACCGAGAGCCCTGTGTCACCAAGAGCCCCTCAAGTGCCCCCAGCTCCTTGTGCCACCAGGAGCCCCTGGAGTGCCACCAGCTCCTCCTATCACCGAGAGCCCCTCGTGCCACCAGGACCTCCTGCCAGAGAATTTGGGGAGAGTCTCTGTGCCTTTGTAGAGACCCTTTGCTGTTGTTCCTTGCATGGGGGTCCCCCGTTTTGGGGCCATCCCCCCTGGAGCAGGGTGTCCCGGCTTGGTGCAGCCCCGCCCCTCGGGCAGCGCTGAGCCAATGAGAGCGCGCGGCGGTGATGACGCAACAGTGTCCAGGCAGAGCCGCAGCTCCCAGCGTTGCCCACCTGGAGCCACCTGCGCCCGGCCCGGGCCCCAGCGCCCCCCGGCAGGGGAATTTGGGGAGGTGGGAGGGGGGGAGCGCCAAGGCCGGGCCCCCCCGCGCTGTGGTGGCGGCAGCGGCTGCAGTGGGGAGCGAGTGCGGGCGGGAGCGGCCGAGAGCCCAGCGCTGCCCCAGCCCGAGCTGCCCCAGCTCCATCGCTGCCCCTGCGCTGGGATGCTGTGGGTTTGGGGGGAAGAGGGAGCCGGCAGTGGGTGCTGGGACTGGGGGTAGCAGGATAAGGGAAGGAGAAGAAGGGTTGAAGAACCAAGTGGTCAAATACTGCACATGGGAGGAGAAGGTGGGATTGTGCGGGAGAAGGAGGAATAATGGGATGAAGAGGAATGTGAGGAAGAGCAGGGACGCAGGAGGAGCAGAAATGGGAAGCAGCACAGGATTCCAAACCTCCCTATCTACAGCGTCCCTCCAGTCCCAGGGCGTTGGCCCCCCCTTCCGCATTCAGCAGGTGACTGGAGAGGGGGATCCATGATTTTCAGAGGTGTGAATCTTGGTGTTTCTGAGTTTTATTGGGCTAAAACGTGGTGTTTTGTATTTTTGCTGGGCCTGAATCTTTATCCTGGTTTTGGGCAAATTTGGGGGAAAACCTCCAGAAGGAGCCCCCAAACTGCAAACCCCACGACTCCTCCCCCCCCCCCACCGGGTTCGGGAAGAATTTCCTCGGAGAAGAGTGGGAGAAAAAACCTGTTTATTTAATAAGCAAGACACTCCCCAGCACAGGCAAAAAAGACAACACCAGCTGACAAAAAAACTCTTTCACCGTTCTGAAGGGATGACAAGTTCAGTCTCTCTGGCGAGTGGTCGCTCAGTTATCAGTCTCTGGCGCTGGGGAATGACTGCTGCAGGTGACAGAGTGCAGACTCCCGGTGTTTCTTGGGGTTTCCCAGGTCCCCATCCGGAACAGGTTCAGATGGTATCCAGGAGAGGGAGGGGACGGGGTGGAAGAGAAAACAGTCCAGGGAAAAAGTTGGACTGCCTAGCTGAACTAACTAATAAGCAAAAAGCAAGGGCAAAGCGAAGGAAAGAAAAAGAGGCAGAAGCGAGCAAGCAGGCAAGCAAGCAGGCAAGCAAGCAAGCGAGCAAGCAGGCAAGCAAGCAAGCAAGCCGAGCTAAAACCTCTCCTAAACATAGACCATGGGGGAGGTGAGCCGGCTGATAACAAGACAAAACAGAGCTTCACTTTCAGAGTCAGTCCTGGAAGCACAGGACATAATACCAAACACAATCAGGACACACGATTGGAGATACAAACACCATAACATCACCCTAGGACACATGGTCAAGGGCCTCCAAGAGAAGATGAGGGAGATGAGGGAGGAGATGAGGAAGATCAGTGCAGCACCAGTGCGAGTCACAGGCACCAAAGTCAGAGCCCAGTATCCCCCAGCTAGAGAGAGGGTACAGCCCATGAGCTGACCTGTGGTTCTTTCTGGGTGGCCATGGGGAAGACATGAGAAGGTGGGATGGGAAACCCACTTCTGTCCTGGCAGCACGGATGCGTCAGCTGAGGGGAGGAAAGACAAACCGAGGGAGCTCTGATAAAGTGAAGGTAGCCTCAACCTCCCATGACTGAGGTGCAGGGTATTACAGGAGGGAGGATGATCTGTCTGATCCCCTTGATGGAACCTCCAGCATGTATCCCCAGGAAAGAAATAATAAACAGGACTAGAGGGGCCCTGCCTCTAGCCAGAGAGAGGCACAGGAAAACCAGATCATTTGGAAGGTGTGCATCCGATGTCCTGGCACATCAGAGCCACAGAAATATAGAGTGTTAGTTGATCCTGGTGCACAGTGTACCCTAATGCTATTGGGACATGTGGGGACAGATCCTGTTTCCATTGCCAGGGTGATGGGAGGATTGCAGGAATTGACTCTGCTGGAGGCTGAGGTGAGCCTGACTGGGAAGGAGTGGCAGAAACATCCAATTTTGACCGGCCACTTCCCTGGTGGACGTTGCCCATGGTGTCTCTGCTGCAGCTCTTGCAGCTGTGTCCAGTCCATGGCTCTGAGCCCCTTCTATTTCTTCTCTGGAAAATCACATTCCTGTATCTCCATCTGCTTCTTCTTTTTGGAAGAATCTTCTATTTACAATGGGCCCCAGCAGGTTCTTCTATTTACAAGGTCTGGACCTCCACAGCTCTCGACTGCTGGCAGCTCTTCCCAGTCACCTTCCCCCACTGGGGTTCCAACTCCACCACTATCCCCACAGCCGGGCTATTGCCTATCACGTCGGGGTCACCACTCATTGCAGTTGAGACAGAAGCGATGACAAAAAACTCTGTGTTCATGCAACGAAAACCAACTTTTATTGAGGGCTGTTCTCCCTATATAGCCTTTGAAGTCTGCACGGTTAGCTCTGCTTGGCTAAATTAGTTGTCACCTGGCTAACTGGCCAATGGCTGCCCGTGTCCCAGATGGCCTAGACCTGCTCCCCAACAGCCCAGACTGCTCAAGTTATATCATTACGGTAGTTACAGAATTATTTACATTATAAAATTACAATTGGGATTAGTTATAACTGGAAGGCCTCCAGGCCAGCTGTTAGCTACTACAGGCCAAATCTTCCACTAGAATTATTTACTCATTTCCTGCTGTGAGATAGGATTAGGAGGAAGGCAAAGCCGGCTCAAACCTTAAAGAGTATAAAGAAAGGACTGTACTAACAGAACTAAAAGAATTATAAGAATTAGAATAAAACCTTGAGAACATTTCTCCTCCCTCCACACCCTCTTTTCTTTACATTGACAACATACAGGAACAATTCAGCCAGTTTACCATCTCTAAAATAGTCTTTTTCCAGTTCACTTAGGGAGAGGAGTCTCTTTTCTCGTGTTATGGAGACTTCTCCACAAGAGACAATTCTCTCGTGGCTTCAAAGTCACAGTGCATCAGCTGCCCAGGAGAATGGAAATCTCATCACTGTGTAAAAGTCCCTCCCCTCGACCTACAGCTTTCCCCACAATTGTTTTTGAGGGTTCAATCTTTGGCTAATGGGGTACACTTTTAAGGATGAGCTGTTCAGAAGCAAAGGTTCTCTTCATCTGTCTCTGAGATCATCTTCATCTCTGGGAACAGAGGTTCTCTTCTTCTTCCCTGGGGTAAAGGGTCTTCATCACTCTCATCTCTCTCTGTTCAAACTACATCAATATCTGCTTGTTCAGCATGGATGCTTTTGCTCATGCCTACAATTTGAACACTTCATCCTCCACGTGCTTTTTAAAAAGTTACAGGGAAATAGAGTCTGACATATCAACTTTATCTTTCCCATAGAATTACAAGAGGATTTCAGCCCAAGAGTCAGGCATCTCCTCAATCCCTCCCATCTGGGACCTGAGTTCTACTTCTCTAACCTTGGGGTCCACATGTTGTTCCTCTATGTGTCTTCACTCTGTCCTGTTCTCTCAAGCAAGAGAGAATTGAAGGTCTGCAAGTCTCATCTGTACAGTGAAAGAGATAATATCTTGTTCCAAGGCCTGCAGATAATCATATGATCCCTGCTGTGGTGGCCAGAGCTGTTTACAGTGGAGAATTCTGGGGTGCTGTGCCAGGATTTTCAAGGGGCCCCAGCCAGGACAGTGTGGCCGCTGTGGCTGCACAGCTTTTTCAGTGGTTTAACAGGTTGTCAATTCTCAAAACTAATCACTGATTAGCTTCTGTCAGACATGGAGGAAGCTCTTAGCAGCTCCTGTCAAAAAAAATCATTTCTGGGGGTGGCTTCTTCACTCCTCACAAAATGTCAAATGTGCAAAACCAGCACAGAGGGTCCCCCCTTTCTGTTGTGAGGTCTCATGTTGTCACCCTTGGCTCCATGAGGCCCTATAAAGTCAAAATGGATCCTTCGTTCCAGGAGACCCCAAAATGTCACAATGATCTCTGGACACCATAAGGCCCTGAGGCATCACAATGGCCCCTTGGTTCCAAAAATCCCCGCAGAACCATAGGGGCCCTTGGATTCTATGAGACCCCACAGTGTCACAGAATCCCTTTCATTCCCTAAAGCCCCAAAATATCACAAAGGATTCTTGGTCCCATGAGGCCCCACAGAACTATAAGGGCCTCTGGATTCTACAAGACCCCAAAGTGTCACAGAGTCACTTTCTTTCCCCAAATCTCGAAAGTGTCACAATGGATTCTTGGATTCAAGAGACCCCACAGTGTCACAGTGTCCCCTCAGTTCCATGAAGTCGTGGAGAACGACAAGGCCTTGCAGGATCACAATGGATCCTTGGTTCCATGAGGACCCGCAGAATCACAGGGGCCTCTGGATTCCACAAGACACAGGAATGTTACCATGGCCCCACGGTTCCATGTGACCCCTGAGTGTCACAATGGCCCCACAGTCCCATGTGTCCCCTCAATGTCACAATATCCATTCTGTTCCAGGAGGCCCTGCAGTGTCACAATGGTCCCACAGTTTCAAGAGGCCCTGAGGTGTCACAATGTCTCACAGTTCCATGTGTACCCTGAATGTCACAATGGCCCCATGGTTCCATGTGTCCCCTCAAAGTTACAATATCCCCAAAGTTCCACGTGTCCCATTAGTGTCACAATGGCCCAGGGTCCCATGTGTCCCTTCACTATCACCATGGTCCCACGGTTCCAAGAGACCCTGCCATGTCACAATGGCCCAATGGTTCCATGTGTCCCCTCATGTCACAATGGCCCCACAGTTCCATGTGTCCCCTCAGTGTCACCATGGACCCATGTTTCCATGGGCCCCTGCTGTATCACAATTGCCCGACAGTTCAGTGTGTCCCCTCATGTCACAATGGCCTCAGGGTTCCACATTTCCCCTCAGTGACACAATGTCCCCAGGCTTTCATGTGTCCCCTCATTGTCACAATATCCGCACAGTTTCATGTGTCCCCTGAGTGTCGCTTTGGGCCCAGGGTTCCATGTGTGCCCTCAATATCACAATGGTCCCATGGTTCCATGTGTCCCCTCAGTGTCAGAATGGCCCATTGTTTCATGTGTCCCCTCAGTGTCACAATGACCCCACAGTTCCATGTGTCCCCTCAGTGTCACCATGGTCCCATGGCTCCAAGACACCCTGCCATGTCACAATGGCCCAATGGTTCCATGTTTCCCCTCACGTCACAATGGCCCCAAAGTGTCATGTGTGCCCTCAGTGTCACAAGGGACCCAGAGTTCCACCTGTCCCCTCATTGTCACAGACGAGCAGAACTGCAGTGGGAGCAGCACCACTGGAGGGGTTGCAGCTGCACTGGAACAGGAGCAGTGGCTGTGGAACAACAGGGGAGAAGGTGTGGAACACAAGTCCTGTGAGGAGCAGCTGAGGGAGCTGGGAATGTTTATCCTGGGGAAGAGGAGGCTCAGGGGAGACCTCATCACTCTCTACAACTCCCTGACAGGAGGGTGCAGCCTGGTGGGGGTCGAGCTCTTCTCTTAGGGAACAGGGACAGGACAAGAAGACACAGCCTTAACTGCACCAAAGGAAGGTTTATCCTGAACATGAGAAAAAAATTATTCACAGAGTGATTGGGCATTGGAATGGGCTGCCCAGGGAAGTGATGGAGTCACTTGTAAATGGGGTAACCGCACCACCTAATTAGCGCCTTGTCTTCATTTTCTTTTGTTTTTACTCAGAGTCAGGATTAAAAACACGAAGGAGGTGAATTTTCTCGAGTTTGGGTTTGGTTGTTTAAAAAAATCTTATCTAAAGTACAGAGAGTTCGGCAACACTTCTCACTAACAGCTAAAAGTGAGCAAAATGGAGGTGAGTCGAGCTAGTTACAAGGTCTTTTAAAACTAAACAGTTCAATTAAGAACTAACACCTATATTATTTATACTTTTGACTCAATAACCAACCTCCTCTGACTCAGAGTGCAGCACTAACCGTCTAACCAGAAACAACTACCTGAAACCATGAAGAAGAAGGAAGACAGAAAGGAGACAACACCCCAAATCCTCCATCTTGTCTCATATCTATTACTATATTATAAAACCTTCACATTCCAAACCCTTCACCATGTGAAATCACACACTTCTATTCCAACTGCACACCCGTGACCTTAACTCCATCACTCAAATTTGGAAGCCTTCTCCAAGGCCTCCAGTCAAAAGCAGGGTTCTCCTGGGGTCAGTGCCAGAAAGCACAGAAAGTCCAAAACTCCCAGGTTTCTGTGACCAACAGATCTGGAACATTCCTGACCCCATGGAAGCTCCCGGAGCAGTTCCTGACCCCATGGAAGCTCCCGGAGCAGTTCCTGACCCCATGGAAGGACCTGGAGCAGGTCCATACCCCATGGAAGGATCTGGAACATTCCTGATCCCATGGAAGCTCCTGAAACAGTTCTTGACCCCATGGAAGGTCTTGGAGCATTTGCTGACCCCATGGGAGCTCCAAGAACCTTCCTTACCCCATGGAAGCTCCCAGAGCAGCTCCTGACCCCATGGAAGCTCCCGGAGCAGTTCCTGACTCCATGGAAGGATCTGGAACATTGCTGACCCCATGGGAGCTCCTGGAGCAGTTCCTGACTCCATGGGAGCTCCAAGAACCTTTCTTACCCCATGGAAGCTCCTGGAGCAGTTCCTGACCCCATGGAAGCAACTGGAACATTCCTGACCCCATGGGATTTCCTGGAATGCTTCCTGACCCCATGGAAGCTCCTGGAACATTCCTGACCCCACGGAATCTCCCAGAGCCATTCCTGCAGTTCCTGACCCCATGCCAAGGGAATCTCTCCCCGGGGAGCTGTGGCACAAATGAACCCAAGCCTGGACCCCTCACTCTGCTCAGGGTTTATTGATCATTGCAGGGACATTCCCGGGGCTCCCAGGGCTCGGGGTTCCTCCAGGGATGGGATCTCCTCGTGCCGCTGGAGGGGGCAGCACTCGGGGTCACCATCGGCTCCATCCTAAAAGCCAGAGGCCAAAGCGTAACCCCCCCGTGCCCCCGGGGACAGCAGAGGGGCCTTGTCCCCTCCCCTCCCCGGCAGGAGCAGGGAATTGGGGCCTGGCTCACCTGGAACAGGACTCGGCTCCTCAGATCCAGGTGAGCCCCAGATCTCCTCTCCCCGGGATGCCCCAAACCCTCCCCGAGCCCCTCCCGGTCTCCCAGAGCCCCCCAGGCACAAAGACAGCCCTGGGGACAGCTCTGGCCATTGTCCCCTGCACACGGAGCAGGGACAGCCCCCTCGGTGTCCCTCTGCTGGCCCCGGGCTCTGCCCACCCCAGGGGGCTGCAGGGTCCCCCCAAAGCCCCCCAGGAGCCTTTGGGGGGCTGCAGACCCCCTGAGATTGCTCACCACAGCATCCCGAGGGGCAGCCACCACGGGCTGGGGACAAAGGTGGGGTTAGGGCGGTGCTGGGGGACACTGGGGGGCACTGGGGCACCCTGGGGTGACCCCAAGGGCCGTGGCCGTGCCAGGGGAGGGTCTGGGCCCCACAGAGCTCCGGGTCCTCACCTCAGACCTCTTCACTGGAAAGGCTCTCACTGTTCCCTGCAGAGAGCCCAAGGGACGTCATTGGGGTGTCACCTGAGCCAGTGACGTGTCCCCAATGACAGTGAGCTGTCCCCAAACCCAGCGAGGTGTCCCCAATCCCAGTGAGGTGGCCCCAGTCCCAGTGAGGTGTTCCCAGTCCCATTGAGGTGTTCCCAGTGCCAGTGAGGTGTCCCCACCCCAGTGAGGTGTTCCCAATCCCAGTGAGGTGTTCCCAATCCCAGTGAGGTGTTCCCAGTCCCAGTGAGGTGTCCTCAATTCCAGTCAGGGATGGGAGAGTCGGGGTGAAGGGGGGCCCACAGTGATGGTGAAATGGGGGAATTGGGAACCCCATGGGATTGGGACAGAGGCTGGGCTGGGGCTGGAGGTGTTGGGGGGTGGGGGAGAAGGAGGAGGAGGAGGAAGAAGAAAGAAGAAGGAATTTAAATGGGAGGGACACAGCCTGAAACATGGGGTGGGGGAGTGGCAGGGGAAAATGGGACAGGGGACAAAACCTGAGGGATTTGGGCGGGGCATTGGGAGAGAAGGGATGAGAAAGTGATTTGGGGACACCCCATACGTGGGAATGGGAAAGGGCAAGGGGGAAAGAGGGTGGGAAATGGACGGGGAATGAGACACTGTCGGGTTACTGGGGTAACTGGGATAACGGGGATTGCAATGGGGCCCTCTTTGGGTTCTACTGGGGTGCAGTGGGATTGCAATGGGGACCTCTCTGGGAACAACTGGAATGCACTGGGGTGCACTGGGGTGGGTGGGAATAAAATTGGGTGCCTCTCTGGGAAGCACTGGGATTTACTGGGGAGCACTGGGGTGCAATGGAGGGAGCCCTGAGGGAGGAGGTCTGGGCCCAGAATTCCCAGTACTCACCTTGCTCCTCCTGGCTGTGGCTTCCCCCTGCGGAGAGACAGGGACACATCAGTGGGGTGTGCCCAGCCCCAGTAAGGGATGGTGTGCACAAACTGGTTCCCCGTTCCCACAGTGAAATGTCCTCAATCCCAGTGAGGTGTCCCTAGTGCCAGTGAGGTGTCCCCTGTCCCAGTCAGGGATGGGAGGGTTGGGGTGAAATGGGGCTCTCAGTGATGGTGAAAAGGGGGAATTGGGGACCCCACGGGATTAGAACAAGAGTGGGGAAAGGCTGGAGGTGGGGGGTGGGGGGGAAGGAGGAGGAGGAAGAAAGAAGGAATTCCAATGACAGGGACATGGAGCCTCAAGCATGGGGTGGGACGTGGCAGGAGAAAATGGGACAGGAACAAAACCTGAGGGATTTGGGCGGGGCATTGGGAGTGAGGGGATGAGAAGGGGATTTGGGGATATCCCATACATGGGAATTGGAAAGGGCAAGGGGAAAAGGGGGTGGGAAATGGACGGGGAATGAGGCACTGTGGGGTTACTGGGGTAACTGGGATAACTGGGATTGCAATGGGGACCTCTCTGGGAACAACTGGGGTGCACTGGGGTGGGTGGGAATACAATTGGGCGCCTCTCTGGGAAGCACTGGGATTTACTGGGGAGCACTGGGGTGCAATGGAGGGAGCCCTGAGGGAGGAGGTCTGGGCCCAGAATTCCCAGTACTCACCTTGCTCCTCCTGGCTGTGGCTTCCCCCTGCGGAGAGACAGGGACACATCAGCGGGGTGTGCCCAGCCCCAGTAAGGGATGGTGTGCACAAACTGGTTCCCAGTTCCCACACTGAGGTGTCCCCAGAACCCAGTGAGATGTCCCCAATCCCAGTGAGGTGTCCCCAACCCACTAAGGATTAGGGTGCACAAACTGGTTCCCAGTTTCCCCAGTGAGTGCCCTTCCATTTCCAGAACTCACCACGATGATGGAACCACCCCCTGTGTCCACGTCCCGGGGGTCCGTGCAAGGGGAGCTCAGGACTGGGCCTTATGGGGCAGGAGGGAGACGAGGGGGTCCCCAAATCCCCCAGCCCACCGCTGCCCCCGAGCCAAGGAGGAAAATCCCAGAGATCCAAACCCAAAGGATCTCCTGCTCACCAAGAGGAGGGAATCCTGCCCCGGAGCCGGGGTCGTGCTGACAAATCAAACTCCGTCCGAGATACAGAGAGCATCGTCTGCCAGGCCAAGCGTCTGCCCGGGGGCACAGCAGGATGGAGAAGAGCAGGGCCACGCTGAGCACAGCCACCTTCATCTTCCTCTCGCCCTGGGCAGCGCTGGCTGAGGCTGCAGCAGGGCAGGAGCACCTTTATCCCTGCCGGGACTCCTCCCTGCGCCCTCCCTGACAGCCCCCAGGCCAAAGCCCGGCTTGGCACAGCCCCCAGCCCTGGCCACAAGCCCAGCCCTGGCACAGAGTCCATCCCGGCTGGGGCACGGATCCAGCCCCGCTCCCCGCATCCCTGCAGCTTCCTGCACGGGGCAGCTGCCCCTGGAGGGGACCGGGCACCCGGGGGGCCGAGGGGGGCAGGCAGGGATCCAAAGGCAGCTGGGGACCCTGTGGGGACACCCCCACTCCAACACAATCCATCCTCCAACAGCCCCCAGCCCCACACCCCCATCTCCCGGTACCCCTCCCCTCCCAGAGCGTTCCTTGCAGGACACCCCGGAGCTGAGCCCAGCCCCAAACCTGGAGTGTCAGAGCAGGATTGTCCCTGTTCCCACTGCAGCCCCTGGGCTCATTGGGGCTGCACTGACCCCTCTTCCTGGGGCAGCAGCACCCCGGGATCAGGGAGAAGGGGCAGGGGGAGCACAGCGGGGTCAGGGGCCATGGCAGCAGCTGGGGGACCGGGATCTCCAGTCCCTGCAGGTGCCCTGGGGAGCACCGGGCAATGGTGGCACTGGGACACCGGGGCTGGCCTTGTGGCAGTGCTGGGGTGGTGGCAGTACCCGGCTCCAGCCCATTCCTGTCCCTGCAGCCCCAGACTGCTCCAGGCCCCCAGGGGAAGATCCCCGGGCAGAGCCCCTGGCACAGCCACGGCCACCGTGTCCTGCTGGATCAGCCCAAGCCCGCTGTGCTGAGCTGGCCCAGCCATCGGCTCCCAGGGGCTCTGTGCCCAGCAGGGCTGTGGCTCCAGACCGGGCTGGCACTGGGACACAGCTCCCGCAGCTCCCCTGGCCCCAGGGATGGCCCTGCCCTGTCCTGCCCTGGTCCCAGCGCTGGCCCTGAGCTGGGGCTGACCTTCCCAGCCCAGGGTCCTGCGCTGCTGTCCCAGCTCAGAGGCCCCTGTCAGGGTCACGCCCGAGGACACAGATCAGTGACAGTCCCTGCCAGGGCTGCCACGAGCTGCCAGTGCCTCCATTCTCCACTGACATTCCGTGACATTTCCAGGACATGTTCCCTCCTCACGGAACACTGACCTCACAGAAGGGACCTGTTGTGGCACAGGTCAGAAAATCCTTCAGGCACCTGACTTGACTGTTTGCATTGGATTTTCCTGCAGAGCCAGCAGTGACCTGGAAGATTTTCCTTTTGCCTCTTGGTGCTTTGTGCCTCCTTTGTTGGAGAATTGAGGAGTGTTGATCCTGGAGGGGCCCAGGGACATTTCCAGCCCCTGCACACCTAAGGGGCCATTCCAGATGTTCCCAGCTGTGGGTTCATGAACTCTGCACCTACGTGTTCCTGTTTCCAGATCAGCAGCTCACTAGAACATGGAAAATTCCCAAATTCCCAGTTTGGTGTATGATGGAGAGATGGGTTAGAGAAGTGATCAGGGGGGTCTGAGGTTTAGTTGATCTGTCCTCGAGTGGTTCCTTCCTCTCCCTGGGCAGGACTGTGAGCAACCTTGGAAATTTCTGATTTTCCTGTCATCCTTTCCTTGGGATTTTTTCCATACTCAGTTTTCAAATCAGTTTCTGGCCTGGCCATTCTCCCGAGGCTGGGACCACAGGGAGGTGTTGTGGTGGTCACAGGGGATAAAAGAGGAGCCTGTTCTCCCCATATTTACATCTCCTTTCCAAATTTCCCAGAGCCCTCCACTTGCCAGACTCCCTCAGTAGCTGTGGTGTGGGGGAGAGGCGGGGACACAGGACAGGAACAGGGGGTCTCAGTGCTGTTGTACTGGTTTGGCTGGGATAACTGGCTGGTGAACAGTTGCTGGCCATAGCAAAGCCTTTCCAGGTCTCCCCATCAGTTTCCCAGCTGTGCCATGCTCCTGTCCCTGCTGGAATCCTGACAGGTGGGTTTGGGCTGCAGTCACTGTGCTCTGTGGGGGCTTTCTGGGTAGTGCTGTAAAATCCTGGCCTTGATCTTTGTCAGGCATTGGAGCTCTGTGCTGGGCCATCCCTCTGCTTTGGGGATGGAGACAATTCCCAATTTCACTTTTTTTGCCTTTTGTCCTCCAAGATGTTTTCAGCAGAGGACACACAAGAATAGCACCTGCCCCACCTGTGCCTCTGTCATAGGTGTGCTCTCCCTGATTCCAACAATTCCTCAGTGTCCTGAACATCCTTGTGAAGCTACAATCCTCCTGGTGGTGCTTCCCAAGAAGAGCTTCCCAGGTTTTCCTAAGGTTCACCGACTCTTTAGGGAGACCCCCAGGGATTTGCCCCATCCCAAAGCAGTGCAGTCGTGGCTGACAAGGTGGGCAAACACAGGCAGGTCCCTCTGAAGGTTGTCACCTCCAACAGTCTGAGACTTCAACCTGAGCGAGTTCAGGAGGGAGGGAGTGTCCTGAGGTTCAAGCCAAGGGAAGGAACCCCAGCACCAGCTCTGTGTGACACAGCTGGGCCCATCCTGCCCCTGCTCCACATCCAGGGAGGGGAACAGGGCAGCTCTGGATCTCCAGACACACAAACACCAGACCATGGCCCTTGGCTGCCCTGGCTGCCCTGGAGCCCGGAAGGATCCATGGAAACAGAGGCTGACTTGGGAGAGATGCAAAAGGATTTCAGCCACTCTCTGGGAGAGCAAAGCATCAGCTGGTTACTCCAATGCCAGATCTCGGGGCCAAGAGTTAGGAATTCGAGGGGATTCCTTGCTGGGGATATGGGCATTGACAGTGGGGTTGGGAATGGGGCAGCAGTCCTCAGCCTCCAGAAGCAGCTCCTGCTCACTGGGAAGGACAGGAATCTCTTTGAGCAAGATCTTGTGAGCCCCTGATGAGGCAGGTACCCAGGATCTGAGGGAATCACCTGTGGGGGAGGCAATTTACAGGAACCTGGAGAACAAGCAGCCATCCCAATACCTGGATGGAATCCTGTACGTGCTGTCCATGCAGAGAGAGTTTGTGCAAAGTGAACTGACTGATGTTGTTCACCAAGAGCATGGGGACAATGAGCTGGACAGGCCACCCAGCTCCAGGAACTGGGCATGGCCCTGCCTCCCTTGGGATGTGTCTCAGCTGTGGAGAAAATGTCCCGACATTTATTCCAGCTTTTAAGGAAGGATGTTTTTCCTGCTCCTACTGTCTCAGCTATGAAGAATTTCTGCTCAAGGGGGTGGTGCTGGTGCCACAGCCCGTGGGTCACACCATGGTTCTGTCTGTGGATCAGGGGGTTAGACACGAGGAAGTGAGATGGGGAACCTCCCTGGAGACTGGAAGCTCAAGTACAGAACTTGGAATGGGAAAAAAAGCCAAAAAGCATTTCTCCAGGACAATCCCAGAATCCTAGGATCACTGTGGCTGGAAGAGCCCTCCAAGACCACCAAAGCCACCCTGTGACCAATCCCCACCAGAGCCCTGAGTGCCACTTGCAGGCTTTCCTTGGACACCTCTGGGATGGGGACTCCATCACCTCCCCTGGCAGCCCCTTTCAAGGCCTGACCACCCTTTCCATGAAGGAATTCCTCCTGATGTCCAGCTGGCACAGCTGCAGGCTGTTTCCTCCCATCCTGTCCCTGTTCCCTGGGAGCAGAGCCCGACCCTCACCTGGCAGTCCCCTCCTGTCAGGGAGTTGTGCAGAGTGAGAAGGTTCCCTCTGAGCCTCCTTTTCTCCAGGCTGAGCCCCCCCGGCTCCATCAGACACTTCTGGTGCTCCAGCACCTTCCACAGCTCCATTCCCTCCCCTGGACACGCTCCAGCCCCTCAATGTCTCTGTGGCCATGAGGAGCCAGCCCTGGACCCAGCCCTCAAGGGTCCCCAGCAGTGCCAGCACAGGGATTGTCACTGCCCTGGTCCTGCTGCTGCCCCATGGCTGGGACAGCGCAGGTGCCCTTTGCCTCTGCCCACCTGGGCACACCTGTGCTCATGTTCACACACTGCCACCAGCACTCCCAGGACCTTTTCCAGTTTTCCAGCCTGTCTGCCCCAGCCTGGAGCATTCCATGGGGTTGTTGTGACCCCAGTGTGGGACCCCACACTTGGCCTTACTGACCCTCACACTTTTGGCCTCAGCCCATCGATCCAGCCTGCCCAGATCCTTCTGCAGAGCCTTCCTGCCCAGCAGCAGATCCACAGGGCCACACAGCTTGGTGTTTTCCATGAATTTGGTGCTGGGAGACACAGTCAGCCCTGAGCCCTGAAGTGCTGATCTGGAAAAAGGAGCCCATCAACCCCATACTGGGGTCATCTGGAATGGCCCCTTAGGTGTCCAGGGGCTGGAAATTCATCTCCTGAGCAGCTTCACCTCCATTGTGCCCCTCCAGGATCAACACTCCTCAGTTCTCCAACAAAGGAGGCACAAAGCACCAAGAGGCAAAAGGAAAATCTTCCAGGTCACTGCTGGCTCTGCAGGAAAATCCAATGCAAACAGTCAAGTCAGGTGCCTGAAGGATTTTCTGACCTGTGCCACAACAGGTCCCTTCTGTGAGGTCAGTGTCCCGTGAGGAGGGAACATGTCCTGGAAATGTCACGGAATGTCAGTGGAGAATGGAGGCACTGGCAGCTCGTGGCAGCCCTGGCAGGGACTGTCACTGATCTGTGTCCTCGGGGGTGACCCTGACAGGGGCCTCTGAGCTGGGACAGGATCATCCTGGAAACAAAACCAGTGATCCCTGGGATTCTCTATGGCTCAGGCAAACCTTCCACTGACTTCAGAACACAAATCAAGTTTTCACCACCAGCCTGTGATGCCCAGCTTGGGTCTTGAAAATGCTTCTCCACACACCATCGTAGGCAGAACACAAAACCAGAGCACTCTTTCCTGTCCCATGGGCCGCTGGAGGGGTTTGGAAGTGGATGGCAATTGGGAAGAAGGAGTGCAGAAGGACTGCTGCCCCATTCCCAACCCCACTGTCAATGCCCATATCCCCAGCAAGGAATCCCCAGCTGGGCTCCACACTGCCACCAGCCCAGCACTGCCACAAGGCCAGCCCCGGTGTCCCAGTGCCACCATTGCCCAGTGCTCCCCAGGGCACCTGCAGGGACTGGAGATCCCGGTCCCCCAGCTGCTGCCATGGCCCCTGACCCCGCTGTGCTCCCCCTGCCCCTTCTCCCTGATCCCGGGGTGCTGCTGCCCCAGGAAGAGGGGTCAGTGCAGCCCCAATGAGCCCAGGGGCTGCAGTGGGAACAGGGACAATCCTGCTCTGACACTCCAGGTTTGGGGCCGGGCTCAGCTCCGGGGTGTCCTGCAAGGAACGCTCTGGGAGGGGAGGGGTACCGGGAGATGGGGGGTGTGGGGCTGGGGGCTGCTGGAGGATGGATTGTGTTGGAGTGGGGGTGTCCCCACAGGGTCCCCAGCTGCCTTTGGATCCCTGCCTGCCCCCCTCGGCCCCCCGGGTGCCCGGTCCCCTCCAGGGGCAGCTGCCCCGTGCAGGAAGCTGCAGGGATGCGGGGAGCGGGGCTGGATCCGTGCCACAGGCGGGATGGACTCTGTGCCAGGGCTGGGCTTGTGGCCAGGGCTGGGGGCTGTGCCAAGCCGGGCTTTGGCCTGGGGGCTGTCAGGGAGGGCGCAGGGAGGAGTCCCGGCAGGGATAAAGGTGCTCCTGCCCTGCTGCAGCCTCAGCCAGCGCTGCCCAGGGCGAGAGGAAGATGAAGGTGGCTGTGCTCAGCGTGGCCCTGCTCTTCTCCATCCTGCTGTGCCTCCCGGCACAGAGCGAGGTGAGGCTCCAAAGCCACGGGCTGGACTCAGCTCTGAGGGCTCTTCCCAATGCAGGGGCTCCGCCGGGCTCCCCGGCCCCGGGCCGTGCCGCTTTCTCCTCGCCACCATTGCCTCTGTCCTTCCCCTTGCCGCAATTCAACTCCCGCTGCCAGAGCCCGGCTTCCCCACGGATGCTCGGACCCGGCTCCTCCCTGCGAGGGCCCCAGAGCTTTCCTGTGCTGCTATCCCCAAATCCCGTCCTTTTGGGCCTCCCCATCCCATCCCATCCCATCCCATCCCATCCCATCCCATCCCATCCCATCCCATCCCATCCCATCCCATCCCATCCCATCCTCTTGATCCCCTTGGGCATCTCCCCAGCATCTCCTCTGTTGCCCACACAAGAACAAAGGCCAGTCCCAAACTAGGCTGGAGTGGGACCAAGAGGTCCAAACTCATTTAAGTACAGACTAGGCTGAACTCGGCCAAACTGGGATGAACTGTTCCAGTCCCAAGCCAGGCTGAGCTGGCACAAACTGGGAAATGCCTCCCCTCCCCTTCGCCCCCTCGTCCCCTCAAGCCCCCAGATGATTCCCAGGATCTTCTTTCCAATCTTTGCCCTCAGTTCATTGCATTCCACCCTGCAGTGATGTTCCCAAATCCCCTGGCACCCCCTGCTCAGAGCAGAGGACAGCCATGGGTGGGAGGTGGGGGGCTGGGGACTCCTGTGTCCCCCCAGCCCCTCAAGGGCCAATCCTGACCAACCTTTGCTCTCCTTGCCCAGGCCACCTTTGATGGCAGTGGTGGAGCTCTATGTGCTGGGGTAAGTCCTGGAGCTGGGTGCACCAGTGTGGGAACTGGGGGGAAGTTTGGTCACCCCCAATCTTTACTAAGACTGGGGACACCCCAGTGACATCTCATGCTCTCTCCACAG
This sequence comes from Sturnus vulgaris, assembly GCF_052056855.1. Lineage (NCBI taxonomy): Eukaryota > Metazoa > Chordata > Aves > Passeriformes > Sturnidae > Sturnus > Sturnus vulgaris. Next base: position 15,797,184 of record NW_028276170.1, read on the forward strand.
CGAGTTGGTGGCATTGCTGTTGGCGATGTGAGTATCCTGAATTCTTCTGCTGAACCAGGCCCTCCCCTCTCATGGCCATGACCCTCCAGGCCATCCCAGTGCACCCCAGTGCGTGCCTGTACATCCCAGAGCTTCCCAAGGCTGCCCCTTCCCCAGGGTCCCCATTGTATTCCCACCCATCTCAGTGCACCCCAGTCACCCCAAAGAGCCCCATGCCCAGTCCACTTCCTCTCCTCTTTCCCTCCACTCCCTTCCCTTTCTCATTCTCCATGACAGTATCCCCAAATCCCCCTCCTGGACTCCCAAAGCTCTTCCCAAACCCAACAATTTTGGTCCTCTGCCCCTGCTTTCCCCTGTCCCCATCCACCTCCCACTTCAGCCCCCATGTCCCCCCACTGGAATTCCTGTCTCCCCACCTGCATTCCCCCATTCCCATCCCGTGAGGCTCCCAACTCCCCCAGTTCAGTGTCTTTGGGGCCCTCACATCCCACTCCATCCCCTCCTCCTTGGAGGCCCCAAGTTCCCCTCGCTCTCCTCGTCTCCATCCCCACCGTGGTCCCTGCAGGAACAGGGATTGGGTGAAACTGCCTGGAGTGGGACTGGGGGGAGCAGAAGGGATTTTTCCCCTCAGACTGGGGACAGCCATGGAGCTTGGGGGCACCTGTGACCCGCTGAGTCCCACAGGGGCCATTCCAGACTAAACCTTTGCTCTCCATCTGCAGGTAGTCATAGGAGGAGGTGCAGGTGGATGCATTGTGGTAAGTCCTGGAATTGGGGCACCAGTGTGGGAACTGGGGGCCAGTTGGGTTCCCCCGTGCCTTGCTGGGACTGGGGACACCCCAGTGACCAGTGACATCTCCCCATCTCTCTGCAGAAGAAGAACGGAGTCCAACGAGTGAAGAGGTCTGAGGTGGGTACCCGCAGTTCTGCTGGGCCCAGAGCTTCCCCTGTCCTCGTCATCACCCCCAGTGCACCCCAGCACACCCCACTGTGCCCCAGTACACCCCAGCATGCCCCAGTATCTCCCAACCAGCCCCAGTATCCCCCAGTGTGGCTCTAACCCCCCTTTCTCCCCAGCCCCTCGTGGCTGAGCAGGTGGAGCTTCTGCGGGAGTGATGCCCGGCTGCCCCTCTGGATGCCCTGGTGAGAAATCTTGGAGGTTCTCCAGCCCCACAAAAGATCCTCGGGGACCAGGGCAGAGCCTTGAGCCCTGTGGGGTGGGCAGAGCTTGGGAAAGTCAGAGGGACATGGAGGGGGCTGTCCCTGATCCATGTGCTGGGGTTCGGTGGACAGAGCTGTCCCCAAGGCTTCCCTTGCACTGGGGGGCTCTGGGGACACCCAGTGTCCCTGTGGGAGCAGCAAGGGCTCTGGGAGGTTTTGGGATATTCCAGGGTGAGAGGCTCTGGGAGCCCCATGGATGTCAGGAGCCAAGTCCAGTCCCAGGTGTATCCGGGGCTCCAAATCCCTTCTCCTGCTGCAGGTCCCTGCAAAGAGAGGAGTGGGAACAAGGTCCCTCCCGTGTCCCAGTGGACACGGGTGTCACGACTTGGGCTTTGCCTTTCAGGTCTGGAACTGGTGATGACACCCAGGGCCTGTCCCCCTCCAGCAGCATGAGGAGATGATCATCTCTGGATAATCCCCCTGATCCCCTGGGAGCCCTGGGAATGTCCCTGGAATAATCAATAAACCCCTTCAGCAAAACAACTCTGTGTATGCACGTGTGCCTGTTCTCATGTCTGTGCGTGTGTTCCCATGTCCATGTGTGTGTTCCCACATCCATGTGTGTTCCATGTCTATGTGTATCCATATGTGTTCCTGTGTGTCACGATCCGCTATTAATGCAGAGCGGGGGTCGTGATGGTTCTTTTGATCTCAATGTTGCAAACAGGCAAAATGCAGGGGACAAAATCAGTTTATTCAACAACAGAAAATCAGTTTAGTCAACAACAGCAATGCATTTCATCAAATGCCAACAATTCAGTTACGGTAAAGGGGAGAGGTACAGGATAAGGAAAGGGGAAGGAAAGGAAGGGATGGGAGAATAGCTACCAACAGACGAGACGGGCGTCCTCACGGGTCATCCGATAGACGAGCCCTCGTCCGTGGGGAGATCTCAGGGGTCTTCATCAGTGGAGAGATCTCAAAGGGTCTTTCCCAGAGGGTCGCTCTTTTATAGTCCTTCTCCAAAGCGAGTGGCCTCTAGCCAAAAGGTGGGAAGATTTATGGACCATTGTGTGGTGCTGCAGGAGACAGGTACGGACAAGCAGTCCTCAGTTGATGCAACACAGTCTCTGGTTGGTGCCACGACAGCACAGTCCAGTGAACACAATACACCAGCACACAGTCACGAGCATCCACCTGGCCCGGCCAGTAAACCATTGTTGGGAGTCAGCCTGGGTGGGGTCCTCGAGGTCTCCTTGCGACGGTCGGGAGGCAAAATCGAGGGGAACTTCGGACCGACCCTTACACCACCCCGTGACTCACGATCGTCATCAAGAGCGCCCTTTTGTAGAGTTGTAGTGAAGTCTTCAGTTGTGGTGTCTTCAGGACTCGTCCCCGTTGGTAGCATATCCCGGAAAACAGCGACAGGAGAGTAGGAAAAAGATAAGGGACAGGATAAGGAAAAGGAGAAAAGGGAAAACAAAACAGATTAATTATGTTCAATTTTGTTGATTGCTAACGACTTCAAACAATTTGTTCAATTTTTGATTAGAAATAAATCAATTTTTAAAGCAAGTTTTTGATTAAACAATTCTCAATTCTTTAAATTTTTTTCAGTATTGATTAGAAATAAATCAATTTTTAAAGCAAGTTTTTGATTAAACAATTCTAATTAAAAAAAAAAAAAAAAAAAGAAAATATTCATTTTTTATTTTATTTGAAACCTTGTGTCAATAACCCTGGGGATGTCAACAGTAGCCGATCTGGGTACATCTGTCACAGATGCCAATTGTGTTAATCGTTTCGTTATTCTCCAAGTCATGATGTATAGAATTGCTGACAAAACAAAACCAATTAAAACTAAAATCAAAAGAACAATGGTGGGATGACACAATTTGTTCAGGACACCTGTAGCAGTAGGTGACCACCCAAATAGAGTATCCCACCACCTGTGTTCAGCATCTGTCTTTACTCTTTCTGAAACACGATGTATTTTTTCCACATTGTGATGAACGGCTATTAGAGTTTTCTGTCCGTTTTTCTTAATCTTCTCCAAAATTTCGATCAGATCTTGGTGGAGCAACAATTGCTTCACCAGAGAGAGGTTCATTCCAATTGGAGTGGGCAATAGATGGTGGATCAGTGTGTAATTTGACTGCAAAAGATGGTGAGAAGTAACTGGGGCTACATAGGAAAAATCACATCCTGAAATCCTAGTAAAGTTGCAGACACAAAAGTTTGAATGATTTTTAGTATTCAGTACCAAATTTTCTATAAAAACACTGTCACAAGCAGTTCTAAAGCATGCACATCCATTGCCTATATATACTAATACAGTTTCAGGAATCTCATTTGGATGGATTTCAAAGTTACAAACATTCTGTTCTGTGTCCAAGCAGATATCTTGAGCTCTGATTGCATTACTTTCACAGATAAACCCTTGTTGTTCCCGGACAATGCAAGTTTCCAAATGGACAGTTTGCCACCTCCCACCAATTTGACAGGCCCATTCCCTATGCTCGAAAGGATGGAGAATAGCTCCATCATGGTTCAACCCTAATGCACTGATGGGGAATATTGAATGCACTGAAGCATTACGAATTGTCAGTACAAAGGCTGTGGCAGTGTTTGTGCTGGGGTCATAGGTAAAATTTACTAAGTTCCACCAGGACTGGAATTCTTTTTCAAAATCAGTGGCACTGTCCCAGACTATTTTTCGGATTTCAGTGGGAAAAGTGCCTTCCTCACCTTCTCTTATAATTAAGGCAGCAACTGACTGCATCCACAACTGGGCCTGGATACAACTGAGAGCCAAAGAGATGTTATTTTGAGTAGCACCAAGTGCATCGATTATCAATTTGTGGTCATTTACGTTTACCTTTTCCCAACTTGGTAATGTGTTTGATAACAACCATTGTTGGGCTCCCAAAGCTGTTAAGGCTGTTTGTAGGGGCCGTTGTAATTTGGTTACATCTCCAGCTGTGGTAGCCAATTTATTCATTAGTACTTCCGAATCGATGCTATTCAAAATTCCCAATCCTGTTCCCACAACACCGGTTATGTCTCTTGCCATTCGTTTTTTAGAAGGATTTCGTTTCCGCAGCCAGGTTGTCCATCCCTCAAAAGAAGTCTGTAGAAAGGGTGAACAAGCTGGTTGGACTTCTGAGACATTATTTTGCATCAATAATTTGATTTGTTTGAGAGACCATGCCGGATTAAACAATACTTGTTGTTGGCCAGTTTTTCTAATTACATAAGGTCCAAATTGAAAAATCGTAGGGCTTGGCACAACCGGTGGTTGGGTAGTAGGTGTTACAACATTAACATCAAGTTCTCCCCAGTATTTTGTATCATTTTTTCCACACATGATTTTATAGGAAAATTGTACAGCAGTTAGGTTTAGCCAACAGTCTTGATTTTGGGGTTTGCAATATAAAGTCCGGCCATGAGATCCTATGCCATAACTGTCTGCAGGTTCGGTGAGGGATCCAGTTGCTAATTTACAAGTTATTGTGACATCATCACCTTGTGTCACCACGAAAGGAGGAAAAACCTTGGTTTGTCATCCAACACTAAGGGGGGTGCTTCTTCATGTCCCTCGGTGTTCTTCTGTGAAAAGTAAACACAAACAGAGTCTGCCTCCAGAAGGCAGGAGATTAAAATGATGGAACTATCCAGTGTGTAGTGTGGACTGGAATTCTGTTAACTTCCCAATCATTTTGCTGCTGAAAAGGGGGCCACTCTGTACCTCCTTTAAACACAGCATAGGAGTCAGTGTAGATGTAAACAAGAGAGATATTCTGTACCTCAAGTTGGAAAACACTCCAAACTGTCAGCTCACTGGTCTGAGAGCTGCCTTCTCCCTCAGTAAAAATTTGTTCACTAGCAGAAGTGGGGAGGGCTACTGCCCTGTATTTCCCCACCTTTCCCTCTCGTTTGGCAGAAGCATAAGTGAACCAAGAATTTGCTGATTGTTCAGGGGAGAAAGGAGTGGCTACTTTACTTACCAAGGCAGGTTTGTCATGGCTATTTGCCAAGCTCTCAGTTTCTTGTATTGCCAGATTTTTTACAGCTCTTTCTATCACTAAGAAGATGTTACAGTAATGTTTTATCTGGGCATACCACTTCCCAACTGAGGATCTCTGGGCCACCCCGTCAGGGGGAGGGGTCTCAATAGTGACTGTGATGTGTTTTCTCCAGAACACTAATAATTCTAGATCCTGTTGGATATCTTTCCTGGATTCAGGCAATTTAATTTGATCCAGGGAGGTTAGAATATCAGGTGGAATACATGTCATACTTCCTTTCCACCAAATTCCCAAAAACTTCACCTCCTGAGAAGGTTTTTGAATTTTCTCTGAGGAAATTTGCAAATCAGGGTTTTCCAAATGAGAGATTATTTTTTGTTGGGTATCCCCCACTACTTTTATTTCATCCCCTCCCACCAGAATATCATCAATGTATTGATAGACAGCTGTATTGTCAGGTTTGGGTATCTTTTCTAATTCCTGGGCTAAAGTGTGGTGGGCCGAAGTGGGAGAATGTTCAGACCCTTGGGAAAGCCCAGTCCAGGTGAAATGCTTTGGCTCAACTCCCAGAGCCTGTGCAGGAGATTGATTTGGTGCATTGTTCAGAACTTGTGGAGAAGTTTGCTCTGGTACACTGCCCAGAACCTGTGGAGAAGGTTGCTCGGGGGGTGCATCACTGATATAATCATATTCTATTTTAATCACAGGTTTCAAGTTGGAGCAGCAGTGTTCCCCACAATTTTTCATCAAAATTGGGTCTTTTGGAGAGTACATTGGATTAATGTGAATAGCTTCCTTCTCCTGTGTTCCTTTTGGTGAATCAGCATGCTTTGAATTTTCGTCCCATTCTTCTCTTAAGGCAGCTTTTAACAAATTATTTTCATCTCGCAACAAATGGTTCTCATTCCTTTCTTGATCTAATTGTTTTTGCAAAATTTGAACAAGATTTTGTAGAGAGTCTATAATTGTTCTTTCCTCATTTCTGCGCTCAGAGCGAGTTTCTATAGCTGCCGTAAGACAAGCTCCTAAAACCGAGCAGAGTATGGTTTTATCTTTGCCCAGTTTGAACTTTGACTCATGTTGCAGAGAATATATTCTATCAATCACATTCTCCAGATTAAACCAATTATTGTTCGCCCATTCCTCCCCACCTTGGGACGGTCTGGCGCTATACTTAGCTAATAGAGCATAAAATGCAGTTTTATCTGTTACAGTGGAATTCTCAGTCATTTTGTGAAGGGATAAGTAAAAACCACAACAGGGAGGTCTATTGCTTAAGTTACCACACACAACGAAACAGCTTCCGCTGTGTGCCCCCCTTCGCTTCCCTGTGTGGGTGAAGAGACCAAACTACTTGGGAGGCACTCCTTAGTTACAAAACACCAGGTTGTCTCTTCACTGCACCAAGTAGTCAAACATCATAAAAAACAACAAAACAACAACAACAGCAACAACAACAGCAACAACAACAACAACAACAACAACAACAACAGTGTCCCGCCTTTTGCACCAGTAGATCTTTTGTGAAATTCTGACGACAGAGCCCTCAAGCGAGTCTGGGGATGCTCCACACCAAGGTGTCTGCAGTCTGCGGGAAATCAGAAAAACCCCCCTTGCTTTCTAGACAGGCTCACCCATCCAAGGTGGCCAGCTAGGTGCGGCTGGAGTAAGACTTCCTTCCCCTGCTACAGACTACAGACAACCTTGCATCCCTTCTGTCTGCCAGAAAATCCTGTCCGTGACGCCAATTTAATGTCACGATCCGCTATTAATGCAGAGCGGGGGTCGTGATGGTTCTTTTGATCTCAAAGGTGCAAACAGGCAAAATGCAGGGGACAAAATCAGTTTATTCAACAACAGAAAATCAGTTTAGTCAACAACAGCAATGCATTTCATCAAATGCCAACAATTCAGTTACGGTAAAGGGGAGAGGTACAGGATAAGGAAAGGGGAAGGAAAGGAAGGGATGGGAGAATAGCTACCAACAGACGAGACGGGCGTCCTCACGGGTCATCCGATAGACGAGTCCTCGTCCGTGGGGAGATCTCAGGGGTCTTCTCCAGGGGGTCTTCATCAGTGGAGAGATCTCAAAGGGTCTTTCCCAGAGGGTCGCTCTTTTATAGTCCTTCTCCAAAGCGAGTGGCCTCTGGCCAAAAGGTGGGAAGATTTATGGACCATTGTGTGGTGCTGCAGGAGACAGGTACGGACAAGCAGTCCTCAGTTGATGCAACACAGTCTCTGGTTGGTGCCACGACAGCACAGTCCAGTGAACACAATACACCAGCACACAGTCACGAGCATCCACCTGGCCCGGCCAGTAAACCATTGTTGGGAGTCAGCCTGGGTGGGGTCCTCGAGGTCTCCTTGCGACGGTCGGGAGGCAAAATCGAGGGGAACTTCGGACCGACCCTTACAGGAGCCAGCACTGGCTGCAGCCCCAGCGGGCTCCCCAGGACAAGGCCCAGCAATTAAGAGGCCAATTAAAGCACTGGGCAGCAGCAGAACCCTTATCAGAGTTATTTGGACAACAGGGACTTGACACAGCTCCACAGCAGCATGACCATGAGCCAGGCTACCAATGCAATGAGCAGAGTTTTAATAAAACTGCAGAGAAAAATCAGCAACTTACCGTCCTATCTGATAGAGCTTCCGAATGCCAAAATAGCAGCAGAGCAGGACAAGTGGCACAGCGAACATTGTCACTACTGTGCCGATCATGCAGGACCAGCGCACATCCTGGGGGCAGACAATTCTTGGAAGGCGCTCTGGATCCTGAGCATCTATTCCTGTTTCAGGGATAACATCTGTGGGAGCAATGGGGAGCGTGAGCCCGTGCTGGGCTCCACTGCTGAGCTGGCAGCTCGCTGCATACGGCCAGGACGTTCTCTGTTTGCCCCAGAGCTGGGGCCTGCAGGCACCTTGGCACCCCTTGGCACAGGCTGTGCCACCCAACAAAGCCCAGGAGGCCGGGAGGAGAGCCCGGGGCCAGCGCAGCTGCTTGGGCAGTCGCTGCTTCCAGGGAGCCGCGCCCAACCCATCCCTGAGCAGCCACTGCCAGCCCCGACCCTCCCAGCCCCGTGACAGCTCCCCCAGCCCAAGGGGACAGAGCCAGGCCCTGTCAGGACACACTGGAGCCCTGCTCTCCCCCTCTGCCCTTTCCCCACCATGGTCACCCCTTGCAGCCCCTCCCAGGTTTCGGGCGGTGTCTCCCACGGAGGGATCCCAGCAGGATTGCTCAGCCTGGCTGAGCCTGGCACAGCAATCACCTTCTGTGGCTCTGCCTGGCATCTCCTCCCTTTGTGTACCAGGGGCTGGCACGGAGCCATTGCTTTCTCCAGGAAGCGCTGCCTTCACCAAGGCCTTTTGGTCCACCTCTGGAGAAGGGAAGAGGCGCAGCTGGATCAGATGGAACCATTCCCCATTGGGGAGGGGGCATCTTCAGTAAGTAATATTTGTCCTAGACATGGATATGGATCAGGAAAAAGCCGAGGCTCTTGGGGTTGCCACTGGGCCCTCCCTCCTCCGAACAGCCACCCCTCCTGATCTAGCCTGAGGCCAGGAAATTTCAGGGATCTCAGGGTGTGCATGGCCTGTGGGACACTTTGGGCTCCCTGTCAGATGATGCCAAAGGCTTTCCTGCAGAGGCTGGGGAGAAGCTGCAGCCAGGCCAGGCTGGGAAACAGCCCTGCAGGCTGTGACAGCAGCAGTGGGACAGCGAGGCTGCCATGGATCCCTTCCTGCTGTGCCGGGCACGGCGTGTCCAGATGTGCAGAGAAAGCCCCCGGCTGCTGAGTGTCAGGAGAAGGCTGAGGGAAATGCACCCACCACGGCGTCTCTGCAGATCACTCAGCATCTGGTCCAGCAGTTTGGATGCTTCTACGGATTTCTTTTCTCCTACGCCTTGGTTCTTCCATCTAGGAGGACCTGAAGGGAAAGTAGTTCCATTTCTCTTCAGGCTGCAGTGGCAGTGAGTGCAGAGAGTGCTCCAAGGCACTCCCCCAGCTGTGCCTTCCACTCAGGAGCAGGGGCAGAGGGATCACATGCCTGCAGTGGCCCCACACTGGGATGGAAGGAGCCCCTTGTGGGGCAGTCAGGGGAGAAAGGACTCCCTGGAGCTGCCAGCAGCTCTGAACCCAGCCCCAGCCAGGGCCAGGGCTTGGCCAGGGCAGCGGGAACAGCTCAGGCTGCCTGGGGCCGGCAAAGGAGCCACACAAGGCACAGCCCCGGGGCACAGCCCTGGGGCCTTCCCTTCCCTCTCTGCTCTTCTCCGTGGCTGCACAGAGCACACGGAAGGAGACACTGGCATTGCACATGGGAAGAGGATTGACAGCTAAATGCTCCTTCCTCCCACTGACAGCGATCCTGTGGGATCAGTCAGGGCTCCGGAAGGGAGCAGGGCAAGGTTTCCACAATGCCTCAACCCTGAGATTATGGAAAGGGAAACATGACAGGAATGAGCTCTTGCCACAGTGACAGAGATTATTTTGTCAGGAAAGGCACACTGAGAACTTGCCTCCACCATGCTCTAGAACCTTCATCCTGTCATTCGCCAGTTTTTCAAAATAATCCATCTCAGGATCCCAGCCTAGAAGGAAGCACAGATGAGAACCATTTCCATGGTGTTCTGGGATCCCCTTCTGCCTTAGGGAACTGGGCACTGCAAGGGGATCGGGTAAGGCTGTGGGAGCCAGATGTGAATGGACATGGCCAAAGCTGCAGAGGGGCCTGGGGAGCTCTGGGCTGGCTCTGGTCACTCTCCACACTCTTTCCATGCCCTGTTCAACATCCCTGGAGGGGAAACCAGGCCAGCCCAGGGCCCCTGCAGGCTCTCTCCCTCCCACAGAGGAAAACCTCCCTAAAGCCCTATGGAAAACCATCCCCAACGCTCCCTGGGGAGAAGGGAGCGCTGTCCCAGGAAAGGGGAGCCAGGCCCCCAGCTCACCTGCTCCCTGTGCTCTCCACGGAGCTGCCTGGGCAGCCCTGGCAGGCAGGGCCAGTGCCAGGAGGAGCAGGAGGAAGAGGCGCAGAGCCAGGGCCATGGTGCCTTGCCCTGTGCCAGTCCCGCAGCTCTTGCTGCCCCCGCTGTCCTGACACCGCTGTCCCAATGTCAGCACCACTGCCGCCGCTGCCGCTGCTGCCGCAGCAGTTGTGCTCAAGGCCTGACTGCTCGGTGCCTGTGGTGCTGTGCAACCACGGGGCTCTGGCACCTCTGGGACCTCACAGCCTGCTGTGACCTCATGTCCAGCGTGGAATTTTGTGGGGAGTGGGATCTATGTTCTTTGGGAGGGAGCTCATCCTGTCCAGCAGCTCTGTCCAAGGGCTGTGACACAGTCCCAGCCCAGCTGATCTCACAGCCTGGGGGATGAAGGGATGGAGAGCAGCTCTGCCGGGAAGGGCTTGCAGGTGCTGCTAGATGAGAGGCTGGACACGAGCCAGCAATGACACATCCAAAGGAGTGAATGTTGAAGGAGGTGATTTCACCCCTCTGGTCTGATGAGACCCCACCTGGAGTACTGCATCCAGCTCTGGGTCCCAACACAGGAAGGAATGGTCCTGTTGGAGCTAGTCCAGAGGAGGGACAAAATGATCTGAGGGCTGGAGCCTCTCTGCTTTGGAAACAGGCTGGGAAGCTGGGGGTGTTCATCCTGGAAGAGAGGAGGCACCAGGGAGACCTGATTGCTGCCTTTCAGTACCTTAAGGGGACTTGTAAAAAAGATGGGACAGAATTTTTAGTGGGGTCTGCCTTCTCCAGGCAGGCCTTGGCAGCACCGCAGCCCTTCATGGCCTCCCACTGTCCCGTGCCCTCCACGCCTCCCCCAGGCCTGCCTGGCTGCTGAAGGAGCTCCAGAGGAGCCCCATCAAGAGGCACCTCAGAGCCCTCAGCAATCCAGCCAGCAACACACGGGCAGGACACAGATGGCGCTTCCAGGCTGGCAGAGGGGTGCTGGCCATCTCCAGGGACCGGTCTCTCAGGGATCCCCGCCGCAGCTCCGGCCTCTGCCCGCCTGCTCTGTCAGAAGCCTTAAGGCTTCCACAGAACCACCAAAGGCCAAGGGCCTTTTGGCCACTTTCCCTTCCACTCCGCACGCTTGGCCAACTTGGCAAGCACAAGCACCCTTTTTGCCCTCTTCCCCATTGGCCTGAAGACTCTGGGCACCAAAAGAAAGCTCCTGGACCTCTGTGTATGACAACAGCAATTTACTAATCCTACAGTGGAGTGAAAGAAAGTGCTTGCAGAGCAGAGGTGTTCCCTGCAGGCTCAGGTGGCCCCAGCAGACGCAGCCTCCCAGATCAGTTCTCCACAGTGCTCACACAGGACAACCAGCCCCTGCGACACAGGGAAGGCCGTGACTTCCAGAGCCGGCGGAATCCATCTCGCATCTGCTGGAGTCGGGAGGAGGGAATGCTCTGTACAGCTCTGTTGATGTACAGAGTCTGAAGAGCCAGGCATGAGATGGCAGGGCTGGTGTCATCTATCATGTCCTGAAGGGCTGGAAGAGAGAGGAACAGAGCCACAGTCAGAGCCTGCATCTGCAGGGACCTGGGGAGACCCTCCTGCCCCATCCCTCCCACACGGCAGCTCTTGCCATAGCCTGAAGGAAGCAGGAGACAGCAAGGATCAGCTGGAAGGCGCTGGCCACGAATGTCCCTCCCGCAGGCCCCTGGAAGGTCTCAGCCCCCGCTGACAGCCCGCTGGCCTCACTCACCCCTGCACATGAGCTGCAACTCTCGCTGCTGCTCTCTCAGGAACCGCCCGGCCATCCCTGCCAACACAGAGCCTGTCACGGCCCCAGCCGCACAGCTGCCCCGCAGCGGCGCTGCCAGCCCTGCGGCCACAGCAGCGCCTTCCCCTGCAGGGCTCAGGCCCGGCCCTCGCCGCATCCTGACGCCCAAGGACACGGCTGCGAGAGGGCGGCAGCGGCGCCGAGGGCAGGCGGGGCTCCAGAGCCCCGGCCCGGATGGCGCTGCCGGGGCAGCAGGCGGGGCTGGGGCCGAGCTGCGGCGGGGCGGGGAGGGAGCCGGGCTTGTGGCTCACCAAGAAACCTGAGGGCCGCCTCTCGCAGGGGCTCCTGTGGGCTCCGCAGGTAGGGCAGCGCCTGGCGCAGCAGCTCGGCCGCTCGGCTCCTGTCCTGTGCCAGCTGGAGAGAGCGGCAGGGCACGGAGGGAAGGGTTGGCGCGGGCTCTGTCCCTTGGCCCCGGCCTGCCCTGCCCGCACAGCCCTGAGCGGGGCAGAGGGCCCGGCAAGGCGCGGGCTTGATGGAGCTCGGGGCTCCATCAGCTCCGGCCCTGGGGCCAGAGGAGCCTGGAGAAGAGCCCGCGTGGGCAGCCCAGGGAAGGGAGCAGCGTTCTTACCAAGCACTCGCCAAACCTCCACATCTGATCCGCCATCAGCAGGTGCTCAAGATCTCTCCTCTTCAGGAAGCTGAGTGCAGAAAGCAGCGTTTCACAAGAGGCCTGCAGAGCAGCAGAGACCCAGAGATGGCACCGCAGCCCAGGGCACAGGACCTGGCTCCCTGTGCCAAGGCCAGGAGGAGGCTGGAGCCCATGAGGTGCCCGGGTGCAGGGAGACAGCTGAGCCCCCTGCCAGGAGGACAGCAGCGCCCAGGAGTCCTCACCTCTGCCACACGCATGTTCTCATCGTGGCAGTTGAAGAAGAGTGGCAGCAGGCTCTTGCTCACAAGCATCTTGAGGGGCTTTTTACCCTTGGCCGCTACCAACCTCATCACCTCTTGGAAGAGGCGAATGGAGAGCAGCTGTACATGGCGGTTGTCCTGTTGGAAAGGAAGCAAAAGCCCTCCTCATCAGCTGCTCCAGACCCCTCTGTGCACAGGCCCAAAAATCCACGGGGCCCCACACTTGGGGGCAGCACCCAGTGGCCGTGGCTGGGGGCACAGAGCCTTACGTTGTCCAGCAGTGGCCAGAGCGCGCCAGCCAGCCGCAGGGCGATGGGGCTGGGTATTGCGAGGTGTCTGTGCGAGAGCAGAAAGCTGAGCACCGCGACGGTCATCTCAACGATGTCTTCATCTGCATCCCGCAACAGGTCCACAAGGCTTTCTGTCAGGCTGTACATTCTAATGCTCTGCATGGAAGACAAGGCAGGGCAAGCCCACGCTGCTGCTGCTGCTGCCGTGGAGCCCAGGGGCCGAAGGCCTGTCCTGAAGCACTCGGGCAGCTGAACAGCAACGCAGGAGAGCTGTGTGATAAATGTGATTCGTGCTAATTAAGTTGTAACTATATTAACAAAATTGTATTTAGATCAATAGAAGACAATTGTTACAGAGTGAGAAGGGGGAGATGGTGAGACAGGATAAAAGACATCTCCCAGATGTTGGGAGTCGAAGAAGGAGGTTAGAAGAAAGTCAGATAAGAATAGTCGAAGGACGAAGGTCTGATAAGCGGCATCTAGAAATACAGCTTCAACCTTGAAGCTGTGAAAAATGGAATGATCACAAGCATGGGACTTAATTAAAGTCATGTTATGGAAAACATCTGCTCAGTCACACAGGGCGCCTGCGCTACCTGCAGGTCACACCTCGGTCACTGATGAAGATGATGAGCCTTCACCGGAAATAAGACCCTCAAAAGGATAAGAGACCCCCTAACCCATTAGTAGAGCATGCGCCGTGCAGTATAGTTACGTAAATTTTAGGAATAGAAACTAGGAGGAGCTTTCTAGAAACTTTTGTAGCCTACAGTATATAAGTGGGATTGTTAGCCTGGATGCTTTGATACGTGAGGAATGGGAGCCACTCCCCGTATCCCCGGTCGGAGGGGGGCCCCTCCCCGGTCGGTTTTGCTTATGCTTTATACGAACCTCAATTATACTAAATTACTTACTGCCAAATTTTGTATATTCTTAAATATATGTACTTTGATTGTTTCATCTCCAATACTTTAATTGTCATCTCCAATACTTTGATTGTATTCATTTTGTTACTATTAAAAACTTACTATTAAATTTAATCTTGTTGCTTGATAAATTGAGAAAAATAGAACATCATTCATAACAATTTGGTGCCGAAACCCGGGAACTCCAGTCCAAGTGAAGAGTGGCTAGTTTTGGGAAGGAGCTCCCCACCAATTGTTAAGGTGGTCCCAAGGCTAGACCAGGCTCTCTTGGAAAAGGAGTTCCAAATTAAAATAAAGCATAAGCAAAAGAAGCTAGCTACAAGGAGGCGCGCCAGAAGAAGAAGGCTCCCGTGGGAACGCCGGCAGAAAGGGAAAGGTGCCCGTAAAACGTCTTGTGCACAAGAACCCTGTGCGAAAATGGGCTGTGTGAGCACCATGGGGTTGGGTAAAGGGGGCGGCTGTGTGCTTGTGTGTGAGTGAGAAATGTCTGAAAGGGGAGAGCGAGTGAATACCCCGGGAGGGACTGGGAGGGAAAGTCCCAGCCCGAGAACTCACGAGAAAAGTCTTTGAGAAGGGAGCTGATGCTCGGAAGAAGTGATTTAAGAAGGGAGTGAATGAGTCAGGTTCAACTATCTGTTGGGAGGATAATAGATGGAAGTTTTGGTACGTGATTAAGAAAGGATTGTGGAGAATGGCCAGAAAGAGAGGTTGGGGAGAGAATAAAAGGAAAAGAAGGAATTAGGTAGGAAACAAGTGTTTGGCAAAAGAAGTGAGATTGGTATATTAAGCGAAGGAGTTGAACCGCAGAACAAATGAGAGAGAGCAAGGGAAATGTTGCCGCCAGAGATGGGTCAGAGGAAAAGTAAAATCTCTGACCCAGGGGTTGTGAATTATGAGAATAGTTCACGAGAACCCGGTGTGCCTGGGAACCGAGAGGGGGTTTCCCAGAAGGGGAGCGAGATTCCTCAGGACAGCCCCCTGGGGATAGTGTTACAATACTAAAGTACAAGGGAATCCCAAAGAGAAAAAGTAAGCAGAAAATTATACAGTACTGTATGTTTGAGTGGACAAAAGAAAAGATTTGTGCAAATAATTTGTACTGGCCAGAGTTTAAATCATTTGAAGATTAGATTTGTCAGGCTTTAAATCTATATATGAGTTCAAAACAACGTTTTAATTAGGAAAAAAAGTGAATATGCTGCTTTGTGGCTTCCAAAAAGTGTGGGGGGGGTAAATTTATAGTTCAAAGGCAAGAAAAAGAAGGTTATTCGTTATACCCTTTGCAAACTAAAGGACGGGCAGCAAGAAGGGACTGGCTAAAGCCATGGGAATCGTTAGATCACCTCCCACCCCCATACAGACAGCCTGTCCAGCCTGTTCAGCCCTTGGTCCCCGATGCACCCCTTATTCAAGTCGAGCCAGTAGCACACAGAACTAGAGGCAAAAGGGAACAAGAGGAAGAAAGTGACAAAGAGAGTGAGGAAGCAGGAAGGGAAGATAGATTATACCCTCTTAGAGAGGTTCCAATGGCAAATCTGGCCCCAGGACAGGGACCTATTGGTTACGTGAGTGTTCCCCTGCATACTAGGAACTTTAAGAAATTTAAGAAAGAAATGGGCAGGATGCTAGAAGATCATATTGAGGTAGCAGAGAAACTAGATCAGTTATTAGGACTGAATATTTACACCTGAGTGGAATTGCAGTCTATTTTAGGAATCTTGTTTACAGTGGAAGAGAGAAATGATTAGACAGTCAGGAATATGGGCTTGGAATAAAGATCATTAGAAGCCAAACCAAGGAGATCAGAAATGGCCTATGGTAGATCCAAATTGGAATAATCAGGAGGTAGAACATAGGCAAAATATGAGAAATTTCAGGTAGATGATTATCCAAGGAATTCAGGGAGCAGTTCCCAAGGGACAAAATATAGGGAAATCTCTGAGTGAGCACCAAGGGAAAGATAAGTGCCTGGCAGAATGGTTAGAGAGACTAAAAAAGGATTTGCAGTTATACTCAAGCATGGACCCCGATACACCAGCAGGGCAGGTCCTTTTGAAAACACAATTTGTAGCTAAGTCTTAAGGGGGGACATCAGGAAGAAGTTAGAAAAATTGGAAGATTGGCAGGATAGGAGCTTCAGGAGTTGTTAAAGGAAGCACAAGAAGCGTATGTTTGGAGATATGAGAAAAAAAATTAAAGCCAGGATTCTAATGGCAGCAATCCAAGAAATACAAGCAGCCACAAACACAAAGAATTTATCAGGAAAGAATAAAAAGAAGAAAGAAAAATCAGGTCCTGCTTCTGAGGACACAAGACCTCTGTGCTTTTCTTGTCACAAAAAAAAAGACATTTACAAAATTTTTGTCCTGTTTCTAGGGGTACAGGAATGCCATTGGGACAAGTTATGTGATATCAAATCTTGTAGTTGGCATATCTCCGGAGCTTTAGTGGATTAGGAAAAATAACTGATCAATCTAGGGAGAGAGATAAGGCAGTGCTGCAAAACTACGAATATTTTGTGCCATCTTTGGAACAGAAAAAGTTAAAATAGCTCATATGAACCTTATGAGGCCAAGGGTATCAAAGAGAAACAAATTCCAGGATAAAAACTTTGCTACCGAGAAGATGGACATCTCGGCCCTTGGCTGCAACCCAAGGGGCCTTGAGACAGGTAGAAAGTTAAAATTCCTGAGAATTATTTTCATTGTGCTTACTATAATACCCCTGGCAACTGGCTAAAACCATAAGACAGCATGGAGCAAAGAACAGACCATGCAGGAACAAATTACAAGAAGACAAGCAATGCAAGAGCCAGCAGTAAAGAAACAAACTATTCCTGATCCCTGTGGGTCAAGGATAAGATGGAATCAGATTTGTGTCACATTCACATGTTACTGCTGCCTGTTATGACTGTACCAGCTTTTTAGAAAATTGTGTGAAAAGTCCAAAATTCTATTGAGTAAGAAGAAATTTAGGATTCAATGAGTGAACTCCTTATCCTAACAATAATCAACTTTGTCCTAGATATAAAATTTTCTTTTGTTTTGAAAAATTTAATAATGGAAGTTGAAAAACAAAAAGAAACAAACAAAAAAAAAAGATAGGAAAAGATCAAAAGGAAAGAGTTAAAGAAATTGAATGAGCTGTATAAACAATTAAAACAGCACTATAGCGACTGGGATTTGCCAACTTCAAACAAAAATTTGTTTGTAGATCTAATGCAAGAAATTGCCACAGAATTGGGATTATCTAAATGTTTTGTTTGTGGAGGACTTAGAATGGCTAAAAGATGGCCATGGAGAGGTGAGGGTTTGGCTCCAGAACAATTTTTAAAATGGAATCATACACAAATTTCTAAGACCCTAAGACGGCCTGAAGGCTGGGTCCTGAGTCATCAAGTCATTGGAACAGTTTGTATAACTCGGGAAGGGAGAAAATACACTGAAGTGGTAAGATATACTCCTTGCCTATCTACTTTAGTAGTAAATTCAGACAATAACACAAAGACCTGGCAACCCAAGAGTCCTACTGGATATTGGGGAATAGCAAAAGAAATGAATTGCAAGTGGAATAATCAAACTAATTTGTGCTGGCATAACAGTTCTGGAGCTAACCCCTACCAATCCATAAAAGACTTGAAATCTTATTGGGAACAACCAGAAAATACAAAAGAAAGATGGAAAGCCCCTGATGGAATATATTGGGTTTGTGAGCAACGAGCATACAGTGAACTACCCTGAAAATGGGAGGGAACTTGTACCTTATGAATTATACGACCCTCCTTCTTTGTCATACCAAGGTCTAAGGGCGATGTACTAGGAACACCACTTTATGAAACCTTAGAAAGAAAAAAAAAAAAAAAGAATTAAATCTCGACTTTCTGATGGCGGGAAGAAACAAAAAATGGAAAGATGAAGAATGGCCTGCAGAAAGAATTATAGCATACTATGAACCTGCTACTTGGGCTCAGGATGGGTCTTGGGGATATAGAACTCCAATTTACCTATTAAACCGGTTGATAAGGCTCCAGGCTGTAGTGGAAGTCGTCTCAAACCACACAGCGGACGCCTTAAAGTTGTTGGCCAAACAGCATTCACAAATGCGAGCATTTGTATATCAAAACAGAATTGCCCTAGACTACCTGTTGGCAGAAGAAAGAGAAGTTTGTAGGAGGTTTAATGAATCTGAGTGCTGTGTGGAAATGAATGACCACGGGGAAACCATCACCAAACTTGCTGGCGAAAAAGTGGCACATGTACCAGTTCAAAAATGGAATTCTATCCTGAAAGCTGACTGGTGGAATAATCTTTTTGAAGGTGTGTGGTGGAAAAAATTAGGATTCATGCTATTGTGTTCTGTTTTAGGTCTATTGTTTCTGCCTTGCATGATACCATGTCTAATCAGACTAATACACTCAGTAATTCAAGGAATGCAACTTACAGCCATACCTATAGATCCAGAATTAACAACAAAAGGAAAAATAAACTCCTTGATGGTACTGAAAGCACAATCCACTTGCACTCGAAGAAGAAAAATCGAGAAAATAGTGACTGAATGCAAAGAGAATACCCTGGCATGAGAAATGTTAACCAAATTTGAGAAAAAATGTGAAGAGCTAGATGCCACATGAAAAATGTTAAAAAAAATTAAAAGCTAGTATAAAGAAACATAGACAATACGAAGTAGCAACTTTTTAGAGCACGAATCAATATAATCAAAAAGAGAAATGGGGGAATTGTGATAAATGTGATTCGTGCTAATTAAGTTGTAACTATATTAACAAAATTGTATTTAGATCAATAGAAGACAATTGTTACAGAGTGAGAAGGGGGAGATGAGTGAGACAGGATAAAAGACATCTCCCAGATGTTGGGAGTCGAAGAAGGAGGTTGGAAGAAAGTCAGATAAGAATAGTCGAAGGACGAAGGTCTGATAAGCGGCATCTAGAAATACAGCTTCAACCTTGAAGCTGTCAAAAATTGAATGATCACAAGCATGGGACTTAATTAAAGTCATGTTATGGAAAACATCTGCTCAGTCACACAGGGCGCCTGCGCTACCTGCAGGTCACACCTCGGTCACTGATGATGATGATGAGCCTTCACCGGAAATAAGACCCTTAAAAGGATGAGAGACCCCCTAACCCATTAGTAGAGCATGCGCCGTGCAGTATAGTTACGTAGATCTTAGGAATAGAAACTAGGAGGAGCATTCTAGAAACTTCTGTAGCCTACAGTATATAAGTGGGATTGTTAGCCTGGATGCTTTGATACGTGAGGAATGGGAGCCACTCCCCGTATCCCCGGTCGGAGGGGGGCCCCTCCCCGGTCGGTTTTGCTTATGCTTTATACGAACCTCAATTATACTAAATTACTTACTGCCAAATTTTGTATATTCTTAAATATATGCACTTTGATTGTTTCATCTCCAATACTTTAATTGTCATCTCCAATACTTTGATTGTATTCATTTTGTTACTATTAAAAACTTACTATTAAATTTAATCTTGTTGCTTGATAAATTGAGAAAAATAGAACATCATTCATAACACCAATAAAGTCACTTTTACAGGACTCCTCTGTCTCCTGCGGGCACACAAACCTCCGGCCACGGGAATTTTCCCGTACAGTCCCGGGCACAGGGCAGACACCTCTGTGCCACCCACAGCAACCGGGACGAGCCAGCGCTGCTCCGGCACCGGCTCCTGCCGAGGCCCCAGCGGGAAGGAGACCGCGGGCAGCCGCTCCCGCAGCGCCCTCAGCCCAGCGCCAACACGGGCCGGCACCGGCACAACCAACCCGCCAGAGCCCCCTGCCGCCCCCTCGGCCCGCAGCGAGCCCCGAGCCCCGAGCCCCCGCACAACCGAGCGCGGCTCCCACCTGCGCTGGGGCCGCCTCCGAGCTCCGCCGCCGCCGCCGCCTCCCCGGGCTCCGGCCGCTGCCGCCGCTGCCGGGCCCGCACAGACGCTGCCACAATGGCGCCTTTGCTGCTCTGCCCAATCAGCGCGCGACAACCAGGAGTGACATTGGCACAATCAGCCAATGGCAGCGAGGGCCGGGCTCTGCACACGGCCCAGCCTCGGCCCGCGCTCTCAGGGCCCCCCGGGCTGTGGGAGGGCAAAGGCGGAGATGAGGAACAGCCCTGGAACGGGCCCGGGCCCGAGCCGCCATTGGCCTGGAAACACAAACAAAGTTCTCCGCAGTTCCCGGCACGCCTTTCCCAGCCCCGCGTGTTCGCTGCCTCCGGCTCAGCGGGAAGCCCAGGAGTCTCACTTCTCCTACCTCCTAATTAGGAGCATCAGTGCATGGCTTTGATTTCCCGCACAAAAAGGGAAAACTGCCCCAAACCCCTATGGATGAGTGGGAGAGGGGAGAGATTTCTGGCAGAAAACTCCAAAAACTCAGAGCATGAGAAGTAAATGGAGACCCTTCAATCCAGCTTTCCACACGCCTCCCTCCTTCCAGCTGTACCTCCTACCTCGGCAGTGCAGGGTGGGAGAAACGACGCTCACTTTATAAAATTATATAGGTTTATTAAACCTTAGCAAAAAAAATACAACAAAAGACTGAATTAGGAGAAAAATCAGCGCTGGGAGCACAGGACTAAAGCAGCAGACCCGGGTGTGATTTGGGGGCCCAGCGGGGTCCCCGGGCCGCCCCCGCCCCCCCCCCCGCCTTCGATCTCGGCCAAGGGGTGCGAGCGGCGCGGCCCCGCTGCTGAGCACTGACCCCGCCCCGGGGGCCGCCGGGACCCCCCCGAAAAAACCCCACACCTGCACCCCCCCTTCAGTCCCTCCGACCTTCCCAGTCCTGGGGGGAAAGGGGGAAAGGGGAGGACCTGGGCCGGGATCACCCGGAGACCCCCGGGGAGGGGAGTAGGAGCGGGGGGTTGGGCTCGCGGTGAGTGGGGGGTCCCGCGCGAGGATTTCGGGGGGGTTCGCTCGAGGAATTTTGGGGATCCTCGTGCGACGGATCCTCGTGCAAAGGGCTCCTCTTGTGCCACCGTCTCCTTGTGTCACCCAGACCAGTTTGGGGAGCTCTTTGTGTCACCCAGAGGAATCTGGGGGATCCTAGTGTCACCGAGAGCCCTGCGAGTGACACCGAGAGCCCTGTGTCACCAAGGGCCCCTCAAGTGCCCCCAGCTCCTTGTGCCACCAGGAGCCCCTGGAGTGCCACCAGCTCCTCGTATCACCGAGAGCCCCTCGT
The DNA here is from genome assembly GCF_052056855.1 of Sturnus vulgaris. Taxonomy (NCBI): domain Eukaryota; kingdom Metazoa; phylum Chordata; class Aves; order Passeriformes; family Sturnidae; genus Sturnus; species Sturnus vulgaris. The sequence goes on from NW_028276170.1 coordinate 15,818,428, forward strand.
GCCACCAGGACCTCGTGCCAGAGAATTTGGGGAGAGTCTCTGTGCCACCCGGAGCCCCTGAGTGTCACCAGCCCCGTGCCAGGGTCCCCAGTGTCACCGGGGTCTCTCTCTGTGTCACACACCAGACCCCCCCTCCGAGCACCAGGACCCCCGAATTTAACCGTCCTCGTGCACCGGGACCCCCTCAGGACCCTCGAGTTTCCTCTCTCCCCTCCTCGTGCACCGGCATCACCGGACCGCCCCCTCTTTCCCGAGGAATCGCCGGAGACCCCCTCCATCAATCACCGGGCACCGGGACCACCAGAGGACCTCCCCCATCAATCAGCACCGTCACCGTGCACCGGGACTCCCCCCCCATCGAGCAGTGACACCCCCTCATCGTGCACCGGGACCGCCGGACCCCCCTCAAACATCGCCAGCCTCGGGCACCGAGATCACCGGAGACCCCTCCATGAGTCACCGGGACCCCCCCGTCATGCACCAGGACCACCGGAGACCTCCCCAGGAATCACCGGACACCCCCTCACGAATCACCGGGCACCGGGACGCCCCCTCGGGCACCGGAACTGGACCCCCCCCTCGTGTACCGACCACCCTCCGGTGCACAGGGCCCGGACCCCCCTTTGTGCCCCCCCCTGCCCATCCCGGGGATTCCGCCCCTCCCCTTTGACTTCCCCCGGGAACAGGAGCGGGAATGGGGGGGGGCCGTGCGCTGGGGGGGCACCGGGGTGTCCCCAGCACCGGGGGGCGTCCCTTGGGGCTCGCTCCGTTCCCCCCTCTCCTCCTCCGGTTATCACCAGGGACCCCCCCAATTTACCGGGGCTCCCCCTATTCACTGCCCCCCCGTTCACCGACCGCCCCAAAGTGCTGGGACCCCCCGGGATACTTGGGACCACCCCAGCGCGCCAGGACCCCCCCCTCACTCACCGCCCCTCCCCCATCCATGGGACCCCCCACTCACCGCTCCCCCCCGTCACTAGGACCCCAAAATCCATGGGACTCCCCCCACACTCATCAAGACTCCCCCCAAATCCATGGGACCCCTCCCTCCCCCCCACTCACCACCCCCTTCTCAGCACTCCCCGGGCCCTCCCCATTGATCGAACGCCCCCATGGCCCCCCCAGCCCCTCGCCCTCGCATTGGGCCCCCCCGGGGCCGAGGCAGAGCCCTCCCTGAGGGACACCCCTCATCCCCGGCCTGCAGCCGCCCATGGAGCCGCTGACCACAACTCCCTGCCTGCGTCCATCCGGCCAATTCCTCTGGCCCCGCACAGCCCAGCCTGCAAAGCCAGCACCTGCTGGGCACCTGCTCCGTGCCACTTCCAGGGGCTTGGGCTGCTGAAGGGGTGCTGGCCTGGGCCCTTTGTGACACAGGGCCGTTCTATCGGGTTCCTGGGTGCTGTTGGCCATTCTGTTGTCCTGGTGACATGGCACAGCCCCGCCCTGCAGGGGTATATACGGGGCACAGGGCCCTGCGCTGCCCAGGGCCAGGAGTGCCACTGGCTCAGGAGGAAGCAGCTCCTGGGATCTCTGTGCTCTAGACGACGTTACACATGGAGGAGGAAAAGGTGAACCCTGTTATAAATGAGAGACAAAAGTCTCGATATTCAGCAAAATTTAGATTGCTTTATTTCATATAGAAAGAGCAAGCAGCGCTGGGGAACGTGAGGGGTCACCGCCCACTCCACGCTCCACTGAACCTTGGTTTGCAGCCTCTTCTTATACTGTGGGTTCTCGTTGTTCACAAATTCACAAAGCCTTTGGGTGATAATCAGTCACAGATAGCCATCCGGTCCTTCTAGATAAGCACCAGAGAAGTTCTGGGAGTCTGGTCCTTGAGATAGGCAGTATTGATTAGACAAAGGCAGGAAGGGCTTTTTGGGAAGTCTGATTTTGCAAGCTGGTAGTCGATACAACTTATTTGAAAAACATAACATAATATATTATAATGTTGGGTAATACAACATAATATAACATAACAATGTGATTTTAAACTGAATTATTTAATCATATAATTTCCTTTATCTAGTGTCCATGCTTCATTTCAGAGCTTTGTATTCTGGTTTATGCAAACCCCAATGCTTTTGTGATTAACACGAATCTTTTGTCAATTGTCACAATTTCCCCACTTCTCTTTTTTTATCCCATTGATTCGTGTTCTGGTTTCAAATTTTGTCAGTACCTCTTGTACTAGATTTAATTCATGTACTGCCATTAATTTTGTTGCCTTCTCAGGGTCTATTGGTATTGTAGCAACTTGCATTCCTTGAATCACTGACTGGATTAGTCGAATGAAGCATGGAACAAGACAAGGGATGAACAGTAGCCCTAATAATGCACATGTTAACATAAACCCTAATTTCTTCCACCAAGCTCCCCCCCAACAGTTTATTCCACCAATTATCATTAAGCATAGAGTTTCAGTTTTGTACAGGTACATGGGTTAATCGTTTTATTTCTTCTGCAATTTTAGTAATTACTTGACCATTATCATCAATTTCTAAGCAGCATTCAGAATTATTAAACTTCCCACACACTCCCCCTCGATATTTCTGTTTGATTTCACTGTAACAACTGCTCTGGCCCTAATCCTCCCCCGCCCTGCATGGCCATTGTTCAGTCATCTGCATTCCTCTACAGATCCAACAATGAGTTAAGTTCAGTAGTAATTTCTTTCATTAATTCTACAAATAAATTTTTTCCCGAGGTCGGTAATTCCCGTTCACTGAGTTGTTGTTTTATTCTCTCATAGAAGTTAAAACTTCCCCCACGGTTTGTCCTTTTCCCTTGAACATTTTAGTTTTTTGTTTTTTTTTTAATCAATTCCTGCTTGTAGTGATCTTGCACTCCTCCCTGATCTGAATATCCCCACATACCTTCTTTTGTGAAGCAGAGCTGTGTCTCTCCTACTGGGCAACTTTGGTATGCCGATGGAGCCCACCCTCCTTTTCCCAAATTGGTGGCTACCCAATTTTTTCCATAATAGTGCATAATGTGTTTATTACAGCAGGCCGAATTGATGTGTGTGTGGAAGGCAAGGGTGGATACCGTGCATCCCCGTACCCAATTGTCTGGTGACACTTGGAACAAGCATCAGCATTATTTCCTTTTATCATCATTAGCAATAGGATGACTCCCATGACCATTTTCATCCCTCTGCCTCCCTTCAAGGCCTACGGGGTTGCTGCCAGTAGCCGAGGTTTGTTTGATCTTCTCAGCAGCAGGGAATATGTCCTGGGCTCTCCCACTTTGTCTTTCTCTTTTGGTAGTGTTTCTTAATTTTGTTCCAGCTTTTAGCTTTAACATTCCAGTACGAGGTACAGCAGTAACAGCTCGGTATACACAACCCTTCTGACACTCTTTTGTCAACACCTCTGCTCTGGCTTGCTTTTTTTATCTCGTTCCATTCTCAAATAACTTCCACCAGTTATGATCATCAATTTTAATTTCTCCTTGTGCTGATAGGGTATTAAGTACCTTAATAGTTTCCTTACATTCATTTCTTCTACATTGAACACATAATGTGAATGGGGGATACCCACCATAGGAATGACACCACCACAACTCAGTACAGTATGGGCACCCTTTTTTTTTTTTTTAATGAACGGGCTACAATTACATCCTTTTTGATGACTCAAAAGACTGCATTAATTATTTTAGGGCTTGTCCAAAGAGATTAGGGGATTCTGTAAAGCCCTGAGGCAATACTGTCCAACGCAGTTGTTGTTTCCTGCCCTTATCAGGATATTCCCATTCAAAGGCAAAGCAATCTCTGCTACTTTCCTCTAACGGGCATGCCCAGAAGGCATCTTTTAGATCTATTACACTATACCAAGTGTAGTCAGGGGACAACTCTTTTAAGAGTGTGTAAGGGTTTGCTACTACAGGAAATTTGGTAACAGTTCGCTGATTTATAGCTCTCAAATCCTGTACCAATCTGTAATTCCCGTCTGTCTTTCTGACAGGCAGAATAGGAGCATTATGTGGGGACATACATGGTTCCAAAGCCCCCTGTTGCAAAAGGTTTTCTATGAGAGGCTTAAGGCCCCGTCTCCCTTCCAGTGATATTGGATATTGACGAACTCGGATAGGTAAATCGGGATCAGTGATTTTCACTTTGATAGGTTTCATTTTTAACTTCCCTATTTCTCCAGGGGTGTACCACACCTCAGGACATATTTGCTCGTCATCCTTTTGGGTTAAAGCAAAAATTTTATGCTGCCTTTGGGATACTTCAATTTTCAAATCCAATGCTATTATTAAATCCCTCCCCGGTAAATTATTTTCTGCCTCTAGTAGTAACAGCAAATCTTTTAATTCAATTTTGTTCTGGGTCTCAATTTGCACACTTTTAATAATAGGGACCCGAAATGGTTCACCTTTTGCTCCAACCACGAGTGCTGTTTCTCTACTCGCTTTACAGCGTTTTGGTAGGTGTTTAATTGTGGATTTTTCGGCTCCTGCATCTACTAAAATTCCACCTCCTCTCCCTGGGGACCGATATTTAATTTTATCAAGGGCTCTTTAGCTGGTATGGTCCCCAGTACATACAGCCCCTGACACCCCTATTCGTCTTCCTGGAACTTTCTTTTTTTTTTTCATCGTGTATCAATTTTTTTAAATTTTTCTTTATATGACCTTTCTTGTTACAATAAAATCAGGTTCGCCTTGGTGAATTCTTTCCTGCTTCATTTCCTTGTTTCGGGGGGGTTTTCCGTGGTTTCCATCCCCCTTTCTGCTGGGTTTCTTTCTGTGTTTCACAAACTGCAGCTATAAAGATTTTAGCTACTGCTTTCTGCTTCTCTTAGCAATTCTTGTAACCCCCGATCTTGCCAATCGTCTAACTTTTCTAATTTCTTTCTAATATCTCCCCATAATCGAGCAATAATTTGGGTTTTGAGGAGTGCCTGACCCACTTGTGTGTCAGGGTCTATCCCGGAGTACATTTGGAGATTTTTCCTCAGCCGCTCCAACCAGTCAGTCGGGGATTCGTCCTTTTTTTGTTGTTCACTAAAGGCGTTTTTAATATTTTGTCCTTTAGGAACTGATTCTCGGATACCTTTAACGAGTATCCATCTTAAGTCCATCATATTCTGGCGATGGACATCATTTTGATTATCCCAGTTAGGATTATTTAATGGCCATTTCTGGTCTCCCCTAGGTCCAATCTGATGCTCCCGGTCCCATACCCTCATTCCAGCCTGTCTGATCATTTCCCGTTCTTCCGTGGTGAATAGGATACTTAATATAGATTGTAATTCCATCCAAGTATACATACTTGGTCCGAGGAATTGATCTGGTCCTCCGATACCCCTATAGGATCTTCTAGGAGTTTTCCCATTTCTTTTTTAAAGTTCCTCACTTCCCCTGTGTTCAAGGGAACATTTACAAATCCAATTAATCCAGCCTGTTGTCCTGCTAATGGCACTTCCCTCAGGGGGTAAAGGCGAGCCTTTGTGTCGTTATCTCCCTCCTCTCTGGTGATACCATCTCTCCTGGTATTCCTTTGACTGGAGCGAGTTCTTAGAGCTATGGGAGTACCAGGAGGAGAAGTGGGTGCGTGGGGGGGTCTCCTGTATTTTCTGTATTATACGGAGGTGGGAGATTATCGAGGGGTTCCCAGGTAACCTTTTTTTTATCCTCATCCTCTTTTTCTTTTAAAGTACATATCAAGGATGGCTTGGACTGTTTTGCCCACAGGGCAGCATACTCACATTTCTCTCTGTTAAATGGTTCTTTACAAGCCACATATGTGTTTAATGCCCGACAAATCGAACCCTCAAATGATCCGAACATGGGCCACTATAGGTTATCTTTATGGATAATTTCTTTGGTCCATTCCACCATGCAATATTGAATCAATTTTTCTTTACTTTTTCCTCTGTATATCACCCCTGTGTCCCAACATTTTAATATTACTCCCAAAGGGCTGCCTGGTGGTACTTCTGGCAACCTACTTGTCTTGTCTTTATTTTCCCGGTCTCCTTGTGGACCAAATGAACTTGAACCTCTTCGTGGGTCCCTGGGACTCAGAATCTTACTCTCTCTTTGTCCCATTTTTGCCTCAAGGGACTGTCTTGAGGTGTTTGTACTCCCCGATGTGTTCTGCCCGAACCCCTGTCTCTCCTTGGGTCAGGATGGACTGGAACCCGCCTCTACCTGGGCTGGGATGGGAAAAGCAGCTTTTCCCTTCTCCCTCCGTGACTGGTGTGTTGTAATCTGCTTTTCTTTTCCTCCCCCTTCCCCCCCTGCCCTTCCCGGGTCCTGCCTCTGCCTGGACTAGGATGGGAAGGACCCAACCTCTACCTGGGCTAGGACAAGAAAAGCAGTCTCTCCCTTTGTGCTCACTCGCTTCGTCCGGTCACCGGCCAGGTCCCTCGCGGGATGCTGGAAACGCGGATAGAAGGACTCCACTCTCGCTTCGCAGCAAAGGCCACGTCTCATTCAGGCAAGCACACAGTCATCCCCACCAAACCACACAGATACTCACAGTCCGATGCTCCTGTCTGGCTCTTCGTGCACGAGAATTACAGGTGATTTTGCCGCGGTCTTCCGGGGAGATTTTCCTTGCTCAGTCTCTATGGTGCGGGACGTCGATGGGTCCCGAGAATCACTGACGAACCGGGGCCACAGCAGTGGGGCGCCTCCCCGAAATCGCAGCGCCTCTCAGGGCTCCAAGGACGTCCCGGGTTTCGGCAGCAAATTGTTATAAATGAGAGACAAAAGTCTCGATATTCAGCAAAATTTAGATTGCTTTATTTGATATAGAAAGAGCAAGCAGCGTGCTGGGGAACGTGAGGGGTCACTGCCCACTCCACGCTCCACCCAACCTTGGTTTGCAGCCTCTTCTTATACTGTGGGTTCTCGTTGTAATCAATAATTTTTGGATTTTTGATGTCATAAGCAGTGGTGGTTGAATAAACATCCTTACACAGATTCACAAAGCCTTTGGGTGATAATCAGTCACAGATAGCCATCCGGTCCTTGTAGATAACCACCAGAGAAGTTCTGGAAGTTTGGTCCTTGAGATAAGCAGCATTGATTAGACAAAGGCAGGAAGGCCTACGGGGAAGTCTGATTTTGCAAGCTGGTAGCCAATACAACTTATTTGGAAAACATAAATTAATATAACATAATATAATGTAACATAATACAACATAATATAACATAACAAGGTGATTTTAAACAGAATTATTTTATCATATAATTTCCTTTATCTATTGTCCATTCTTCACCTCAGAGCTTAGTATTCTGGTTTATACAAACCCCAATGCTTTTGTGTTTAACACGAATCTTTTATCAATTATCACACAAAGAAAAACCTTTTAAGTTCCGCTTTTGATAACTTAAGAGTGTTCACAACTTGGTAATAAATGTCCTTTTGAGGAGGGCTGAACTTAGCACTACTGATCAAATTGCCCATCCTCAAAGCTCCTATCTCCCACCCAGCAGTAAAAGAAAAAACTAAAGGAAGAAGACCCCGCTATTTCTTAACTCACTCTTTTCTTCGGGCTAAGCAAAGCCCACTGGGTCAACAGAAAAGCTGCTGGGGAGGCCGTCGGGCCGGCGATTGGTCTCCAGAGATGTTCCACAGAAGGTCCCAGTCACCCCTCAGACGGCTTCCACTAGAACGCGGAGAGCTGTGCTCAGGGAGCTGGCCGTCCCGAAAAGCAGCTTGTGTCCTGCAGTTGGTGCTGCAGGAGACGCTTCTCCAGGAACTCTTTCGCGGAGGTCCCGGTCTTTGGGCTCCGGTTATCGCGGCGGCACCGGCGGGAAGGAGCCGGTGGGCACGGGGCGAGCGCTGGTGCCGAGACCTTCCAGAGAAGCGTCTTTAGAAAGGCGGCCTGGGGGTTACAGGCACGTTCCCGCTCTCGGGACGAGAGGGATTTCAGCTCTCTTGTGTGAGCCCCGCTTCTGCCGACGGTAGAGAGAGGGACGGGAGCCACGTGTGGTGATCCAAGGCGGAGTTTGTTCCTTCTCGAAGGGTCCAGGGACGAAATGGCTCGAAGGGGCAGAGGGAACGGGGACACTGGGGTGGTGCCATGGGTGGCACTGGTGACGGTGGGATGGCACTGGGGACACTGGGATGGAACTGGGAACACTGGGAGGGGATGTTGGGATGGGGACATTAGGAAGGGACTGGTGACACTGGGGTGGTGACACCGGGATGGCACTGGGGGCACTGGGACAGGACCAGTGACACTGGATTGGTGACACTGGGACAGAACTGGTGGCACTGGGATGGAACTGGGGACACTAGGTTGGTGACACTGAGCTGGCACTGGGAGCACTGGGCTAGTGGCACTAGGACAGGACTGGTGGCACTGGGCTGGTGACACTGGTATGGGTCAATGACAGGGTGGCACTGGGCTGGCACGGGGACACAGCTGGGAGCACTGGGACAAGAACACTGGGACAGGATGGGGGACACTGGGATAGCACTGGGGACACTGGGCTGGTGATGACATTGGTATGGGGACACTGGGGATGTGGTACTGGGACAGGACTGGTGGCACTGGGCTGGAACTGGGTTAGTGACACCAGGCTGGTAGCACTTGGGTGGTGACAGAACTGGTGGCACTGGGTTGGTGACACTGGTATGGTGACAATGGGGCAGTGGCACTGGGACATAACTGGGAGCACAGAGACAAAAACACTGGAACGGGATGGGGGACACTGGGCTGGCACTGGGAGCACTGGGAGGGAACTGGTTTGGAGACATTGAGATGGTGACATTGGTATGGGGACAATGGGGTGGTGGCACTGGGAAGGAACTGGGGACACTGGGATTGAACTGGGAGCACTGGGATGGTGACACAGGGACACAACTGGTGACACTGGGACAACTAGGAGCACTGGGACAGGGACTCTGGGACAGGATGGGGGACATTGGGATGGGACTGGAGACACTGGGAGGGAACTGGGAGCACTGGGATGGTGATATTGGTATGGTGGCAATGGGGCAGTGACACTGGGCTGGCACTGGGACCACTGGGAAGGAACTGGGAGCACTGGGCTGGTGACACTGAGACAGGACTGGGGACACTGGGGTGGGAGTGGCTTGGTGGCACTGGGATGGAACTAGGGACACTGGGCTGGTGGCTCTGGGGTGTCCCTGGTGCCACTGCTCAAGTGCCACTGTGCTGGTTGCCCTGCTGCCGTGTACCTGGTGCCACCTGTGCGGTGTCCCCATGTCCCCGCAGTGTCCCTGGACTTGGCGCGCTCTGCCCTGGGGGTGGCCGAGGACAGTCATCTGCTGCTGGCCCTGGGAACGGTGGCTGTGTCCTGCCAGGTGACCCTGCAGGCCTCGGTGACATCGTGGTGACACCTGGCCAGCAGTGCCCGTGAGCACCGGGCCATGGCCCAGCGCCTGCGTGACTGCACCTAGTGGGTGGTGACCACCAAGGCCAGTGCTGAGGCCACCGCAGCCACCAGCAAGGTCACCACAATGTCCAGGAGTGGCTGGACACAGTGACATGGCATGTGGGGACCTTGGTGAACTTTGTTAACCAGGACATGGTGGTGGCATGTGGGGGACATGGCGACAGGGGTTCCCCAGAGCTGCCCGGGCCCTCGGGGACATCGTGGGGGTCTTGGGGACATCGGTGGAGGGACACAAGGAGGTGATGTGAAAGCTGGAGGCAGCCCGGGATGCAGGGACATGGTGGGGACACGGGGTTGTACTGTCACCCCGAGGGACACTGGGGACCTTGGTGTCCTTGCCTTGGGGACATCGGGGCCACCCTGAAGTCACCTGTCCTGTTTTGGGTCACTACGATGTCCCTGCAGTGTCCCCACGTGACCGCAGTTTGTCCCCCTGAATCATTAAAAACCAGAATAATCACGGACAAAGGCGCTGTAACTAATTAAAGTGACAAAGTGGTGTGTTTATTCACCGGCACGGGAGTCACCTCCCAAAGGCGTGACCGCCCCGAACAAGGTTCTTTGCCCTCTATTTATTGCCCAAGATCTTACATACAATACATGTGCATAACCCCAGCACCTCCCATCCCCATCCCATATTAAAATGAGCCCATTCGTCCTTCATGCGTGCGCAGTTCTTCTCTTGAATTGGGTCGGTGCTCTCGAAATGGGTCAGTGGTCTCGATGGATGAAGTCAGGAGAGTCTTCATCAGGTCTCTGTGACCCTCTGGCACGATCCAAGGCCTCGTGCTTCATGATTAACGCATTATTATTTTATTTATTATTTAGGTTCTTCTATACCTAAGTTCATAATAGCAGATAATTATACCAATTAGCTCTTGCCTAAGCATCAAGTAATTACCTACCTAACTCACATCTTGGCCATGGAAACTCCTTCTACCCTTAGCAAAAATCTTAACTCTTTCAAACCATGATTCAACTCTCCATGTCTGTGCCCCACCATGTCTTTGTCCCTCCATATCCCCACCCATGTCTCAGTTCAGTGTCTTTATTTTCACCCGTGTTGGTTGTTTTAAAAGGATGAAGAGAAATAAAAAGCAAATCGAGGCTAAAAGAAAAGGATTTCCTTGTCTGTGTGAGCTGAGGATCTATGTGCTTGAGTGGGAGGGAAAAATATTTTTTGGAGGACTTTTCACCCCACTGTCTCCAAAAGCTTGGTCTTTGCCTCAGTTCATCAACATTTGGCTGCCGAAGACAACCTTAGGCAATAGGAAATGAAAATCCTGGAATCAGTGAGGTTGGAAAAGATCTCCAAGACTGTTCTTGGATATTCCTGGATACCACCAGGAGATAGGATTGAACACAGAAGATTTTGTGGGGATCAAAGTCAACAAATCTGCTGTCCTCAAAGAATTCCCAATGTCAGTTTGGGCCATGATGGACGTTCCTGCCCCAGCATTCATCCAGGTGCCCACAGGGAGACAGGATGAGGCAGAACCCCCTCAGCCAGGTGTCTTCCCAACACGGATCACCAGGACCAAAGATCACCAGGGCTCTGCCCAACGGGGGTCACTGGGGATCATCCAACACAAATCCTCCCATTGGGGATGGAGCTGGAGCAGAGCACGAAGCTCTTCCCACACTCGGGGCACTCACAGGGCTTCCTTTAGTGGTGACTCCGTTGGTGTCGGGTCAAGTTAGAGCTCTGTGAGAAGCTCTTCCCACACTCAGGACACTCGTAGGGCCTCTCCCCAGTGTGGATGCGCCGGTGGGCAGTGAGGGTGGAGTTGCGGTTGAATCTCTTCCCGCAGTCAGGGCAGCGGAAGGGCCTCTCCTCTGTGTGAATCCGCTCATGTAGGAGGAGATTGGAGCTGGTCTGAAACCTCTTCCCACACTTGGGACACTCGTAGGGCCGCTCCCCAGTGTGGATGCGCTGGTGTTTTCTCAGGTCAGAGCTCCATGCAAAGCTCTTCCCACATTGCGAGCAGGTGTAGGGCCGTTCCCCTGTGTGGATCACCTGGTGCTGGATCAGGTTGGAGCTGTTGCTGAAGCCCTTCCCACATTCCCCACACTCGTAGGGCTTCTCCCCAGTGTGGATCCTCTGGTGTAGGATCAGCTGGGACCTGTAGCTGAAACTCTTCCCACATTCCAAGCACTTGTGAGGCTTCTCCCCTCCATGAGGCTTCTCCACCAGCTCTGAGCTCTGCCTGGATCTCCGGCCGCCTTCCCGGCTCAGGGAGGGTCTTTCCTCCCCGCAGCTCCCTGGGCTGGGTTTGCAGCCCCTCCTCGTGAGAGATCTCCGGGGCTTTTCTGCCTCCTCCATCCCTGCACACCTGAGGAATGAAAATTCCTGGATTAGGGGGAAATAACAAGAAGAGAGCTCCATAAACTGGGTGCTCCTCCTTCCCCAATTCATCTCTGGTAGTCATTGAGCATCTTGTGTCTGTAATAACCTCCCAAACAACAAGATTCCTGCCCAAAATCCTCCAAACTTTAACACACGGATCAAAAACTCCCCAAATATCAAGCTTCAGCCAAAATCCCCTCCAGACATGTGCTGGTTTGAAAGCAAAACCAATGAGAGAATCAGTCAGAAATACAATTGGATAGGAAAAAGATAAGAGAAAAAAAATACATGCAATAGTACAAAAGAAAACAACTGACAGAATCAGAATACAACCTGACACCCCGCTAGTTAGGGTGGTGGTAGCAGTTCCAATGAAGTGGTCTTGTTGTAGTAGTGATGCTGTAGAAAGGTCTGGTAGCTCTTGTCCTCTGGAAACCAGTGGGTAAGGGCTGCCTTGGTGTTCCAAATCTCAGATTTTATCTAGGTAGGAAAGGCTTGGCTCCTCCCCCTGGCTGGAGCATCTCCCAATGGGATGATGGAATTTTATCAGTCATGCAGTGGCACTCAATGGCCCATTAAAAGAAGATATCTTCCTGGAGGAAGGATGGGTTGTGGAAAAGATAAAGAACACTGCCCCACCTGGTTTTAACAGATGGCCCATTAGCAGAGGATATCTCCCACAGAGATAAGGATCACTGCTCCACCTGTTTTTTTCCACCACTCTTTGTTCTTTTGTTTCTTCCCGGGATCTCTGACTGGTTACTTCATGTTTGCTGCTGATTTCTTCTCCCTTTTGAAGATGAAAATGGTAAAAGTGTCTTTGACCTGCCTTGCTGGATATTGTGAAGAGGAACAGTCATCTACTGCAACTGGAAGTCTCACGGGTGGAGCAGAGTTCTGTGAGTGCTGTATCAAACCAGACCTCGTCAGAGCTGCCAGAACAACTGGTCCATGCTGCCCTTCACTGCTCTGCCTGTTCCCCACTGTTTCATGCCAGAGTAATTTAACTGCTGGTAATTGGGTGTGTGTTTCACTCGAGCCAGTCCAGCAGAACCAGCAGAAAGCAGCCCCAGAATGAATGGGGCTCTGCAGAGGAGCCCCAGACTAATCATCAACCTGCCCGCAGAACTGGCTCCAACTCTGAACCCTTGTGACCACGCTCTGAAGAAGACACACTTCTGATATTTCTGAGGCACTTATGACTGAGGCACTGCACGTGCTTGTGCAGGGAAGAATCCCAAAGTACTTTCTGTCAGGAAAATTAATCCACAAATACCAGAGGTTTATGTCCAAAAAGGAGACAGAGGAGTCCTTTTTGCTTTATTCGAATAAAGGGAGAGACCATGGGACATTCCCCTGGGATCTCTCAAATTTTTGGAGGACGCAGCCTCCTTTTTATCCTATTTTCCCGGCCGCATTTCCCTCTCTCTTTCCCCATTGGCTGAGGTACTTGAGAGGCACAGACTTCCCGGAACGCCTGATACCTGAAATTCCCCTCTAATGTATAACCCTCACTTTTAATTTTTAATTCTTATAGAATTCATAGTTTTTCCCCCGTTGCTTCTTTCATCTTTCGATATCCAATTTCATTTATCAGCAGCCCTACAGTTTGTTTGTAAAGGCAAATATCTTTTTCCATTCATCAATCAGTGGAATCCATCCCATTGTTTCTTTTATCTCTCAGTGCTAGCCTTATCTACAGTCTGATCCACAACTCATTTGTAAAGACAAATTCAACATTCCTCTCAGCTTTGATTTCCCCCAAAATGGGAAAACTGCCCCACACCCCAGGGGATGAGTGGAGGGAGAGATTTCTGGCAGAAAACTCCAAAAACTCAGAGCAGGATAATGAGAAGTAAATGGAGACCCTTCAAACCAGCTTTCCACACGCCTCCCTCCTTCCAGCTGCACCTCCTACCCTGTCAGTGCAGTGTGTGAGAAACGGCGCTTGCTCTTTTAAAACTTTCAGCAATTTCTTAAACCTTAGAAAAATACAGCAAAAGACTGAATTAGGAGAAAAATCAGCACTGGGAGCACAGGATTAAACCCCCACGTGCTCCCCTACGGAATGGATGTTCTGCCTTTTTTGGCCCTGGGTCCTTCCAAAGTCTTGTCGCTGAACTCCTTCTCTGCCGTCCATTGCTGGAGACTCCTTTCTTACATCTGCACTGGAGGTCAGGTGTAGGAACAAGCCAGCCCTCCCCAAATGCCCCGACTGCCTGAGCCATGTCGTGACAACAATGCAAGGGGGAGGGGAAAGAGGACTATGGAGGATATATTACAATAACATCATTATACATCCACAAAACTTATCTTAACATACACACACTGTTCATCCTTTAATTGTGAGAGCCAACCACCACATTGCTCATCTGTAACAACAGCGACTGCACTGGCCCCCCTAGATCAGAGGGGGATGGAGCCAGAGCCAGTCCACCCGAATTGGTGAGGGCAGAGACTACTCCCTGCCCACCTGGGTATTGCATCAGCCCAATACATATTTACAAAAGGCTATACATATTCAAACACTTAAACAGAGTTTCTCCCCTGTCCTACCTTTTTCAAGCATGTGCAGTTTTCCCAGTCCTCATCATTTGTTACTTTTCAATACATTCAACAGGTGTGAATTCCTTCACTGGTTAAATGTTAACATTACAACAACTCTTCACCAACATTCACAACACAACATTCGCATTAAAAGATCTCTAAACTTTAGGAAAACTTCTTTTACAAAAGTCAACCTTAGAAAACACATAGTATTCCCTCTAACAATTCCTAAAGCCCACAGTGTAATATATTTATCACAGTGGCCTTGAGATTAGAGCCAGGCTTGAGCTAGGGAGTGTGACTGGGGCTGCCATTGGGTTTAGGACTAAGAACGGTCTTGGCCTTAGGGCAGGAATTGGGGCTGAGTTTGGGAATTCAAGATGAAGCTGGCATTGGAGTGTGGGCTGGCACTCAAAGCTGCACTTAGGGTTTGAGACTGCCATTGGGGTTGGGCTTAGAGTTGCAATTGGGGCTGGCTTTCGGCTTAGGGCTAAACGTGGCATTTGGTTTAGGGCCGAGCATTTGGTAGGGGCTGGAACTGGGGCTGGGCTTTGTGGTTAGGTCTTGGGTTTATATTAGAGCTGGAATTGGGGTTAAGGCTAAATGTACCATTTGCCTTAGGCCTGGCCTTGAGATTGAGATGGCAGGAGCTGGGCCTGGGAACTGCTGCCTTTGGAGTTGCATCTCCTCCTCCCGTGGCCGCTGCTCAGAGCCCAGAAGTGCTCTGAGAACTTGAAGTTGTGGCAGCTGGGTTAGAGCCTACATGGGAGGAGGAGAAGGTTCACCAGAGCCCTTCTCCTGCCGTGCCAGCTCCAGGGCAAGGAGTGCAATGGAAGCCAGCCAATGTCCAAAGCCCATCTGCTCTGCCAGTTCCTGTGGGAATGAGCTGCTGCAGAGGGGAAGATTTGGGTGGGAATGTGGTTCTCTAAGAAGGCCATAACTAAATGCTTGCATGGGGGTTTTGGCATCTGGAGCAGTGGGGTAGGGCTGTGGTTGGTTCCTACTCCTCCATCCCATGATGATGTAAGGGGTGAGGGATGCCATGTGTGCTGTGCACTGGCAGTGATCCTCAAGAAATCCTTCTAATCCTCTCCTTCGAGCTCGTCAAGTTCCTGGAAATGACAGGACAGAAAAAAAAAATTTAAAGGTGCTCAGTTTTGTGCCCTCCTGCCCTTGTGGGGTGAGGGGCAGGAGGCAGAGGTCCAGCTTGGTCTCTCTTTGACCATTCCTTTGAGACAACACTGTCTGCTCCCACCACAAAGGCACAGAGGGTGCTCTTTGTCCCCACCAGTGGGAAGTGGCTCTGCTGACCCCACTAAGAGTGCTAGAAGATGAGTCTGTGAACGAAACAGTTGAATATTGCCTAGAGGGGGGTAGCAGGCAGTAGATGTGCCACCATTCTCTTTCCAGGACCCCACTGGGAGTACTTGAACTATCGACGATGAGAGAGAGACGGGGACACTGAATGGTGATCAAAATCCAATTTTTACTGAGCACTACATGTGCTTATATACCATTTACAGGAAGGCTGGTAATATTTTACTGCAATCACATAGACAAACCTTACATAGACAAACTCTCACACAGACAAACTTTACATTTGGACTCAGTAAAATCTTATTTCCCATAACCCAGACTTGATCCAGTCCTCTTGCAGTCAGATCTCTGTTTGCTCTTGCCAGGCTTCCTCGTTGTCAGGCTGCATTTGCTGATTAAATCTGCAGTACTATCAGTCTCATTTGCATTACCCATATCCACACCTCCCCCGTTTCTTTTAACTAAAAATACACTCTTCAGCGATTTGTCTATTAAATTCTTAACACACTGTAAAATACAAGGAATAACTACTACAATGCATAATATGATGCCTAATACATACAAACCTATTTTAACTAAATTCGTAGCCCAGCCAGTGAGTCCCCAGTGCCCTAAGAGCCAGTTCAGCCAGTCGTACCCATTATCTACCCGAAGTTTATTCACACCTTCTTTCAGGGCTTGAGTGCTGGCATAGATGGGCTGGGAGTGGTCAGAAAGGTTAAGGAGGCAACACATCCCATCGAATTCCTCAGCCACAGGCGGCGGCGGAGCTCGGAGGCGGCCCCAGCGCAGGTGGGAGCCGCGCTCGGTTGTGCGGGGGCTCGGGGCTCGCTGCGGGCCGAGGGGGCGGCAGGGGGCTCTGGCGGGTTGGTTGTGCCGGTGCCGGCCCGTGTTGGCGCTGGGCTGAGGGCGCTGCGGGAGCGGCTGCCCGCGGTCTCCTTCCCGCTGGGGCCTCGGCAGGAGCCGGTGCCGGAGCAGCGCTGGCTCGTCCCGGTTGCTGTGGGTGGCACAGAGGTGTCTGCCCTGTGCCCGGGGCTGTGCGGGAAAATTCCCGTGGCCAGAGGTTTGTGTGCCCAAAGGAGACAGAGGAGTCCTGTAAAAGTGACTTTATTCCTGAATAAAGAGAGAGGCCATGCGGCATTTGCCATGCGGTCTCTAAAACGCAGCCTCCTTTTTATCCTCATTTTCCCGTCTGCATCTCCCTCTCCCTTTCCCCACTGGCTGAGGTACTTGGAAGCTTCAGACTTCCCGATCCACCTACTGCATGTCCCTCTTAATATGCACCCCTACTACGATATTAATCTTACTGCTTTCAATCCCTCCTTTTCTCATTTTGTCAAGAGTAGCGCTTACAAACTTTTAATTTCCATTGACTCAATCTCTTTTCCTGCGTCCTCTTTGGAGCAAGGTGTCGTGCATGGTAAAAAGCTGAGAGTTACTGCAGCACGTCAGAGGAGGAGCAGCATTCGTTTAAGCCATGGTCTGCCAGGGAACCACGAAAATTTGTCCCATTCCCATCCTCTCCCTCTTTGCACTGGTACATGAGCTACTTTCTTATTTCCTTTGTTCTCTGTTTCACCACTTTTCGGTTATCATCTGTTTGCAAACAGCAATTTGAATGATTTAATTTTCCACAAACTCCTCCTTCTTCTCTAAGTAGATAATCTGATTCCATCCCATGGTGAAATGTCTCGTTGCTCATTTCAGCGGCTTGGTCAGCAGGAAGGTCAGGAGCTGGAGCTGTCTGCTTGGTTATTATTTCAAGGATACTTTTTAACCTAATTATGCCACTCAAATTATGGATGGGTTTTCTGTGTCCTGATATGAATTCGTTAGGGATCCCAGGGGCTGGTCCATGGTGTTGTAGCATTTGTTCTGGTGGCCGTTCATCTTCTTCCCTTTTTTGGGTGCTCCCTCCATCCAGGGCTGCATCAATAGACCACTTTTATCTTATGAAATGATAAAATGTTTGGATTCCTAACTGATTTCTCTGGACTAGCAAAAACACCTCATTGCTTTGGGGAGAGGGATGATCCCCACCCCCCCCATCTTTTTTTCATGAAATTTGCTCAATATTCTCCGTTTGCTGTTTCCCTTTGCAGCTTAACCAGTTTCTGTTGCAGTCAGATATCCTCACTATGGGCTCTGCCTTTAGTTGTGCAAATTCCATCTGTGCAAGCAGGCAGAGCTGGGGGTGAGGGGCAGATGGACTCAGGGAAATTCCTCCCCCAGGTAAGAAGGCCCTTGGGCATTGTCCACACTTTTCCAGAGCAATGTTAATTTGCATTTCTAAAGCTCCTCTCCTGGCTGCCTGGAACTAGGATTTTCTTCCAGAGCAGCCCTTAGGTGATTCACACGTCCACCCTCACAATCTGCTTTATTTTTCTTTTTTTTTTTAAACGATTTTGTATTAACTATTTATGTGTTAAAGCCTTACGATTAATACTCTTCTAGGTTTGCAAAATGCAACTTAAAGGTGAGCATTGAAAAACCCATTCCGAAATTCTGCCATCATTAAGAGTCAGCCACAAATATAGAGAAAAATATTCCAGTGCAAGCAAGTATTTTCTACATCTTCTCCTAGGAGTAAAAATTGCTTGTCACACCCCTGGTCCAAATCCAAATGATAAAATAAAAGTTGGATTAATATGAAAAAATTTTCTAATTGTGTAATCTTGTCACTGAAACTGCAGGAAAAACAAAAACTCTTCAATAATGTCTTTAGTGTTAGAGTCAAGGCATTACTTGATCCTGGTCAGGATGTGCAACAGAAATAATTTCATCCACACATAGCCCGGGTGTGCAGAGAAAATCATTCCATGAGATGTGAATTTTACGGGATTTTTCCTTAACGTTTTACAGTCTGAACCCATTGAAATCCATTGGCTTAGTGTTCATTGCTTCCAGGTTGTGTAGTTCTTAGTGTTTGGTTTCCTATTGCACTCAGATTTCTCCTCTCCTGATGTTAATTAGATCCACATTCCTGGATTTCCTTTTCTGTCTTTTCCAGACCAGGTGTCTCCATCTATGCCGGGGCAGTGTCTGGGGTGGGTGTTCCTTGATGTTTGCTGATATTTCCTTGCTGTTTTGTTGAATGTTGTTCTCTTTGTTGGTATCTTTTGGGCTATTCCCAGTCTGTTGAGATGTTAAACTCATCTCTGTTGAGTGGTGCAACATCCCTTAAAAAAAACCTTTTAAAATTTCTTTCCTGAGAGAAAGGCAAACCGAGCCTGACTAGTAAAATGGAATGTAAAAAAAATTAAATTTGGTAGACTTTCCAACAATGGAATCGCAGGCAGCCCAGTGTGTGAGTGTAATTGAGAGGCAGAGTCCTGGGTGGATGCTGTGAACAGCAAAGTGCCAAGGCAGGCTCTGTGCCAGCCCAGCTTCCTGTGGCAGAGATTTCACAAGAGACAGGATTCTGGCCACAGGCTGCTTGAAATATCCATCCCTTATCTCCAGCCCGCACTAGGTGGAGAATTCCCAGGGTAAGGAATTGCAAAGATCAATTCCAAGGGAGAGAATTGAATATCTGCCCTGGCTCTGGCCAAAGGTTATAATGGCCGGATGCTTGGCCTTCAGCCAAGGGCACACACTGACTCAGAAAACACTTCCTAAATGCAGCAACATGTTGCATATTCATAGACCTTCATGCATTATTCTGAATCATTGTCCCCAGCCTGTAAATCACTATTTTTGCCTTCCCTGGGGTTTTGGTGTTCCATAATCCAAGAATGTGAAGAATTTCCTGATTCTCTTTTTTACCATTCTCTGAGTTAGTTACATGAACAAAAGCTTTTTACGTCAAAATGCTGTACTTCAAAAAATATATATTTACTGCAATTATTTCTAAGTTCTGTTAATCACAGAGCTAAAATAAACTATATTCATACAGCAAAGTTTTCCAACATATAGCACTCATTGTAATATTTGCAAAATTCAATAATATAATATATACTTATAACACATCTAGGATTCAATTTTTTTTCTGAGTATGGAAGAGCCATAGCTGGGGCACCAATCATTTTGTTATATTTCATTTTCATTTTATTTGTTGCTTTTCTTCTGTCCATACCACAACATTGAGGCTGTTGGGGTTCAGAAAGTGATAAAATGTTATGGGTAGAACAGAGAACTCTCAATTCAGGTCCTGCAGTTTCCTATTAATGCTCACAATTCTTGCATCTCCTTTTCAGTCCTGGATTACTTCTGAGATTCTCCAGACCCTCTCTGGGTCAATACGCCACAAACCTTCAGGCAAAATATGTCTAACTATTTTCTCCAGCATTTGCTCTTATATTTCAAATACTCAAAGATGCTTTTTAGCCTGAACATTCAGCCATTTCACAGAGGCTTCTTCTACCACTTCTTGTCCTCCTGATTGCAGCAAGTCATCCACATCCTGCATTAACCCAATCCCTGGGGGTGGGGTAAATTCTTGTGATATTTTCTGCAAGGCTTGCCCCAATAAGGCTGGTGCTTCCGTGCATCCCTGCAGAAGGACCGTCCATGTGTTTCCCATTTTCTTTTCTACCTCTTGTTCCCCCTCAAAGGCAAAATCCAGTTTACCATCCTGTGTGAGTGGGCATCCCCAGAAAGCATCTTTGCCATCAAGGACTGAATGGTGTCAGTGTGAGGAGGGCACCTGGTTGAAGATGGTGTAAGGATCTGAGACTGTGGAGTGCCTGGGTTTAGTAATTTCATTTATTATTCTTATGTCCTGCACCATTCTGTTGATTCACTCTGATTTTTTGACTGGCAGGATAGGAGCATTACAGGGAGAGATCCCTGGCTTCAAAAGCCCTGCCTTTAGCAGGGACTCAATAAGAGGCTGAAAGCTCTGCCTTCCCTCCCTTGGAACAGGGTATTGCTTTTAGACACCACTTGTACAATTTGCTTCAAAGTACTTTGGAGAGGCTCCTTATCTCCCTTGCCCTATTTTTTCTGGAGCTGCCCACACTTCTGGGCTCACTTCAGCATTGGCCTTGCCAGACATTTGACACAAAGGTGTAAAAGAACTAGCCTCTGTATCACCTTTTCCAATATTAATTGGCATTCCAAATTAAGACATCAATAACCTTCCCAGTAAATTACAATCACATTTAGGAACACATAGGAATTCCTGCATTTCAAAACCAGTCCCCTGGGTGCTGGGCACCCCTTCCTGTTTCCATTCCTGTCACTGTCCCCCACATCTCCATCCATGCCTGTGTCCCCCCACGGCCCATGGTAAAAAGATGAGAGTTGCTGTAGCTCATACAAGGACAAACAACATTTGTTTAACCCGTGGTCTGCCAGGGAACCACGGAAACGTGTCCCCTTCCCATCCTTTGCCCATTTGGACCGGAATATGAGCTACTTTCTCACTTTCTTTGTTTTGTGTTTCACCACTTTTCCTTTGTGATCTGTTTGGGAACAGCAGTTTGAGTCATTTGATTTTCCACAAATTCCTCCTCTTTCTGTTAGTGGATAATCTGATTCCATCCCATGGGGAAACGTTGCATTCCTCATCTGAATAGATTGGTCTGTAAGAAGATCAGGAGCTGGAGCTGTCTGGCTGGGTATTATTTTGAGGCCATTGTGTAATCTAATTATGCCGTTGAAATGATAAATGACTTCTCTGACTCCTGATATGAATTCGTTAGGGCTCCCAGGGGCTGGTCCATGGTGGTGTAGGATTTGTTCTGGTGCCTGTTCATCTTTTCTCTATTTTTGGTGTGCTCCCTGCAGCCAGGGCTGCATCAATTGGCCACTTTTCTCTAATTAAATCACCATATACTTGGATTTCCAACTCATTTCCTTGAACTTGTGGCAGCAAAAACACCCCAGTGCCCCAATACACCCTATATAACCTGGACAGTGACAGCACAGGTTGGAGTGAGGAGAGGGATGATTCCCCCCCGCTGTTTTTCATGAAGTTTTCCCAACATTCTGCGTTTGCTGTTTCCCTTTGCAGCTTAACCAATTTCTGTTGCAGTCAGATATCCTCACTATGGGCTCTGCCTTTAGTTGTGCAAATTCCATCTGTGCAAGCAGGCAGAGCTTGGGGTGAGGGGCAGAGGGAATCAGCCAAATTCCTCCTCCAGGCATGAAGAGTTTGGTAAATTGTCTGCGCTTTGTCTCAGCAGAGTTCGTTTGCATTTCTAAAGTTCCTCTCCTGGTTCTGCCTGGAATGAATCTTCTTTTCATCACAGCCCATCAGGTGACTCACATATTCTCTCCTTCCTCTCTCCCCCCCCCCCTCCCGCTGCTTTTCTTTTTTGGTCTCTTTTTAAAACAAGATTCTATTAAATATTACAGGGCTTCTGGTTTCGCCAAATGCAGCCTAAAGGAGAACAGTGAACATTACAAACTCCATACCAAAATTTTGCCATCACTAACAGCCACTCATAAACATACACAAAAAATCCCCAAAGGAATAAAGACTTTTTTCTGCTTATTACCCTAACACTAAAATGTGGTTCCCACACCCTTGGTCCAATCTTAACTGAAAATATAAAAGTAGGATTATTAAGAAAAAACATTCTAATGGTGTAATCTTGTCACCAAAACCGCGGGAGGACCCAAAACTCTTCAACACCATTTCTACTGTTAGAGAATCAAGGCATTACTTGATTCTGGCCAGGATGTGCAACAGAAATAATTTCAGCCACACATAGCCCGGGTGTGCAGAGAAAATCATTCCATGATATATGAGTTTTCTTAGATTTTCCCTTAACTTTTTACAGTCCAAAACCTATAGAATTCCATTGGGTTTATGTTCATTGCTTGCAAGTTGTACAATCTAAAGGATTTAATTTCCTATCGGCCCCGTATTTCTTCCCCTCTATATTAATTAGGTCCGCACTCCTGGATTTCCTTCTCAGCCTTTTGCAGACCAGGCATCTCCAACTATGCCAGGGGCAGTGTCTGGGGTGGGTGTTCCTTGATGTTTGCTGATGGGCCTTAATGGTCGTTATCTTTGTGAGTATCTTTTGGGCTATTCCCAGTCTGTTGAGATGTTAAACTCATCTCTGTTTAGTAGTGGAAAATTCCTTAGAAATCTCTTTAAAATTCGTTTCCCCAATGCAAAGGCACATGAAGCCTGAGTATAGAAATAGATTTTTAAAATTACACTCGTTATATTTTCCGACCATGGAATCCCCGGCAGCCCAGTGTGTGAGTGTAACTGAGGGGCAGAGTGGAATTGTGCCGTTGTCTTCCCCAGCAGCTGTGGCAGTGCAGGCACAGAAAGCAGCGAAGCTCCAGCAGTGGCAGCAAGGATTGGCCCCAGTGTGTGGAGATGCCAAAGGAGGGTGCCCAGGCAGAGGATTTCAGCAGAGGATCTGTGGGCAGGCCCAGGGGCTTGGCCCGATGTGGAGCCCTGGCTGCTGCTGCGTTGCCTTCAGTGCAGGGTCAGTGGTGCCCTCCCATGCTGCTCCTGCAGCCGGGAATTCCAAATTCCTTTGGCATGGCCCTATGTAACATCCACATCCCATTCCAATTTCTTTTCTGAGTCTGGTAGAGCCATGGCAGGGGTTCAATCACTTTGGTTTTTTTCATTTTCTCTAGTTCTGTTCTTTTTCTTATGTCCATACCATAATATTAAGGCTCTCTGGGTTTAAAAAGTCGTACTATATTCGGGCTGGAACAGAGAATCCTCAGTGCAGGTGTTGCAATTGCCTGCTAATCCTCAGAATTATCCCAGCTCCATTTTAGTGCTGGATAATGTTAGTTCTGAAATTGTATGGTACTTCTGTGGGTCAATACAATAGAAAATTTCAGTCAAAATATGTCCCAAATATTTAACCCTTTTCTCCAGCATTTGCACTTCTTTTCAAATAATCAAAGATGGTTTTTAGCCTGAACATTCAGCCATTTGACACAGGCTTCTTCTACCACTTCTTGTCCTCCTGATTGCAGCAAGTCATCCACATCCTGCATTAACCCAATCCCTGGGGGTGGGCTAAATTCTTGTGATATTTTCTGCAAGGCTTGCCCCAATAAGGCCGGTGCTTCCGTGGTGCATCCCTGCAGAAGGACCGT
Source organism: Sturnus vulgaris (assembly GCF_052056855.1). Lineage (NCBI taxonomy): Eukaryota > Metazoa > Chordata > Aves > Passeriformes > Sturnidae > Sturnus > Sturnus vulgaris. Next base: position 15,842,048 of record NW_028276170.1, read on the forward strand.
CCATGTCTTTTCCATTTTCCCTGGAAAAACAGTGACCCCATGGGCACAGGAGCTGTAGGAATTCTGCCATGGCCTTTGCCTTCCCCTTGGCCTTTTCCTCATCCCTTCTTGGATTCCCCTGCTGTGCCTTTGTGACCAAGTGCTCCAGGGGCTTCTTCTGCCCCTCCTGCAGCCCCGTCAGTGCCTGGGGGTGCTCATCTTCTGACAGCTGCTGAGCTTTCTGCTAAATCCTTCGTTTCTCCAGTGACCCAAACAGAATGCTTAAAAGCTGATCTCGATGCTTGCACGTCCAATCGCCATTTCCCAGCTGTTCCTTTGTCCTGCTGCTCCTTGTGCTGTGGCTGCCGTGGCCAGCCCGTATCCCAGAGCCGGTGCCTGTCCTGCCGCAGTGTCCAAACGCGGCCCCCCCGGCGGGCAGGGCCGGCAGCTCCACGGGGCCGGGCAGCGGCCGGGGCGTCCCGCAGCCTCCTGGGGGCCGGGGGCCACTGCCGGGCCTGCAATTGCCGGGGGGTGCTGGGCTCAGGCAGCGCCCGGCGCTGAGCCCCGGCTGCCCCACAGCCCCGGCCCGGCCCCGCAGCTCCCCACAGGCCCCCAGCCCGTGCTCCCGGTGCCGCCCCTCTGCGCCCGCTCCTGCCGCTGCCCAGCACAGAGAAACCCCCTGCAATCCTGACCTCCTTGTGTGCCTGTCCTGGCAACCGGGGATACAAAGGATCTGCAGCAGCTGGCAACTCTTAAGGCTAAGAGCCTGCTGGAAAACATCCCCATCCTCAGTATTTTTTTCTTCCTCCTCTTTCCCTTCATCCTTTTTCTCCCCCACATAGATTCCTCCTGCTGCTTCTTGCCTGAACCATATTCCCGCACACTCCCCTTCACCCAATCCCTTCCTAGCACACCGACACCTTCCATCCCCTATTGCCTATATCCCTTCTCGACTTTCCTTAATGCCTCCCTGTGTGTCCATGTCCTTGTTTACCTCTGGGAGAATGGGCAAATTCCCTCAACATGTTCCCAAGGGACGCTTCAGAGATATTTTGGAATCATCAGCCCTTTTCCCGGGATCCCTTCCTGGCTTTCCCTTTCTACCCTCCATGGGTGCCCTGCCATGTTTAGTCCCCGAAGATCCCACTGCAGTCACTGCTGAGATTTTCAGTGCTCTCTGGCTGCCGACTCTTCCCAGCCCCCCTGATCTGTCACTCGTCTGTCTCCTGGCCCCAGCGCCGCCCGGCAGGGGAATTTGGGGAGGTGGGAGGGGGGGAGCGCCAAGGCCGGGCCCCCCCGCGCTGTGGTGGCGGCAGCGGCTGCAGTGGGGAGCGAGTGCGGGCGGGAGCGGCCGAGAGCCCAGCGCTGCCCCAGCCCGAGCTGCCCCAGCTCCATCGCTGCCCCTGCGCTGGGATGCTGTGGGTTTGGGGGGAAGAGGGAGCCGGCAGTGGGTGCTGGGCCTGGGGGCAGCAGGAGAAGGGAAGGAGAAGCAGGGTTGAACAACAAAATGGTCAAATACTGCACGTGGGAGAAGAAGGTGGGATTGTTCAGGAGGAGGAATAGTAGGAGGAAGAGGATTGTGAGGAAATTTGGTCAAAACAGAGGAGGAGGATGAGAAGAAACGGGAAGCAGCACAAGGTTCCACCATTCCCTGTATGTGCAGCCTCCCCTCCAGCCCCAGGAGAGTTGTTCCCCCCACATGCAGCAGGTGACAGGGGAGAGGGTTCCACGATTTTCACAGGGATGAATCTTGGTGTTTTGGAGGTTCTTACACACAGACACAAGATCCTCAGTGACTTCCTGAGATGATCTTGGGAAAGGAGAAGCCCCCAGCCCAAGTACCTCTTATCTTGTTCTTTTCCTTAAACCAGGAACTGTCATTCCGAAGGTGTGGGCTAATGGCGGAGGAGGAAAAGCCTGGGAGATCCCTCACTAGGAGTGGCTGCAAACCCAGCCCAGGGAGCTGCGAGGAGGAAAGACCCTCCCTGAGCCGGGAAGGCGGCCGGAGATCCAGGCAGAGCTCAGAGCTGGTGGAGAAGCCTCCTGGAGGGGAGAAGCCCCACAAGTGCTTGGAATGTGGGAAGGGTTTCAGGTGGAGCTGCAAGCTGATCTGGCACCAGAGGACCCACACTGGGGAGAAGCCCTACGAGTGTGGGGAATGTGGGAAGAGATTCAGCGACAGCTCCACACTGATCCGACACCAGGTGGTTCACACAGGGGAACGGCCCTACAGCTGCTTGGAATGTGGGAAGAGCTTTGGCTTGAGTTCTCACCTGAGAAGCCACCAGCGCATCCACACTGGAGAGAGGCCCTACGAGTGTCCCAAGTGTGGGAAGAGGTTTCAGAGAAGCTCCACTCTCCTCCAACATGAGCGGATTCACACAGAGGAGAGGCCCTTCCGCTGCCCCGACTGCGGGAAGGGATTCAAGCACAACTCCACCCTCATCAGGCACCGTCTCATCCACACTGGGGAGAGGCCCTACGAGTGTCCTGAGTGTGGGAAGAGCTTCTCACAGAGCTCTAACTTGACCCGACACCAACGGAGTCACCACTAAGGGAAGCCCTGTGAGTGCCCCGAGTGTGGGAAGAGCTTCGTGTTCTGCTCCAGCTCCATCCCCCATGGGAGGATCGGTGTTGGATGATCCCCAGTGACCCCCGTTGGGCAGAGCCCTGGTGATCTGTGTTCCTGGTGACCCCACTGGGTGGGGGAAGTGCTTGGAGAGATTTCTCTCTCTTTTCCTTCTGTTGCTATGATTTGATTGGGAATAAATTTCCTCGCTGTGCCCAGGCTGGGTCTGTGACACCCGTTTTGCTGTTTGTTGTGTTTGCTCGTCCCATCTTAATCTGATCCTGGAGTTCCTGGTTAAACTTTCTCTTCCCTTGCAGCTGGAGGAGCAGGATCAGAGTGGCTTTGGTGGCTGCCTGGCATCGGGCCAGCGTCACCCAGGCCATGGGCACCCCTGAGATCCCAGTGTGGTGATGCATTCCCCCACTCCTAGAGAAAGTGCTGACCCAAACTGTGGCTGGGATGAAACATGGTTATGACTGGAGCCCACTCTCTTGTGACCCTGCCAGCAGAAATCCAAAAGGAGACCTTTGAGCTCTCCTGGGCCACCGTGGGCTGTGACCAGCAGTCTCCCTCTGAGGGGCCTCTCAGAGCCAGCAAACCCTCGGCTTTGCTGTGCCTGGAGGATCGCTGAAACACGACGTGTCCTGGGCCCATACCCTCACTGCTCAAGGCCCCATCCTTTGGTCAGTGGGAGATGCAAAAACATCTGAAGGGAGGATTTCACTGAGCTCTGAGGGGAATTTTTCACAGGTACCTTGTTTCCACTGACTGTTCTGTCTGTGTGTGTGCCCCTGCACATATGCTATAGCAAATCTGGGAGAAATACAGCTTTCCTAGATGTGGAAATACCTTGGATATCTAAGTTAGGCCTCTTAGCAAGGTTCAGTTATAGTTATGAACTTACTTAAATGCTGTAAGTGTTAAATGTTTTGATAAGTTTTAAAATGTAAGTCATAAGCTAATTGTTGTTTTTCCATTAAATTACTAAGTACAACATGGAAGTTATAACTATAAGTTAGGTTAAATGCTGTTAAGTGTTACTGCTCTGTTGAATTGTTAACGTTAAGTTATAAGTTAAGTTAGGTATTATTTCGTTGTTGTACCTCTGTTGAATTGCTGGGGCTAAGGTATAAGTTAAGGGAGAAGTTAAAGTATTGCTTAGCATTGATTAGTTATTAGGCCGTGTTCGTTTTAATCCTTGCCTGCACTCTCTTTTGTCCCATGCACCTAAACACAGCACACACCCACCCACACTCCCCTAGAGAGTTCTCAGTTCATTTCTGTTTTGGTTGCCTGGAATTTTTTGGTTTTGTTGTTGCTTGTTTTCCCTTGTTGTGCCTCAGCTGTCCTGTAGGCAGTAGAGTGAATCTTGCCAACAAACATGTGCTTTGTCATTTAATATTAAATCTGACTTTTGTTCATGCCCTTGTCACCAATTTTTAAGCGATCTTAAATACTCTCATTAATGATGAATGGATAAATGGATTTCAATGGATTTCAATCTCATTCATGACAGCACCACAATGTCCCGCATCACCGAGGGCCCTGACACACGCCCGTGTCACAAAGGGCCACCCCCGGCAGCCAAGAGCAGAGGGACAGCCTGGAAGCGGCCCGGAGCAGCCCCGGCCTCGTGGCCTTGTAGCCCCTGGCGTGGCCAGAGCCCTGGGAGGCTTTGGCCACGGTGGGAGCCGGCAGCCCCAGCCCCGGCCTGCAGAGCCCTGGGGCTGCAGCCCGGGCTGGCCGGGGCAGGAGGAATTGGCCGGGCCGGACGTGCCAGGGCCTTGTGGGCAGTGGCTCCGTGTCCCGCGGGAGGCCGGGGACGAGGGGTGTCCCTCAGGGCTGTGCCCGGGCACCGGGGCTCGTCAGTGCCTCGCTCAGTGACACCCAGGGGCACCGAGCGCAGCCTCGGCGCCTTTGCAGGGCACGGGGAGCTGAGCGGGGCAGGGGCACCACGGAAACACCGAGTGCCTGCCCGGGGCAGAGCCGGGGCAAAGCCGGGCTGGAGAGCCGGGAGAGGCTGCTCAGAGCTGGCCCGGGCACTTGGGCACCTGGGAGACAGAGCCCGGCTCTGGGCTGACACTGAGCCCAATACCTGAGAAATTACAGCCGGCTTTTCTAGACACACTTCATTATTTTGTATTTTCTCAATTTGACTTTTTATCCGGGAACATTTTCAATGTTCATTTTACCTTTTTTTTTTACTCTTTAGAAAGAATTCTATTGTATTTCATTATGTGTGAGGATGGATGGTCTGGGAAAGGTTGCAGGTAATGGCGTTTTTTATTCAATATATTTTCAAATCTGAGATGTGACAAGTCCAGACTTTGACTCCAGCAGCAGTATCTGGTTCCAGACTGCTCTGCTTTTCACGGTGACATCTCCGTTCATTCAATTCCAGCAGTCAAAGCCCTTGAAACACGGAAAAGCTGGGAATGAGGTTGAAGACCTTGGAGGGTTTGCTGTGTCCGTACATTCCCCATCTCCCCTGGTGTCCGTTCAGCCTCTCCACTCCTGTCCTAGAGCACATTGCTGTATCCAGAGCTCAGTACGTGCTTTTACAGATAGATATTTACATGTGATTATTTTATACACGATTCTCTTGCAGTGAGTTACTGTGATGGTAATTCCATGATCCTCTGCTTTGTGCCCAAAGAATGGTTATTGTATCTAAACCCCGGCAGCCCGGGAGGGGATGTGTGCGGGGCCGGGGCGGGGAGAGGCTCCTTGTTCATTCCGCGGGCGTTTTGAAGCCTCGCTGCTCGGGTTTTCCGCGGCTCTCTCTGTGCACCGTGGGTTTCTGTTTGGCTGAAAAGCGGTTTTGCCCCAAGCAAACAAAGGATTTTATCCCTTTTCTTGGCTCGGAGAGGATGCAGGGGCAGCCTTGCCGTGCCTGGAGGCGAACTGAGCAGCTGCTGTGTCGCAGCCCGGGGGCTCCGCGCCGGCAGGAGCGGAGCGGCGCCGCTGCAGCCCAAAGCCGCTGCGAGCCGGGCCGAGCCGGGAGAGAAAACAGCCCGAGGCTTCAGCCCCGCTGCTTCGCCTGCCGGGACCGTGCCCGCGGAGCCCGGCTGGGGAGGAGTTCAAGGGCAGGCGAGCCCCGGGCTTTCGTCTCCTTCGGGACAGCCCCTGGTTGGTTTTTCCCCTGGGGGAGAAGCGGCGCCACCTGTACAATGTGTTGTGAGCAGGGATTTCTCTGGCATTTTGGGTCATTTTCCCTGGTGAGTGTGGGGAAAGGTCTGATAATTTAATATCCAGAAGTCTGGGAGGTTTTTTTGCTTTGTAGGCTTATTGTTTCTTAATAAACTGTTGGAGTTTTTTCCTCTTTCATCTATTAATATTTATTTCCCATTGGTGGAAAGGGATTATTGGAACCCTGCAGAGAAGAGAGCACTCACTCCAGTGTGCTTTTTAAAATCGTCTCTCAAACTAAGATACCCAGCCCTGTGGCCTCCTGTCCACTCACCCCAAGGGACTCCAGTGGCTCTCCCAGTCCATCCCAGTCTCTCCCAGTGTCCTCACAGTCCCTCCCAGTGTCACCAGAGTCCTTCCCAATTCCTTTTAGTCCACAGACATTCCATTCCCAGTCCACTCCCAGACCTCCAGCCTCTCTCCCACTGCCATCCCAGTGTGTCCCCAAATCTCTCCCCTCTATCCAAGTGTCCTCTCAAATCCTTTTCAGTCAAATCCCAAACCTCCAGTCTTTCACCCATTGCCCCAATCCACTCCACTCTCTCCCAGTGTTCCCCTACTCTCTCCAATTTCATTCCCAGTCACTCTCAGTGCCACACCAGCCCTCTCCCATCTCTCCCAGTCCCCCCCAGCTGATCCCAGTGTGTCCCCACTCCCTCCCAGTGTGTCCATCTCGCTGCTTCCCTCGAGCTCCCAGCCCCGGCTGCCTGCTCTGCTCCCTGATGGATTTCTACCCTGCCGACATCCAGCTGAGATGGTTCCAGGGCCAGCAGGAGCTCTCCAGCCACGTGGTGGCCACCGACCTGGTCCCCAATGGGGACTGGATTTCTACCAGCTCCTGGTGCTGCTGGAAATTCCCCCCGGCACGGGGTCAGCTCCAGCTCCAGGTGGAGCACGTCAGCCTGGAGCACCCCCTGAGCCGGCACTGGGGCACGGCCCGGACCCCACAGTGTGGGGGGAGTTGGGGAGGCGCTGGGGGAGCTGGGAGAGGGATCGGGCTGTGCTGGGGTAACTGGGAGAGAGTTTGAGATAGCCTAGTTTAAACTGGGATAATGGATTGGGGGTCTAGAATGGCTGAGGAGTTTGAAGGATGTTAGGAGGGTGGGATGGGGTTCCGGGGATCCTGGAGGGCACTGGAAGGGAGTCTGGGGGTGCTGGGTGTAACGGGGAGGGATTTGAGTGAACCTGGAGGAGCTGGAAAAAGATCAGGAATTGGAAAGCAGGGGATGGAATGAGGTTGGTTGTGCTGGGAAGAGACTGGGAGGGGTCTTGGTGAATCCTGGTGGGGCTGTGAAGGGACTGGTAGAAGGTTTGGGGGTCCTGGGGCAGAGGGGAGCAAATGGGAGGGAGTTATGCCATTTTGAGAGGGACAGGAAGGGCTTTGGTGGATCCCAAGGAAGCTGGGAAGACATTAGGAGAATGTTTTAGGGAGCTCTAGGTGGGCTGGGGGAGATTGGGAGGATTCTTCGAGTGGCTTGGAATGTCCATGAGAGGTTTTGGTTGGTCCTGACCCCTGTGGTCCCCTAGAGATGTCGCCCGACGCTGCCCACAGTAAAGTGCTGATGGGGATGGGGGGCTCTGTGTTGGGCTTCGTCTTCCTGGCACTGGGGCTCAGCTACTAAGTGTGCAAGAAGGGGGGGGTCCCGGGGGTCGTGTTTCCCCTCCCCGAGTGTGTGTGCTCCTCCTAGGGACCGCCAGCCGGGGGTCACCACCTTTTCTCTGCCCACAGAACTCCTGAGCCAGCAGTGTCTACAGCCCCTCCCCGTGGCCTCGGACCCAGCCAGGATACCACGCTCCGTCCCCTCGCTGATTTTGGGAGGGGAGTGTGTCCCCTCCAACCCTGTGTTACTCTGTCCAAGCCGAGCTGCTCCCAGTGCTCCCAATAAAGCTTCCCAGTTATACCCAGTTCCATTGACTTGGGGGCGGGACCTGGGGGGACCCCGCGGGGGGATCGTGACTGGGGGGGAGGGTGGGGTCCAGGTGGGGAACACTGGGTGCTGCGGGTCTGCCCGGCAACCGGTGAGTCATCACAGCTGCTCTCTCTCATTGGCTGAATCTTCTTCATCGCATTCTCTGATTGGCTGAGGGCAGGTCCGGGAGTTGAGAGAAGGAACAGGAGAGATCCCGCCCCGAGCACCGGCACGGGAACAACAGAGCCAGCCTGGGCACAGCGAGGGAATTTATTACCAACCAAATCACAGCGGGACAGGGAGAGGGCAAAGAAATCTCTCCAGCCCCTTCCCCCCACCGAACAGGGATCACCAGGGCTCTGCCCAACGGGGGTCACTGGGGATCATCCAACACCGATCCTCCCATGGGGATGGAGCTGGAGCAGAGCACGAAGCTCTTCCCACACTCGGGACACTCACAGGGCTTCCCTTAGTTGTCTCTATGCTGGTGTTGGGTCAAGGCTGATCTCGGTGAGAAGCTCTTCCCACACTCCCCACACACGTAGGGCCTCTCCCCAGTGTGGATCCTGTGGTCCTTGATGCTGTGGGGGTTCTTGCTGAAGCTCTTCCCTCCTTCCAAGCACCAGCAGGGATATTTCCTAGTTTGGATCTCCTGGTGCCACATCAAGTGGGAGCTCTGGGTGGAGCTCATTTCATGTTCTAAGCTCTTGTAGGGTGTCTCAGTTTGAGAGATGGTTTTTAAGAGGACACCCTGGAGTGAGTGTCATCTCCTCTACAGGGTTCCAATAATCCCTTTCCGCCAACACGAAATTAATATTAATACATGAAAGTGGAAAAAACTTCAACAGTTTATTAACAACCAGAAAGCCCACAGGCCAAGGGGGAAAAAAGTAAATAACTGCTAGATATTAAATTGTCAAATCTTATCCCACACAGACACCTGGGACAAAAGACCCAATATTCCAGAGAAATCCCCGCTCACAACACACGGTACAGCCGCCGACTTCTTCCCCAGGGGAAAAACCAACGAGGGGCTGTCCCGAAGGAGATGAAAGCCCGGGGCTCGCCTGCCCTTGAACTCCTCCCCAGCCGGGCTCCGCGGGCACGGTCCCGGCAGGCGAAGCAGCGGGGCTGAAGCCTCGGGCTGTTTTCTCTCCCGGCTCGGCCCGGCTCGCAGCGGCTTTGGGCTGCAGCGGCGCCGCTCCGCTCCTGCCGGCGCGGAGCCCCCGGGCTGCGACACAGCAGCTGCTCAGTTCGCCTCCAGGCACGGCAAGGCTGCCCCTGCATCCTCTCCCAGCCAAGAAAAGGGGAAAAATCCTTTGTTTGCTTGGGGCAAAACCGCTTTTCAGCCAAACAGAAACCCACGGTGCACAGAGAGAGCCGCGGAAAACCCGAGCAGCGAGGCTTCAAAACGCCCGCGGAATGAACAAGGAGCCTCTCCCCGCCCCGGCCCCGCACACATCCCCTCCCGGGCTGCCGGGGTTTAGATACAATAACCATTCTTTGGGCACAAAGCAGAGGATCATGGAATTACCATCACAGTAACTCACTGCAAGAGAATCGTGTATAAAATAATCACATGTAAATATCTATCTGTAAAAGCACGTACTGAACTCTGGATCCAGCAATGTGCTCTAGGACAGGAGTGGAGAGGCTGAACGGAAACCAGGGGAGATGGGGAATGTACGGACACAGCAAACCCTCCAAGGGCTTCAACCTCATTCCCAGCTTTTTCGTGTTTCAAGGGCTTTGACTGCTGGAATTGAATGAATTGAGATGTCACCGTGAAAAGCAGAGCAGTCTGGAACCAGACACTGCTGCTGGAGTCAAAGTCTGGACTTGTCACATCTCAGATTTGAAAATATATTGAATAAAAAACTCCCTTAACCACAACATTTCCCAGCACATCCCTCCTCGCACATTACAAAATACACGGAATCATTTCTATAGGGTAAAAAATAAAGTAAAATATAAATTGAAATGTTCCCTGATGAAAAGTAACGTTGAGAAAATACAGAATAATGAAGAGTGTCTAGAAAAGCCGGCTGTGATTTCTCAGGTATTTGGCTCAGTGTCAGCTCCGAGCCGGGCTCTGTCTCCCAGGTGCCCAAGTGCCCGGGCCAGCTCTGAGCAGCCTCTCCCGGCTCTCCAGCCCGGCTTTGCCCCGGCTCTGCCCCGGGCAGGCACTCGGTGTTTCCGTGGTGCCCCTGCCCCGCTCAGCTCCCCGTGCCCTGCAAAGGCGCCGAGGCTGCGCTCGGTGCCCCTGGGTGTCACTGAGCGAGGCACTGACGAGCCCCGGTGCCCGGGCACAGCCCTGAGGGACACCCCTCGTCCCCGGCCTCCCGCGGGACACGGAGCCACTGCCCACAAGGCCCTGGCACGTCCGGCCCGGCCAATTCCTCCTGCCCCGGCCAGCCCGGGCTGCAGCCCCAGGGCTCTGCAGGCCGGGGCTGGGGCTGCCGGCTCCCACCGTGGCCAAAGCCTCCCAGGGCTCTGGCCACGCCAGGGGCTACAAGGCCACGAGGCCGGGGCTGCTCCGGGCCGCTTCCAGGCTGTCCCTCTGCTCTTGGCTGCCGGGGGTGGCCCTTTGTGACACGGGCGTGTGTCAGGGCCCTCGGTGATGCGGGACATTGTGGTGCTGTCATGAATGAGATTGAAATCCATTGAAATCCATTTATCCACTCATCATCAATGAGAGTATTTAAGATCGCTTAAAAATTGGTGACAAGGGCATGAACAAAAGTCAGATTTAATATTGAGCGACAAAATACAACAAGTTTGATGGCAAGATTGACTCTACTGCCTACAGAACAGCTAAGGCACAACAAGGGAAAACAAGCAACAACAAAACCAAACAAAAACCAGTCAACCAAAACAGAAATGAACTGAGAACTCCCTAGGGGAGTGTGGGTGGGTGTGTGCTGTGTTTATGCGCATGGGACAAAAGACAGTGCAGGGAAGGATTAAAAGGAGCATGGCGTAAAAATGTTACAACTCTAAAGAACACTTTAACTTCTCCCTTAATTTGTCACTTAACTTATACCTTAGTCCCTGCAATGCAACAGAGGTACAACACTGAACTAATACCTAACTTAACTTATAACTTAACGTTAAGAATTCCACGGAGGAATAACACTTAACAGCATTTAACCTAACTTATAGCTATAACTTGCAAGTTGTACTTAGCAACTTAATAGAAAAACACCACTTAGCTTATGACTTACATTTAACAATCTAGCAATAGAATAATAGAAGTATTTAAGAAAGTTCATAACTATAAATAAACCTTGCATACAGACCTTAGGTATCCAAGGTACTTTCACATCTAGGAAAGTAAGATTTCTCCCAGATTTGCTGTAGCATATGTGCAGGGGCACACACACAGACAGTACACTCAGTGCAAGCAAGGTACCTGGGAAAAATTCCCCTCAGAGCTCAGTGAAATCCTCCCTTCAGATGTTTTTGCCTCTCCCACTGGCCGAAGGATGGGGCCTTGAGCAGTGAGGGTATGGGCCCAGGACACGTCCTGTTTCAGTGATCCTCCAGGCACAGCAAAGCCGAGGGTTTGCTGGCTCTGAGAGGCCCCTCAGAGGGAGACTGCTGGTCACAGCCCACGGTGGCCCAGGAGAGCTCAAAGGTCTCCTTTTGGATTTCTGTTGAGAGGGTCACAAGAGAGTGGGCTCCAGTCATAACCATGTTTCATCCTGGCCTCAGTTTGGGTTGGCACTTTCTCTAGGAGTGGGGGAATGCATCACCACACTGGGATCTCAGGGGTGCCCATGGCCTGGGTGACGCTGGCCCAATGCCAGGCACCCATCAAAGCCAATATGACCCTGCCCCTCCAGCTGCACAGGGGACAGAAAATTTAATAGAGAATTTCTGGGTCAGATTAAGACAGGGAGAGATCGTCCAAAAACAGCAGAACAGGCATCACAGACCCAGCCTGGGAACAGGGAGGAAATTTATTACCAACCAAATAGCTCAAAGACAAGGAGAGTGAAAAGTTCTCTCCAACTCCTTCCCCCCACCCAACACGGATCACCAGGGCTCTGCCCAACGGGGGTCACTGGGGATCATCCAACACCGATCCTCCCATGGGGGATGGAGCTGGAGCAGAGCACGAAGCTCTTCCCACACTTGGGGCACTCACAGGGCTTCCCTTAGTGGAGCCTCCGTTGGTGTTGGGTCAAGTGAGAGCTCCTGGAGAAGCTCTTCCCACACTCAGGACACTCGTAGGGCCTCTCCCCAGTGTGGATGCGCCGGTGCCTGATGAGGGTGGAGTTGTGCTTGAATCCCTTCCCGCAGTCGGGGCAGCGGAAGGGCCTCTCCTCTGTGTGAATCCGCTCATGTCGTAGGACATGGGAGCTGGTGTGAAACCTCTTCCCACACTGGGGACACTCGTAGGGCCTCTCCCCAGTGTGGATGCGTCGGTGTTTCTTCAGGTAGGACATCCACCCAAAGCTCTTCCCACATTCCAAGCAGGTGTAGGGCCGTTCCCCTGTGTGGATCACCTGGTGCTTCATCAGATCAGAAATCGTCCTGAAGCTTTTCCCACATTTCCCACACTCGTAGGGCTGTTCCCCATTGTGGATCATCTGGTGCTGGATCAGGTGGGAGCTGCAGCTCCCACATTCCAAGCATATGTGGGGCTTCTCTCCTCCAGGAGGCTTCTCCACCAGCTCTGAGCTCTGCCTGGATCTCCGGCCGCCTTCCCGGCTCAGGGAGGGTCCTTCCTCCCCGCAGCTCCCTGGGCTGGGTTTGCAGCTCCTCCTCCTGAGGGATCTATGGGGCTTTTCCTCCTCCTCCATCTGCCCACACCTTCGGAATGACAAGTCCTAGTTTGAGGAAAAGAACAAGATAAGAGGTACTTGGGCTGGGGGCTTCTCCTTTCCCAAGATCATCTCAGGAAGTCTCTGAGCATCTTGTGTCTGTGTGTAAGAACCTTCAAAACACCAAGATTCAGCCCAAAAATCCTCCAAAGATCAAGATACACCTCAAACCCCACCCCCCCAAACAACAAGACTGGGCCAAAATCCTCTCCAAAATAGAAAGATTAAGGCCCTGCAAATAAACTAAAGCACCAACAGCCCAATAAAGCTCAGAAACACTAAGATTCATCCCTGTGAAAATCGTGGAACCCTCTCCCTTGTCACCCGCTGCAGGTGGGAGGAACAACACTCCTAGGGCTGGAGGGGAGGCTGCACATACAGGGAAGGGTGGAACCTTGTGCTGTTTCCCGTTTCTGCTCATCCTCCTCCTCTGTTTTCGCCAAATGTCCTCACACTCGTCTTCCTCCTACTATTCCTGCTCCTCCTGCACAATCCCACCTTCTTTTCCCACGTGCAGTATTTGACCATTTTGTGCTTCAACCCTGCTTTTCCTTCCCTTCTTTTGCTGCCCCCAGGCCCAGCACCCACTGCCGGCTCCCTCTTCCCCCCAAACCCACAGCATCCCAGCGCAGGGGCAGCGATGGAGCTGGGGCAGCTCGGGCTGGGGCAGCGCTGGGCTCTCGGCCGCTCCCGCCCGCACTCGCTCCCCACTGCAGCCGCTGCCGCCACCACAGCGCGGGGGGGCCCGGCCTTGGCGCTCCCCCCCTCCCACCTCCCCAAATTCCCCTGCCGGGGGGCGCTGGGGCCAGGAGACAGACGAGTGACAGATCAGGGGAGGCTGGGAAGAGTCGGCAGCCAGAGAGCACTGAAAATCTCAGCAGGGACTACAGTGGGATCTTCGGGGACTAAACATGGCAGGGCACCCATGCAGGGTAGAAAGGGAAAGCCACGAAGGGATCCCGGAAAAAGTGATGATGATCCCAAAATATCTCTGTAGGGTCACTTGGGAGCATGTTGAAGGAGTTTGCAAATTCTCCCAGAGGTAATCACGGACAGGGACATTCACGGGGGCAATCAGGGAAGTCCAGAAGAGATTGGTACAACATGAGGGTGGATGCTGTTGGTTTTCTGGGAAAGGACTGGGTGAAAGACAGTGTGCAGGAATATGGTTCAGGAAAGAAGAAGCAGGAGCAATCTATGTGGGAAAAAAAAAATGAAGGATGGTAAAGAGGAGGAAGAGAAAAATGCTGAGGATGGGGATGTTTTTCAGCAGGCTCTCATCCTCAAAAGTTTCCAGCTGATGCAGATCCTTTGTATCCCCGGTTGCCAGGACAGGCACACAAGGAGGTCAGGATTGCAGGGGGTTTCTCTGTGCTGGGCAGCGGCAGGAGCGGGCGCAGAGGGGCGGCACCGGGAGCACGGGCTGGGGGCCTGTGGGGAGCTGCGGGGCCGGGCCGGGGCTGTGGGGCAGCCGGGGCTCAGCGCCGGGCGCTGCCTGAGCCCAGCACCCCCCGGCAATTGCAGGCCCGGCAGTGGCCCCCGGCCCCCAGGAGGCTGCGGGACGCCCCGGCCGCTGCCCGGCCCCGTGGAGCTGCCGGCCCTGCCCGCCGGGGGGGCCGCGTTTGGACACTGCGGCAGGACAGGCACCGGCTCTGGGATACGGGCTGGCCACGGCAGCCACAGCACAAGGAGCAGCAGCACAAAGGAACAGCTGGGAAATGGGGATTGGACGTGCAAGCATCCAGATTAGCTTTTAAGGATTTTCCTTGGGTCAGTGCAGAAAGGAATGATTTAGCAGAAAGCTCAGCAGCTGTCAGAGGATGAGCACCCCCAGGCACTGAGGGGGCTGCAGGAGGGGCAGAAGAAGCCCCTGGAGCACTTGGTCACAAAGGCACAGCAGGAGAATGCAAGAAGGGAGGAGGAAAAGGCCAAGGGGAAGGCAAAGGCCATGGCAGAGTTTCTACAGCCCCTGAGGGATGAACCCCAGGGCCCAAGGGGGCCCCAGCACCCAGGGGCTCTCACATCCTTACACCATCTTCAACCAGGTGCCCTCCTCACACTGACACCATTCAGTCCTTGATGGCAAAGATGCTTTCTGGGGATGCCCACTCACACAGGATGGTAAACTGGATTTTGCCTTTGAGTGGGAACAAGAGGTAGAAGGGAAAATGGGAAAGACATGGACGGTCCTTCTGCAGGGATGCATGGAAGCACCGGCCTTATTGTGGCAAATCTTGCAGAAAATATCATAAGAATTTATCCCTAGGATTTACCTAGGAATTGGATTAATGCAGGATGTGGATGACTTGCTGCAATCAGGAGGACAAGAAGTGGCAGAAGAAGCCTCTGTGAAATGGCTGAATGTTCAGGCTAAAAAGCATTTTTGAGTATTTGAAACAAAACAGGAAATGGTGGAGAAAGGGGTTAAATATTTCGGACTTATTTTGACTGAGGATTTGTGGTGTATTGGCCAAGAGAGGGACCAGGGAATCTCAGAAGTAATCCAGGACTAAAAAGCAGGTGCAATAATTCTGAGGATTAATAGGAAATTGCAGGACCTGGATTGAAGATTCTCTGCTCTAGCCACAACATTTTATGACTTTTTAAACCCAAATATCCTAAATATTGTGGTATGGACAGGAGAAAAGGAAAAAACCTGAGAAAATGAAAAATAACAAAATGATTGGACCACCAGCTATGTCTCCTCCATACTGAGAAAAAGAAATTTGACTTCTATGTGTGTTCTAAGTGTACATTATATTATTGAGTTTTTGCAAATATTAAAATGAATGCTATATGCTGGAAAACATTGCTGTATGAATATAGTTTCTTTTAGTTCTGCAATTAAAAAAACTTATAAATAGTTGTGTGATAAGTATAGTTTTCTTGGAGTATAATGTAAAAATCTTTTGTTCATGTAACAAACTTGGAGAATGGTAAAAAAAGAGAATCAGGAAATTCTTCACATTCCTGGATTATGGGGCACCAAAACCCCAGGGAAGGACAAAATAGTGATTTACAGGTTGGAGGGGAATGATTCAGAATAATGCATGAAGGTCTATGAATATGCAACATGTTGCTGCATTTAGGAAGTGTTTTCTGAGTCAGTGTGTGCCCTTGGCTGAAGGCCAAGCATCCGGCCATTATAACCTTTGGCCAGAGCCAGGGCAGATATTCAATTATCTCCCTTGGAATTGATCTTTGCAATTCCTTACCCTGGGAATTCTCCACCTAGTGCAGGGTGGAGATAAGGGATGTATATTTCAAGCAGTCTGTGGCCAGAATCCTGTCTCTTGTGAAATCTCTGCCACAGGAAGCTGGGCTGGCACAGAGCCTGCCTTGGCACTTTGCTGTTCACAGCATCCACCCAGGACTCTGCCTCTCAATTACACTCACACACTGGGCTGCCTGCGATTCCATTGCTGGAAAATAGACCAAATTTAAATTTTTTTTATATTCCATTTTACTAGTCAGGCTCGGTTTGCCTTTCTCTCAGGAAAGAAATTTTAAAAGTTTTTTTTTAAGGGATGTGGCACCACTCAACAGAGATGAGTTTAACATCTCAACAGACTGGGAATAGCCCAAAAGATTCCCACAAAGATAACAAACATCAACAAAACATCAAGGAAACATCAGCAAACATCAAGGAACACCCACCCCAGACACTGCCCCCGGCATAGATGGAGACACCTGGTCTGGAAAAGACTGAGAAGGAAATCCAGGAGCGGGACCTCATTAACATCACAGGAGGAGAAATCCAGGTCCAATCGGAAACCAAACACTAAAAACTACACAACCTGGAAGCAATAAACACTAAACCAATGGATTTCAATGGGTTCAGACTCTAAAACGTTTAGGAAAAATCTAGCAAAATTCACATCTCATGGAATGATTTTCTCTGCACACCCGGGCTATGTGTGGATGAAATTATTTCTGTTGCACATCCTGACCAGGATCAAGAAATGCCTTAACTCTCTAACACTAAAGATATTGCTGGAGAGTTTTTTATTGTCCCTGCAGTTTCAGTGACAAGATTACACCATGAGAAAAATTTTTCACATTAATCCTACTTTTAGATTGTCAGTTAGGTTTGAGCCAGGGGTGTGACAAGCAATTTTTACTCCTAGGAGAAGAGGCAGAAAAGACTTGATTGCATTGGAATATTTTTCTATATATTTGTGGTGGCTCTTAATGATGGGAGAATATCGGAATGGATGTTTAGAAGCTCACCTTTAAGTTGCATTTTGCAAACCTAGAAGAGTATTAATGGTGAGGCTTTAACGCATAAACTGTTAATAAAAAATTGTTAAAAAATAAAAAAGAAAAATAAAGCAGATTGTGAGCGTGGACGTGTGAATCACCTAAAGGCTGCTCTGGAAGAAAATCCTAGCTCCAGGCAGCCAGGAGAGGAGTTTTAGAAATGCAAATTAACATTGCTCTGGAGAAGTGTGGACAATGCCCAAGGGCCTTCTTGCCAGGGGGAGGAATTTCCCTGAGTCCATCTGCCCCTCACCCCCAGCTCTGCCTGCTTGCACAGATGGAATTTGCACAACTAAAGGCAGAGCCCAGAGTGAGGATATCTGACTGCAACAGAAACTGGTTAAGCTGCAAAGGGAAAAAGCAAACGGAGAATATTGAGCAAATTTCATGAAAAAAAAGTGTGTGTGGGGGGATCATCCCTCTCCCCAAAGCACTGAGGTGTTTTTGCTAGTCCAGAGAAATGAGTTGGGAATCCAAACATTTTATCATTTCATAAGATAAAAGTGTTCAATTGATGCAGCCCTGGATGGAGGGAGCACCCAAAAAAGGGAAAAAGATGAACGGCCACCAGAACAAATGCTACAACACCATGGACCAGCCCCTGGGATCCCTAACGAATTCATATCAGGACACAGAAAACCCATCCATAATTTGAGTGGCATAATTAGGTTTAAAAGTATCCTTGAAATAATAACCAACCAGACAGCTCCAGCTCCTGACCTTCCTGCTCACCAAGCCGCTGAAATGAGGAACGAGACATTTCACCATGGGATGGAATGAGATTATCTATTTACAGAAGAAGGAGGAGTTTGTGGAAAATTAAATGACTCAAACGGCTGTTTGCAAACAGATGATAACCGAAAAGTGGTTAAACAGATAGCAAAGGAAATATGAAAATATCTCGTATTCCGGAGAAAGGATGGGAATGGGACACGTTTCCGTGGTTCCCTGACAGACCATGGCTTAAACGAATGCTCTTCTTCCTCTGAAGTCCTGCAGTAACTCTCATTTTTTACCATGAACGACACCTTCCGGCAAAGAGGATGCAGGAAAAGAGATTGAGTCAATGGAAATTAAAAGTTAGTAAAGGCAATTCTTGAGAAAATGAGAAAAGGAGGGATTGAAAGCAGTAAGATTACTATCGTAGTAGGGGTGCATATTAACGAGGACACGCAGTAGGTGGATCGGGAAGTCTGAACCTTCCCAGTATCTCAGCCAGAGGGGAAAGGGAGAGGGAGATGCAGCCGGGAAAATGAGGATAAAAAAGGAGGCGGCGCTTTAGAGACCGCATGGCAAATGCCGCATGGCCTCTCTCTTTGTTCATCAATAAAGTCGCTTTTACAGGACTCCTCTGTCTCCTGCGGGCACACAAACCTCTGGCCACGGGAATTTTCCCGCACAGCCCCGGGCACAGGGCAGACACCTCTGTGCCACCCACAGCAACCGGGACGAGCCAGCGCTGCTCCGGCACCGGCTCCTGCCGAGGCCCCAGCGGGAAGGAGACCGCGGGCAGCCGCTCCCGCAGCGCCCTCAGCCCAGCGCCAACACGGGCCGGCACCGGCACAACCAACCCGCCAGAGCCCCCTGCCGCCCCCGAGGCCCGCAGCGAGCCCCGAGCCCCCGCACAACCGAGCGCGGCTCCCACCTGCGCTGGGGCCGCCTCCGAGCTCCGCCGCCGCCTGTGGCTGAGGAATTCGATGGGATGTGTTGCCTTAACCTTTCTGACCACTCCCAGCCCATCTATGCCAGCACTCAAGCCCTGAAAGAAGGTGTGAATAAACTTCGGGTAGATAATGGGTACGACTGGCTGAACTGGCTCTTAGGGCATTGGGGACTCACTGGCTGGGTTAGGAATTTAGTTAAAATAGGTTTGTATGTATTAGGCATCATATTATGCATTGTAGTAGTTATTCCTTGTATTTTACAGTGTGTTAAGAATTTAATCGACAAATCGCTTAAGAGTGCATTTTTAGTTAAAAGAAACGGGGGAGATGTGGATATGGGTAATGCAAATGAGACTGATAGTACTGCAGATTGAATCAGCAAATGCAGCCTGACAACGAGGATGCCTGGCAAGAGCAAACAGAGACCTGACTGCAAGAGGACTGGATCAAGTCTGGGTTATGGGAAATAAGATTTTACTAAGTCCACACGTAAAGTTTGTCTATGTGAGAGTTTGGCTATGTAAGGTTTGTCTATGTGATTGCAGTAAAATATTACCAGCCTTCCTGTAAATGGTCTATAAGCACATGTAGTGCTCAGTAAAAATTGGATTTTGATCACCATTCAGTGTCCCCGTCTCTCTCTCATCGTCGATAGTTCAAGTACTCCCAGTGGGTTTCTGGAAAGAGAATGGTGGCACATCTACTGCCTGCTACCCCCCTCTAGGCAATATTCAACTGTTTAGTTCACAGACTCATCTTCTAGCACTCTTAGTGGGGTCAGCAGAGCCACTTCCCACTGCTGGGGGCAAAGAGCACCCTCTGTGCCTTTGTGGTGGGAGCAGACAGTGTTGTCTCAAATAAAAGGTCAGAGAGAGACCAAGCTGGACCTCTGCCTCCTGTCCCTCACCCCACAAGGGAAGAAGGGCACAAAACAGAGCACTTTTAATTTTTTTTTTCTGTCCTGTCATTTCCAGGAGCTTGACTAGCTCGAAGGAGAGGATTAGAAGGATTTCTTGAGGATCACTGCCAGTGCACAGCACACATGGCATCCCTCACCCCTTATATCATCATGGCATGGAGGGGTAGGAACCAACAACAGCCCTATCCCACTGCTCCAGAAGCCAAAACCCCCATGCAAGCATTTAGTTATGGCCTTCTTAGAGAACCACATTGAGAGGAATGTTGAATTTTTTCTTTACAAATGAGCTGTGGATCAGCCTGTAGATAAGGCTAGCACTGAGAGATAAAAGAAACAATGGGATGGATTCCACTGATTGATGAATGGAAAAAGATATTTGCCTTTACAAACAAACTGTAGGGCTGCTGATAAATGAAATTGGATATCGAAAGATGAAAGAAGCAACGGGGGAGAAAACTATGAATTCTGTAAGAATTAAAAATGAAAAGGGAGGGTTATACATTAGAGGGGAATTTCAGGTATCAGGCGTTCCGGGAAGTCTGTGCCTCTCAAGTACCTCAGCCAATGGGGAAAGAGAGAGGGAAATGCGGCCGGGAAAACAGGATAAAAAGGAGGCTGCGTCCTCCAAAAATTGGAGAGATCCCAGGTGAATGTCCCATGGCCTCTCCCTTTATTCCAATAAAGTCTCCTTTTTGGACATAAAACTCTGGTGTTTGAGGATTAATTTTCCTGACAGAAAGCACTTTGGGATTGTTACCTGCACAAGCACATGCAGTGCCTCAGTCATAAGTGCCTCAGCAATATCAGAAGTGTGTCTTCTTCAGAGTGTGGTCACAAGGGTTCAGAGTTGGAGCCAGTTCTGCGGGCAGGCTGATGAATAGTCTGGGGCTCCTCTGCAGAGCCCCATTCATTCTGGGGCTGCTTTCTGCTGGTTCTGCTGGACTGGCTCGAGTGAAACACACACCCAATTAACAGCAGTTAAATTACTCTGGCATGAAACAGTGGGGAACAGGCAGAGCAGTGAAGGGCAGCATGGACCAGTTGTTCTGGCAGGTCTGACGAGGTCTGGTTTGATACAGCACTCACAGAACTCTGCTCCACCTGTGACACTTCCACTTGCAGTAGATGACTGTTCTTCTTCACAATATCCAGCAAGGCAGGTCAAAGACACTTTTACCATTTTCATCTTCAAAAGGGAGAAGAAATCAGCAGCAAACATGAAGTAACCAGTCAGAGGTCCCGGGAAGAAACAAAAGAACAAAGAGTGGTGGAAAAAGCAGGTGGAGCAGTGATCCTTATCTCTGTGGGAGATATCCCCTGCTAATGGGCCATCTGTTAAAACCAGGTGGGGCAGTGTTCTTTATCTTTTCCACAACCCATCCTTCCTCCAGGAAGATATCTTCTGTTAATGGGCCATTGAGTGCCACTGCATGACTGATAAAATTCCATCATCCCATTGGGAGATGCTCCAGCCAGGGGGAGGAGCCAAGCCTTTCCTACCTAGAGAAAATCTGAGATTTGGAACACCAAGGCAGCCCTTACCCACTGGTTTCCAGAGGACAAGAACTACCAGACCTTTCTACAGCATCACTACTACAACAAGACCACTTCATTGGGACTGCTACCACCACCCTAACTAGCGGGGTGTCAGGTTGTATTCTGATTCTGTCAGTTGTTTTCTTTTGTACTATTGCATGGATTTTTTTTCTCTTAGCATTTTTCCTATCAAATTGTATTTCTGACTTGGAGTCTCTCACTGGTTTTACTTTTAAACCTGCAAAATTTTGGAGGGGATTTTGGCTGAAGCTTTTTATTTAGGGAGATTTGATCCGTGTCTTAAAGTTGGGAGGATTTTGGGTGGGAATCTTGGTGTTTGGGAGGTTATTACAGACACAAGATGCTCAATGACTTCCAGAGATGAACTTGGGCAAGGAGGAACACCCAGTTTATGGAGCTCTCTTCTTGTTATTTCCCCCTAAACCAGGATTTTTCATTCCCCAGGTGTGCGTGGATGGAGGAGGCAGAAAAGCCCCAGAGATCTCTCACGAGGAGGGGCTGCAAACCCAGCCCAGGGAGCTGCGAGGCGGAAAGACCCTCCCTGAGCCAGGAAGGCGGCCGGAGATCCAGGCAGAGCTCAGAGCTGGTGGAGAAGCCTCCTGGAGGGGAGAAGCCCCACAAGTGCTTGGAATGTGGGAAGGGTTTCAGCTACAGGTCCCAGCTGATCTGGCACCAGGTGATCCACACTGGGGACCGGCCCTACACCTGCTTGGAATGTGGGAAGAGCTTTGGGCACAGTTCTCACCTGAGAAGGCACCAGCGCATCCACACTGGGGAGAGGCCCTACGAGTGTCCCAAGTGTGGGAAGAGGTTTCAGACCAGCTCCCATGTCCTTTTACATGAGCGGATTCACACAGAGGAGAGGCCCTTCCGCTGCCCCGACTGCGGGAAGGGATTCAAACGCGACGACATCCTCACTGTCCACCGGCGCATCCACACTGGGGAGAGGCCCCACGAGTGTCCTGAGTGTGGGAAGAGCTTCTCACAGAGCTCTCACTTGACCCGACACCAACGGAGGCTCCACTAATGGAAGCCCTGTGAGTGCCCTGAGTGTGGGAAGAGCTTCGTGCTCTGCTCCAGCTCCATCCCCCATGGGAGGATTGGTGTTGGATGGTCCCCAGTGACCCCCGTTGGGCAGAGCCCTGGTGATCCATGGTCCTGGTGATCCCTGTTGGGAAGTCATCTGGCTGGGGGGACTCTGCATTATCCTGTCTCCCTGTGGGCACCTGGATGAATGTAGGAGCAGGAATGTCTATCAGGGCTCAAACTGACATTTGGAATTCCTTGAGGAGAGCAGATTTGTTGACTTTGATCCCCAGAAAATCTTCTGTGTTTAATCCTATCTCCTGCTGGCATCCAGGAATGCTGAACAATCTTGGAGATCTTTTCCAACCTCACTGATTCCAGGATTTTCATTTCCTATTGCCCAAGGTTGTCTTCCGCAGCCAAATGGTGATGGACTGAGGCAAAAAATCAAGATTTTGGAGACAGTGGGGTGGAAAGTCCTCCAAAAAATATTTTTCCCTCCCACTCAAGCACATAGGTCCTCAGCTCACACAGACAAGGAAATCCTTTTCTTTTAGCCTTGATTTGCTTTACATTTCTCTTCATCCTTTTAAAACAAGTAACACAGTTGAAAATAAAGACACTGAACTGAGACATGGGTGTGGATACGGAGGGACAAAGACATGGTGGGGCACAGACATGGAGAGTTGAATCATGGTTTTAAAGAGTTAAGATTTTTGCTAAGGGTAGAAGGAGTTTCCATGGCCAAGATGTGAGTTAGGTAGGTAATTACTTGATGCTTAGGCAAGAGCTAATTGGTATAATTATCTGCTATTATGAACTTAGGTATAGAAGAACATAAAATAATAATGCGTTAATCATGAAGCACGAGGCCTTGGATCGTGCCAGAGGGTCACGGAGACCTGATGAAGACTCTCCTGACTTCATCCATCGAGACCATTGACCCATTTCGAGACCACCGACCCAATTCAAGAGAAGAACTGCGCACGCGTGAAGGACGAATGGGCTCATTTTAATATGGGATGGGGATGGGAGGTGCTGGGGTTATGCACATGTATTGTATGTAAGATCTTGGGCAATAAATAGAGGGCAAAGAACCTTGTTCGGGGCGGTCACGCCTTTGGGAGGTGACTCCCGTGCCGGTGAATAAACACACCACTTTGTAACTTTAATTAGTTACAGCGCCTTTGTCCGTGATTATACCGGATTTTAACAATTCAGGGGGATAAACTGCAGTCACGTGGGGACACCGCAGGGACATCGTAGTGACCCAAAACAGGACAGGCGACCTCAGGATGGCCCTGATGTCCCCAAGGCAAGGACACCAAGGTCCCCAGTGTCCCTCGGGGTGACAGTGCCACTTCCATGTCCCCACCCTGTCCCTGCATCCCGGGCCGCCTCCAGCTTTTGCATCACTTCCTTGTGTCCCTCCACCGATGTCCCCAAGGCCACCACAATGTCCCCGAGGGCCCGGGCAGCTCTGGGGAACCCCTGTCACCGTGTCCCCCATGTGTCACCACCATGTCCTGGTTAACAGCGTCCACCAAGGTCCCCAGGTGCCATGTCACCATCTCCAGCCGCCCCTGGACATTGCGGTGATCTTGCTGGTGGCCGCAGTGGCCTCGGCGCTGGCCCTGGCGGTTGCCACCCACTGGGTGCAGTCTCGCAGGCGCTGGGCCATGGCCCGGTGCTCACGGGCAATGGTGGCCAGGTGTCACCACGATGTTGCTGAGGCCTGCAGGATCACCTGGCAGGACACGGCCACCGTGCCCAGGGCCAGCAGCAGGTGACTGTCCTCGGCCACCCCCAGGGCAGCGCACACTGAGTCCAGGGACACTGTGGGGACATGGGGACACCGCACAGGTGGCACCAGGGTCACGGCAGCAGGGCAACCAGCACAGTGGCACCTGAGCAGTGGCTCCGGGGACACCCCAGAGCCACCAGCCCAGTGTCCCCAGGGCTGCCCCAGTGTCACCATCCCAGTGCCACCCTTTCAATCTCAGTGCCACCAGCCCAGTGTCCCCAGTTCAACCCCAGCGCCACCAGAGCTGCCCCAGTGTCCCCAGTCCTGTCCCAGTGTCACCAGCCCAGTGTCACCAACCCCGTGCCACCAAGCCATTCCCATCCCAGTGTCCCCAGGCCTGTCCCAGTGTCACCAGCTCAGTGTTCCCAGTTCCTTCCCAGTGGTCTCAGTGCCAGCCCAGTGTCACTGCCCCATTGCCACCATACCAATTTCACCATCCCAGTGCTTCCAGTCCCTCCCAGTGTCTCCAGTCCCATCCCAGTGTCCCCCATCCTATCCCAGTGTCCCTGTCCCAGTGCTCCTAGTTGTGTCCCAGTGTTACCAGTTCCATCCCAATGCCACCAGTTGTGTCCCAGTGTCACCATTCAGTGCTCCCAGTTCAATCTGTCTCCAGTTCCATCCCAGTGCCACCACCCCATTGTCCCCGTACCAATGTCACCATCTCAATGTCACCAAACCAGTTCCCTCCCAGTGCTCCCAGTGCTAGCCCAGTGTCCTCCATCCTGTTCCAGTGCTCTTGTCCCAGTGCTCCCAGTTGTGTCCCAGTGCCACCAGTTCCCTCTCAGTATCACCATCCCAGTGCTCCCAGTCCCATCCCAGTGCCACCCCCCCATTGTCACCATACCAGTGTCACCAACCCAGTGCCATCAGTTCTGTCTGTCACCACCCAAGTGCCACCAGCCTGGTGTCACTAACCCAGTTCCAGCCCAGTGTCCCCAGTCCTATCCCAGTGCCACCACTCCTGTCCCAGTACCACATCCCCAGTGTCCCCATACCAATGTCATCACCAGCCCAGTGTCCCCAGTGCCATCCCAGTGTCCCCTGTCCTGTCCCAGTGTTCTTGTCCCAGTTCTCCCAGTTGTGTCCCCGTGTCAGCCCAGTGCCACCCCGTCATTGACCCGTACCAGTGTCACCAGCCCAGTGCCACTGGTCCTGTCCCAGTGCCACTAGCCCAGTGCTCCCAGTGCCAGCCCAGTGTCACCAACCTAGTGTCCCCAGTTCCATCCCAGTGCCAGCAGTTCTGTCCCAGTGTCACCAATCCAGTGTCACTGGTCCTGTGTCCCCAGTGCCATCTCAGCGGTGCCACCCATGGCACCACCCCAGTGTCCCCAGTTCAATCTCAGTGTATTCAGTCCTGTCCCAGTGTCACCAGCCCAGTGCTCCCAGTTTCATTCCAGTGTCCCTGTCCCATCCCAGTATCCCCCATCCTGTCCCAGTGTCCCTGTCCCAGTGCTCCCAGTTGTGTCCCAGTGCCACCAGTTCCATCCCAGTCCCATCCCATTGTCACCAACTCATTTTCCCCATACCAATGTCACCATCTCAATGTCACCAAACCAGTTCCCTCTCAGTGCTCCCAGTGCCAGCCCAGTGTCCCCATCCTGGGACAGGGGAAGGTCTCTACTGGTCCATACTGGTCTGTAGTGGCCCGTACTGGTCTATACTGGTTTATACTCACACACAGCACCATAAGCCCCACGGCCAGCCTATGCCCAGCCTGGAGCCCAGCTCACCTAAACTAGTCTCCACTGGTCTATACTGCTCTATACTGGTTTATTCTGGTCCATACTGGTTTATAGTGGGCTATACTGGATTTTACTGGTTTATACTGGTTTATACTGGTCCATACTGGCTTTTACTCACACACAGCACTGCACAGCACCATCAGCCCCATGGCCAGCCTGTGCCCAGCCTGTAGACAGCTCTGGCACTGCCGTGCCTGTTCCTCCTCCCACTCCAGCATCATCACTGCTGCCTCAGCCAGGACCATGTTGAGAGGAATGTTGAATTTGTCTTTACAAATGAGCTGTGGATCAGCCTGTAGATAAGGCTAGCACTGAGAGATAAAAGAAACAATGGGATGGATTCCACTGATTGATGAATGGAAAAAGATATTTGCCTTTACAAACAAACTGTAGGGCTGCTGATAAATGAAATTGTATATGGAAAGATGAAAGAAGCAACGGGGGGGAAAACTATGAATTCTGTAAGAATTAAAAATTAAAAGGGAGGGTTATACATTAGAGGGGAATTTCAGGTATCAGGCGTTCTGGGAAGTCTGTGCCTCTCAAGTACCTCAGCCAATGGGGAAAGAGAGAGGGAAATGCGGCCGGGAAAATAGGATAAAAAGGAGGCTGCGTCCTCCAAAAATTTGAGAGATCCCAGGGGAATGTACCATGGCCTCTCCCTTTATTCGAATAAAGCAAAAAGGACTCCTCTGTCTCCTTTTTGGACATAAACCTCTGGTGTTTGAGGATTAATTTTCCTGACAGAAAGAACTTGGGGATTCTTACCTGCACAAGCACATGCAGTGCCTCAGTCATAAGTGCCTCAGAAATATCAGAAGTGTGTCTTCTTCAGAGTGTGGTCACAAGGGTTCAGAGTTGGAGCCAGTTCTGCGGGCAGGCTGATGAATAGTCTGGGGCTCCTCTGCAGAGCCCCATTCATTCTGGGGCTGCTTTCTGCTGGTTCTGCTGGACTGGCTCGAGTGAAACACACACCCAATTAACAGCAGTTAAATTACTCTGGCATGAAACAGTGGGGAACAGGCAGAGCAGTGAAGGGCAGCATGGACCAGTTGTTCTGGCACGTCTGACGAGGTCTGGTTTGATGCAGCACTCACAGAACTCTGCTCCACCTGTGACACTTCCACTTGCAGTAGATGACTGTTCTTCTTCACAATATCCAGCAAGGCAGGTCAAAGACACTTTTACCATTTTCATCTTCAAAAGGGAGAGGAAATCAGCAGCAAACATGAAGTAACCAGTCAGAGCTCCTGGGCAGAAACAAAAGAACAAAGAGTGATGGAAAAAAACAGGTGGAGCAGGGATCCTTATCTCTGTGGGAGATATCCTCTGCTAATGGGCCATCTGTTAAAACCAGGTGGGGCAGTGTTCTTTATCTTTTCCACAACCCATCCTTCCTCCAGGAAGATATCTTCTGTTAATGGGCCATTGAGTCCCACTGCATGACTGATAAAATTCCATCATCCCATTGGGAGATGCTCCAGCCAGGGGGAGGAGCCAAGCCTTTCCTACCTAGATAAAATCTGAGATTTGGAACACCAAGGCAGCCCTTACCCACTGGTTTCCAGAGGACAAGAGCTACCAGACCTTTCTACAGCATCACTACTACAACAAGACCACTTCATCAGGACTGCTACCACCACCCTAACTAGCAGGGTGTCAGGTTGTATTCTGATTCTGTCAATTGTTTTCATTCATACTATTGCATGGATTTTATTTCTCTTCTCTTTTTTCCTATCAAATTGTATTTCTGACTTGGAGTCTCTCACTGGTTTTGCTTTCAAACCAGCATAATTTTGGAGGGGATTTTGGCAGACTATCCATATTTGGGAGTTTTTGATCTGTGTGTTAAAGTTTGGAGGATTTTGGGTGGGAATCTTGGTGTTTGGGAGCTTATTACAGACACAAGATACTCAGTGTTTTCAGAGATGAACTTGGGCAAGGAGGAACACCCAATTTATGGAGTTCTCTTCTTGTTATTTCCCCCTAAACCAGGATTTTTCATTCCCCAGGTGTGCGGGGATGGAAGAGGCAGAAAAGCCCCAGAGACCCCTCAGGAGGAGGGGCTGCAAACCCAGCCCAGGGAGCTGCGAGGAGGAAAGACCCTCCCTGAGCCGGGAAGGCGGCCGGAGATCCAGGCAGAGCTCAGAGCTGGTGGAGAAGCCTCATGGAGGGGAGAAGCCCCACAAGTGCTTGGAATGTGGGAAGGGTTTCAGCCAGAGATCCAGGCTGATCCGGCACCGGAGGATCCACATTGGGGAAAAGCCCCACGAGTGTGGGGAATGTGGGAAGAGTTTTAGGGACAGCAACTACCTGATGCGGCACCAGGTGATCCACACAGGGGAACGGCCCTACAGCTGCTTGGAATGTGGGAAGAGCTTTGGATGGAGCTCCAACCTGAGAAAACACCAGCGCATCCACACTGGGGAGAGGCCCTACGAGTGTCCCCAGTGTGGGAAGAGGTTTCACACCAGCTCCAGTGTCCTTCTAAACGAGCGGATTCACACAGAGGAGAGGCCCTTCCGCTGTCCCGACTGCGGGAAGAGATTCAACCGCAACTCCCATCTCACTGACCACCGGCGCATCCACATTGGGGAGAGGCCCTACGAGTGTCCTGAGTGTGGGAAGAGCTTCTCACAGACCTCTCACTTGACCCAACACCAACGGAGGCTCCACTAAGGGAAGCCCTGTGAGTGCCCAAGTGTGGGAAGAGCTTCGTGCTCTGCTCCAGCTCCATCTCCCATGGGAGGATCGGTGTTGGATGATCCCCAGTGACCCCCATTGGTTGAGGGGGAAGGGGTTTGAGATTTCTTTCCCTTCTTCTTGTCCTGTTGTGATTTGGTTGGTAATAAATTTCCTCTCCATGCCCAGGCTGGGTCTCTGATGCACATTTTGCTGTTTGGTACGGGATGTTTCTCCTTTTTACACCAACCCAGGAACTCTGGGTTAAACTTTTTCTCCCCTGTTGCAGCTGGGTGGGGCAGGGTCAGAGTGGCTTTGGTGGGTGCCTGGCATCGGGCCAGCATCACCCAGGCCATGGGCACCCCTGGGATCCCAGTGTGGTGATGCATCCCCCCACTTCTAGAGAAAGTGCTGACCCAGACTGAGGCCAGGATGAAGCATGGTTATGACTGGAGCCCACTCTCTTGTGACCCTGTCAGCAGAAATCCAAAAGGAGACCTTTGAGCTCTCCTGGGCCACCGTGGGCTGTGACCAGCAGTCTCCCTCTGAGGGGCCTCTCAGAGCCAGCAAACCCTCGGCTTTGCTGTGCCTGGAGGGTCGCTGAAACACGACGTGTCCTGGGCCCATACCCTCACTGCTCAAGGCCCCATCTTTCGGCCAGTGGGAGAGGCAAAAACATCTGAAGGGAGGATTTCACTGAGCTCTGGGGGGAATTGCCTGCACTGACTGTTCCTGTCTGTGTGTGTGCCCCCTGAACATATGCTACAGCAAATCTGGGAGAAATACAGCTTTCCTAGATGTGGAAGTACCTTGGATATCTAAGTTAGGCCGGTAAGCAAGATTTAGTTATAGTTATGAACTTACACCCACCCACACTCCCCTAGGGAGTTCTCAGTTCATTTCTGTTTTGGTTGCCTGGATTTTGTTTGGTTTTGTTGTTGCTTGTTTTCCCTGGTTGTGCCTTAGCTGTCCTGTAGGCAGTAGAGTGAATTTTGCCACCGAACTTGTGCTTTGTCGCTTAATATTAAATCTGACTTTTGCTCATGCCCTTGTCACCGATTTTTAAGCGATCTCAAACGCTCTCATTCATGACAGCACCACAATGTCCCGCATCACCGAGGGCCCTGACACACACCCGTGTCACAAAGGGCCACCCCCGGCAGCCAAGAGCAGAGGGACAGCCTGGAAGCGGCCCGGAGCAGCCCCGGCCTCGTGGCCTTGTAGCCCCTGGCGTGGCCAGAGCCCTGGGAGGCTTTGGCCACGGTGGGAGCCGGCAGCCCCAGCCCCGGCCTGCAGAGCCCTGGGGCTGCAGCCCGGGCTGGCCGGGGCAGGAGGAATTGGCCGGGCCGGACGTGCCAGGGCCTTGTGGGCAGTGGCTCCGTGTCCCGCGGGAGGCCGGGGACGAGGGGTGTCCCTCAGGGCTGTGCCCGGGCACCGGGGCTCGTCAGTGCCTCGCTCAGTGACACCCAGGGGCACCGAGCGCAGCCTCGGCGCCTTTGCAGGGCACGGGGAGCTGAGCGGGGCAGGGGCACCACGGAAACACCGAGTGCCTGCCCGGGGCAGAGCCGGGGCAAAGCCGGGCTGGAGAGCCGGGAGAGGCTGCTCAGAGCTGGCCCGGGCACTTGGGCACCTGGGAGACAGAGCCCGGCTCGGAGCTGACACTGAGCCCAATACCCGAGAAATCACAGCTGGCTTTTCTAGACACATTTAGTTGTTTTGAATTTTCTCAACGTAACTTTCTATCTATTTCAATGTTCATTTTACTTTATTTTTTACCCTTTAGAAAGAATTCCATTGTATTTTGTTATGTGTCAGGAGGGATGGGCTGGGAAAGGTTGCAGGTAATGGCGTTTTTTCTTCAATATATTTTCAAATCTGAGATGTGACAAGTCCAGACTTTGACTCCAGCAGCAGTGTCTGGTTCCAGACTGCTCTGCTTTTCACGGTGACATCTCAGTTCATTTAATTCCAGCAGTCAAAGCCCTTGAAACACGGAAAAGCTGAGAATGAGGTTGAAGCCCTTGGAGGGTTTGCTGTGTCCGTACATTCCCCATCTCCCACGATGTCTATTCAGCCTCTCCACTCCTGTCCTAGAGCATATTGCTGTATCCAGAGTTCAGTACATGCTTTTATAAATAGATAGATACATGTGATTATTGTATACACGATTCTCTTGCAGTGAGTTATTGTGATGGTAATTCCATGATGCTCTGCTTGGTGCCCAAAGAATGGTTATTGTATCTAAACCCCGGCAGCCCGGGAGGGGATGTGTGCGGGGCCGGGGCGGGGAGAGGCTCCTTGTTCATTCCGCGGGCGTTTTGAAGCCTCGCTGCTCGGGTTTTCCGCGGCTCTCTCTGTGCACCGTGGGTTTCTGTTTGCCTGAGAAGCAGTTTTGCCCCAAGCAAACAAAGGATTTTTCCCCTTTTCTTGGCTGGGAGAGGATGCAGGGGCAGCCTTGCCGTGCCTGGAGGCGAACTGAGCAGCTGCTGTGTCGCAGCCCGGGGGCTCCGCGCCGGCAGGAGCGGAGCGGCGCCGCTGCAGCCCAAAGCCGCTGCGAGCCGGGCCGAGCCGGGAGAGAAAACAGCCCGAGGCTTCAGCCCCGCTGCTTCGCCTGCCGGGACCGTGCCCGCGGAGCCCGGCTGGGGAGGAGTTCAAGGGCAGGCGAGCCCCGGGCTTTCGTCTCCTTCGGGACAGCCCCTGGTTGGTTTTTCCCCTGGGGGAGAAGCGGCGCCACCTGTACAATGTGTTGTGAGCAGGGATTTCTCTGGCATTTTGGGTCATTTTCCCTGGTGAGTGTGGGGAAAGGTCTGATAATTTAATATCCAGAAGTCTGGGAGGTTTTTTTGCTTTGTAGGCTTATTGTTTCTTAATAAACTGTTGGAGTTTTTTCCTCTTTCATCTATTAATATTTATTTCCCATTGGTGGAAAGGGATTATTGGAACCCTGCAGAGAAGAGAGCACTCACTCCAGTGTGCTTTTTAAAATCGTCTCTCAAACTAAGATACCCAGCCCTGTGGCCTCCTGTCCACTCACCCCAAGGGACTCCAGTGGCTCTCCCAGTCCATCCCAGTCTCTCCCAGTGTTCTCACAGTCCCTCCCAGTGTCACCAGAGTCCTTCCCAATTCCTTTTAGTCCACAGACATTCCTTTCCCAGTCCACTCCCAGACCTCCAGCCTCTCTCCCACTGCCATCCCAGTGCCTCCCCAAATCTCTCCCCTCTATCCAAGTGCCCTCTCAAATCCTTTTCAGTCAAATCCCAAACCTCCAGTCTTTCTCCCATTGCCCCAATCCACTCCACTCTCTCCCAGTGTTACCCTACTCTCTCAAATTTCATTCCCAGTCACTCTCAGTGCCACACCAGCCCTCTCCCATCTCTCCCAGTCCCCCCCAGCTGATCCCAGTGTGTCCCCACTCTCTCCCAGTGTGTCCATGTCGCTGCTTCCCTCGAGCTCCCAGCCCGGCCCCGGCTGCCTGCTCTGCTCCCTGATGGATTTCTACCCTGCCGACATCCAGCTGGGCTGGTTCCAGGGCCAGCAGGAGCTCTCGGGACACGTGGTGGCCACCGACCTGGTCCCCAATGGGGACTGGATTTCTACCAGCTCCTGGTGCTGCTGGAAACTCCCCCCGGCACGGGGTCAGCTCCAGCTCCAGGTGGAGCACGTCAGCCTGGAGCACCCCCTGAGCCGGCACTGGGGCACGGCCCGGACCCCACAGTGTGGGGGGAGTGGGGGAGGTGCTGGGGGAGCTGGGAGAGGGATTGGGCTGTGCTGGGGTAACTGGGAGAGAGTTTGAGATAGCCTGGTTTAAACTGGGAGAATGGATTGGGTGTCTAGAATGGCTGAGGAGTTTGAAGGATGTTAGGAGGGTGGGATGGGGTTCCGGGGATCCTGGAGGGCACTGGAAGGGAATCTGGGGGTGCTGGGTGTAACTGGGAGGGATTTGAGTGAACCTGGAGGAGCTGGAAAAAGATCAGGAATTGGAAAGCAGGGGTTGGAATGAGGTTGGTTGTGCTGGGAAGAGACCTGGAGGGGTCTTGGAGAGTCCTGGTGGGGTTGTGAAGGGACTGGTAGAAGGTTTGGGGGTCCTGGGGCAGCGGGGAGCAAATGGGAGGGAGTTATGCCATTTTGAGAAGGACAGGAAGGGTTTGGTGCATCCCAAGGAAGCTGGGAAGACAGGAGAATGTTTTAGGGAGCTCTAGGTGGGCTGGGGGAGATTGGGAGGATTCTTCGAGTGGCTTGAAATGTCCATGAGAGGTTTTGGTTGGTCCTGACCCCTGTGGTCCCCTAGAGATGTCGCCCGACGCTGCCCACAGTAAAGTGCTGATGGGGATGGGGGCTCTGTGTTGGGCTTCGTCTTCGTGGCACTGGGGCTCAGCTACTAACTGTGCAAGGAGAGGGGGGGTCCCGGGGGTCGTGTTCCACCTCCCCGAGTGTGTGTGCTCCTCCTAGGGACCGCCAGCCGGGGGTCACCACCTTTTCTCTGCCCACAGAGCTCCTGAGCCAGCAGTGTCTACAGCCCCTCCCCGTGGCCTCGGACCCAGCCAGGATCCCACGCTCCGTCCCCTCGCTGATTTTGGGAGTTCAGTGCGTCCCCTCCAACCCTGCTGTTATTCTGTCCAAGCCAAGCTGTTCCCAGCGCTCCCAATAAAGCTTCCCAGTTATACCCAGTTCCATTGACTTGGGGGCGGGACTGGGGAGGGACTTGGGGGGACCCCGCGGGGGGATCGTGACTGGGCGGGGAGGGTGGGGTCCAGGTGGGGAACACTGGGTGCTGCGGGTCTGCCCGGCAACCGGTGAGTCATCATAGCTGCTCTCTCTGATTGGCTGAATCTTCTTCATCGCATTCTGATTGGCTGAGGGCAGGTCCGGGAGTTGAGAGAAGGAACAGGAGAGATCCCGCCCCGAGCACCGGCACGGGAACAACAGAGCCAGCCTGGGCACAGCGAGGGAATTTATTACAACCAAATCACAGCAGCACAAGGAAAAGAGAGAGAAATCTCTCCAACACCTTTCCCCCACCCCACGGAGATCACCAGGACCACGGATCACCAGGGCTCTGCCCAACGGGGGTCACTGGGGATCATCCAACACCGATCCTCCCATGGGGGATGGAGCTGGAGCAGAGCACGAAGCTCTTCCCACACTCGGGGCACTCACAGGGCTTCCCTTAGTGGAGCCTCCGTTGGTGTTTGGTCAAGTGAGAGCTCCTGGCGAAGCTCTTCCCACACACAGGACACTCGTAGGGCCTCTCCCCAGTGTGGATGCGCCGGTGCCTGATGAGATTGGAGTTTTGTTTGAATCCCTTCCCGCAGTCGGGGCAGCGGAAGGGCCTCTCCTCTGTGTGAATCCGCTCATGCATGAGGAGATTGGAGCTGCTCTGAAACCTCTTCCCACACTTGGGACACTCATAGGGCCTCTCCCCGGTGTGGATTCGCTGGTGGCTTCTCAGGTTGCAGCTCCACTGAAAGCTCTTCCCACATTCCAAGCAGGTGTAGGGCCGTTCCCCTGTGTGGATCACTTGGTGCTGCATTAGGTAGTTGCTGTCCCTGAAACTTTTCCCACATTTCCCACACTCGTAGGGCTTCTCCCCTGTGTGGATCTTCTGGTGCTGCATCAGACCAGAGATCATGCTGAAGCTCTTCCCACATTGCCTACACTCATAGGGCTTCTCCCCAGTATGGGTCCTCTGGTGCTGGATCAGGTTGGAGCTCCGCCTGAAACCCTTCCCACATTCCAAGCACTTGTGGGGCTTCTCCCCTCCAGGAGACTTCTCCACCAGCTCTGAGCTCTGCCTGGATCTCCGGCCGCCTTCCTGGCTCAGGGAGGGTCTTTCCTCCTCGCAGCTCCCTGGGCTGGGTTTGCAGCCCCTCCTTGTGAGGGATCTCCGGGGCTTTTCCTCCTCCATCTACCCACGCAATGGGAATGAAAAATCCTAGTTTGGGGAAAGAACAAGACAAGATAGCACCTTGGATTGGGAGTTCCTCTTTGCCCAAGTGCAACTCACAAAGTCACTGTGCATCTTGTGTCTGTAAGAACCTCCAAAACATCAAGATTCAGCACAAAATCCTCCAAACATCAAGATTCAGCCAAAACCCCCTGAAAAATGTAAGGATTCAGGCCCAGCAAAAAAAAAAAAGAACCAACTTTTAGCCCAAAAAAGCTCAGAAACACCAAGATTCACCCCTCTGAAAATCATGGATCCTCCTCTCCAGTCACCTGCTGAATGTTGGGAGGGGGGGACCAACACCCTGGGACTGGAGGGACTCTGTAGATATAGGGAGGTTTGGAATCTTGTGCTACTTCCCATTTCTACTCCTCCTCCTCCTCCTCCTGTCTTCCTGCTCTCCCTCCTGTCTCCTTTTCCTTCTGTTATTCCTCTACTTCCTGCACAATCCCACCTTCTCCTCCCATATGCATCGTTTGACCATTTTGTTCTTCAACCCTGTTTCTCCTTCCCTTCTCCTGCTGCCCCCAGGCCCAGCACCCACTGCCGGCTCCCTCTTCCCCCCAAACCCACAGCATCCCAGCGCAGGGGCAGCGATGGAGCTGGGGCAGCTCGGGCTGGGGCAGCGCTGGGCTCTCGGCCGCTCCCGCCCGCACTCGCTCCCCACTGCAGCCGCTGCCGCCACCACAGCGCGGGGGGGCCCGGCCTTGGCGCTCCCCCCCTCCCACCTCCCCAAATTCCCATCCAGGGGGGCGCTGGGGCCCGGGCCGGGCGCAGGTGGCTCCAGGTGGGCAACGCTGGGAGCTGCGGCTCTGCCTGGACACTGCTGCGTCATCACCGCCGCGCGCTCTCATTGGCTCAGCGCTGCCCGAGGGGCGGGGCTGCACCAAGCCGGGACGCCCTGCTCCAGGGGGGATGGCCCCAAAACGGGGGACCCCCATGCAAGGAACAACAGCAAAGGGTCTCTACAAACACATACTGCGAATCCGCTTGGACACAGGGCCGGGGACGTGGGCATAAGGAAGGGACAGCAGAAGCCATCAGGGTCAGAAAATGTTATTAATTGAGCACACAGACTGCTGCTCAGCCAAGGTCCTGCTATATTCATGAATTTCCAGAAGAAAAACGAAGACTTAACAAAGCCATAAACATGGTTAGCAGGAATATGGTTCAGGCAAGAAGCGGAAGGAGGAATCTATGTGGTAAGAAAATGGAAAATGGAGGAGAAAGAGAAAAATACTGAGGATGGGGATGTTTTTCAGCAGGCTCTTATCCTCAGAAGTTGCCAGCTGCTGCAGATCCTTTGTATCCCCGGTTGCCAGGACAGGCACACAAGGAGGTCAGGATTGCAGGGGGTTTCTCTGTGCTGGGCAGCGGCAGGAGCGGGCGCAGAGGGGCGGCACCGGGAGCACGGGCTGGGGGCCTGTGGGGAGCTGCGGGGCCGGGCCGGGGCTGTGGGGCAGCCGGGGCTCAGCGCCGGGCGCTGCCTGAGCCCAGCACCCCCCGGCAATTGCAGGCCCGGCAGTGGCCCCCGGCCCCCAGGAGGCTGCGGGACGCCCCGGCCGCTGCCCGGCCCCGTGGAGCTGCCGGCCCTGCCCGCCGGGGGGGCCGCGTTTGGACACTGCGGCAGGACAGGCACCGGCTCTGGGATACGGGCTGGCCACGGCAGCCACAGCACAAGGAGCAGCAGGACAAAGGAACAGCTGGGAAATGGGGATTGGACGTGCAAGGATCGAGATCAGCTTTTAAGCATTTTCCTAGGGTCAGTGCAGAAAGGAATGATTTAGCAGAAAGCTCAGCAGCTGTCAGAGGATGAGCACCCCCAGGCACTGAGGGGGCTGCAGGAGGGGCAGAAGAAGCCCCTGGAGCACTTGGTCACAAAGGCACAGCAGGGGAATGCAAGAAGGGAGGAGGAAAAGGCCAAGGGGAAGGCAAAGGCCATGGCAGAGTTTCTACAGCCCCTGAGGGATAAACCCCAGGGCCCAAGGGGGCCCCAGCACCCAGGGGCTCTCACATCCTTACACCATCTTCAACCAGGTGCCCTCCTCACACTGACACCATTCAGTCCTTGATGGCAAAGATGCTTTCTGGGGATGCACACTCACACAGGATGGTAAACTGGATTTTGCCTTTGAGTGGGAACAAGAGGTAGAAGGGAAAATGGAAAAGACATGGACGGTGCTTCTGCAGGGATGCACCAGCCTTATTGGGGCAAGCCTTGCAGAAAATATCACAAGAATTTACCCCACCCCAGGGATTGGGTTAATGCAGGATGTGGATGACTTGCTGCAATCAGGAGGACAAGAAGTGGCAGAAGAAGCCTCTGTGAAATGGCTGAATGTTCAGGCTAAAAAGCATTTTTGTCTATTTGAAATAAAAGAGGAAATGATGGAGAAAAGGGTTAAATATTTGGGACATATTTTGACTGAGTGTTTGTGGTGTATTGACCCAGAGAGGGACCAGGGAATCTCAGAAGTAATCCAGGACTAAAAAGGAGCTGTAAGAATTCTGAGGATTAATAGGAAATTGCAGGACCAGGATTGAAGATTCTCTGCTCGAGCCACAACATTGTATGACTTTTTAAAATCAAATATCCTCAGTGTTGTGGTATGGACAGGAGAAAAGGAAAAAAACCTGAGAAAATGAAAAATAACAAAATGATTGGACCACCAGCTATGTCTCCTGCAGACTGAGAAAAAGAAATTTGAATTCTATGTGTGTTATAAGTGTACATTATATTATTGAGTTTTTGCAAATATTAAAATGAATGCCATATGCTGGAAAATACTGTTGTATGAACATAGTTTCTCTTAGTTCTGCAATTAACAAAACTTATAAATACAAATAAATATACATAAATAAACAAAAGTTAAAATTAGTTGTGTGATAAATATATTTTTGTTCCAGTATAATGTCATAATCTTATGTTCATGTAACAAACTTGGAGAATGGCAATAAAGATAATCAGGAAATTCTTCACATTCTTGGAATTATGGGACACCAAAACCCCAGGGAAGGAAAAAATAATGATTTACAGGTTGGAGGGGAATGATTCTGAATAATGCATGAAGGTCTATGAATATGCAACATGTTGCTGCATTTAGGAAGTGTTTTCTGAGTCAGTGTGTGCCCTTGGCTGAAGGCCAAGCATCCGGCCATTATAACCTTTGGCCAGAGCCAGGGCAGATATTCAATTCTCTCCCTTGGAATTGATCTTTGCAATTCCTTACCCTGGGAATTCTCCACCTAGTGCGGGCTGGAGATAAGGGATGTATATTTCAAGCAGTCTGTGGCCAGAATCCTGTCTCTTGTGAAATGTCTGCCACAGGAAGCTGGGCTGGCACAGAGCCTGCCTTGGCACTTTGCTGTTCACAGCATCCACCCAGGACTCTGCCTCTCAATTACACTCACACACTGGGCTGCCTGCGATTCCACTGCTGGAAAATATACCAAATTTACAGTTTTTTATATTTCATTTTACTAGTCAGTCTCGGTTTGCCCTCAGGAAAGAAATTTTAAAAGGTATTGTTTATGGACTGTTAGACCACTCAACAGAGATGAGTTTAACATCTCAACAGACTGGGAAGAGCCCAAAAGATTCCCACAAAGAGAACGACATCCAACAAAACATCAAGGAAACATCAGCAAACATCAAGGAACACCCACCCCAGACACTGCCCCTGGCATAGATGGAGACACCTGGTCTGGAAAAGGCTGAGAAGGAAATCCAGGAGTGGGACCTCATTAACATCATAGGAAGAGACATCCAGATCCAATAGGAAACTAAACACTAAAAACTACACAACCCGGAAGCAATAAACACTAAACCAATGGATTTCAATGTGTTCAGACTGTAAAATTTCAGGAAAAATCTAATAAAATTCACATCTCATGGAATGATTTTCTCTGCACACCCGGGCTATGTGTGGATGAAATTATTTCTGTTGCACACCCTGACCCGGATCAAGTAATGCCTTAACTCTCTAACACTAAAGATATTGTTGGAGAGTTTTTTATTGTCCCTGCAGTTTCAGTGACAAGATTACACCAGGAGAAAAATTTTTCACATTAATCCTACTTTTAGATTGTCACTTAGGTTTGGGCCAGGGGTGTGACAAGCAATTTTTACTCCTAGGAGAAGAGGCAGAAAAGACTTGATTGCATTGGAATATTTTTCTATATATTTGTGGTGGCTCTTAATGATGGCAGAATTTCGGAATGGATCTTTAGAAGCTCACCTTTAAGTTGCATTTTGCAAACCTAGAAGAGTATTAATGGTGATTAATTAATGGTAATTAACTGCACATGCTTGAAAAAGGTAGGACAGGGGAGAAACTCAGTTTAAGTGTTTGAATATGTATAGCCTTTTGTAAATATGTATTAGGGTGATGCAATACCCAGGTGGGCAGGGGGTAGTCTCTGCCCTCACCGATTCGGGAGGACTGGCACTGGCTCCATCCCCCTCTGATCTAGGGGGCCAGTGCAGTCGCTGTTGTTACAGATGAGCAATGTGGTGGTTGGCTCTCACAATTAAAGAATGAACAGTGTGTGTATGTTAAGATAAGTTTTGTGGATGTATAATGATGTTATTGTAATATATCCTCCCATAGTCCTCTTTCCCCTCTCCCTTGCCTTGTTGTCACGACATGGCTCAGGCAGTCGGGGCATTTGGGGAGGGCCGGCTTGTTCCTACACCTGACCTCCAGTGCAGATGTAAGAAAGGAGTCTCCAGCAATGGACGGCAGGGAAGGAGTTCAGCGACAAGACTTTGGGAGGGCCCAGGGCCATAAAAGGCAGAACATCCATTCTGTAGGGGAGCACGTGGGGGTTTAGTCCTGCGCTCCCAGCGCTGATATTTCTCCTACTTCAGTCTTTTGCTGTATTTTTCTAAGGTTTAAGAAATTGCTGAAAGTTTTAAAGGAGCAAGCACCGTTTCTCACACCCTGCAGTGTAGGGGTAGGAGGTGCAGCTGGATGGAGGGAGGCGTGTGGAAAGCTGGTTTGAAGGGTCTCCATTTACTTCTCATTATCCTGCTCTGAGTTTTTGGAGTTTTCTGCCAGAAATCTGTCCCCTCCCCCATTGATTCCCATGAATTTAGGTCAGTTTTCTGTTTTGGGGAAATCAAAGCCATG
The DNA here is from genome assembly GCF_052056855.1 of Sturnus vulgaris. Lineage (NCBI taxonomy): Eukaryota > Metazoa > Chordata > Aves > Passeriformes > Sturnidae > Sturnus > Sturnus vulgaris. The sequence continues at coordinate 15,881,254 of NW_028276170.1, forward strand.
CATAGACACTCCTGATTAGGGGGTAGCAGCAGTGAGGCTCCAGGGTTTCCCGATGAGCCAAGCCAGCGAACACGCAGGGCTGGGAAAGACGTGCCGGGAGCTGCGGAAAACTTTGTTTGTGTTTCCAGGCCAATGACGGCTCGGGCCCGGGCCCGTTCCAGGGCTGTTCCTCATCTCCGCCTTTGCCCTCCCACAGCCCGGGGGGCCCTGAGAGCGCGGGCCGAGGCTGGGCCGTGTGCAGAGCCCGGCCCTCGCTGCCATTGGCTGATTGTGCAAATGTCACTCCTGGTTGTCGCGCGCTGATTGGGCAGAGCAGCAAAGGCGCCATTGTGGCAGCGTCTGTGCGGGCCCGGCAGCGGCGGCAGCGGCCGGAGCCCGGGGAGGCGGCGGCGGCGGAGCTCGGAGGCGGCCCCAGCGCAGGTGGGAGCCGCGCTCGGTTGTGCGGGGGCTCGGGGCTCGCTGCGGGCCTCGGGGGCGGCAGGGGGCTCTGGCGGGTTGGTTGTGCCGGTGCCGGCCCGTGTTGGCGCTGGGCTGAGGGCGCTGCGGGAGCGGCTGCCCGCGGTCTCCTTCCCGCTGGGGCCTCGGCAGGAGCCGGTGCCGGAGCAGCGCTGGCTCGTCCCGGTTGCTGTGGGTGGCACAGAGGTGTCTGCCCTGTGCTCAGGGCTGTGCGGGAAAATTCCCGTGGCCAGAGGTTTGTGTGCCCAAAGGAGACAGAGGAGTCCTGTAAAAGTGACTTTATTGATGAACAAAGGGACAGGCCATGCGGCATTTGCCATGCGGTCTCTAAAGCGCCGCCTCCTTTTTATCCTCATTTTCCCGTCTGCATCTCCCTCTCCCATTCCCCTCTTGTTGACGTTTTCGGAAGGTTCAGACTTCCCGATCCGCCTACTGCATGTCCCCCTTAATATGCACTCCTACTACGATATTAATCTTACTGCTTTGAATCCCTCATTTTCTCATTTTCTCAAGAATAGCGCTTACAAACTTTTAATTTCCATTGACTCAATCTCTTTTCCTGTGTCCTCTTTGGCGCAAGGTGTCGTGCATGGTAAAAAGCTGAGAGTTGCTGCAGCACGTCAGAGGAGGAGCAGCATTCGTTTAAGCCATGGTCTGCCAGGGAACCACGAAAACGTGTCCCATTCCCATCCTTTCCCTGTTTGGACTGGTACATGAGCTACTTTCTTATTTCCTTTGTTATCTGTTTCACCACTTTTCAGTTATCATCTATTTGCAAACAGCAATTTGAATGATTTAATTTTCCACAAACTGCGCCTCTTTCTGTTAATAGATAATCTGATCCCATCCCATGGTGAAATGTCTCGTTCCTAATGTCAGTGGATTGGTCGGCAGGAAGTTCAGGAGCTGGAGCTGTCTGGTTGGTTATTATTTCAAGGACACTTTTAAGCCTAATTATGCCACTCAAATTACGGATGGATTTTCTGTGTCCTGATATGAATTCTTTAGGGATCCCAGGGGCTGGTCCATGGTGTTGTAGGATTTGTTCTGGTGGCCGTTCATCTTTTTCCCATTTTTGGGTGCTCCCTCCATCCAGGGCTGCATCAATTGACTACTTTTTCTTATTAAATCATCAAATACTTGGATTCCCCACTGATTTCTCTGGACTAGCAAAAACACTCCAGTGCTCTGGGGAGGGGGATGATTCCCCCCCTACACTGTTTTCTATTAACCTTCCACAACATTCTGCGTTTGCTCTTTCCCTTTGCAGCTTAACCAATTTCTGTTGCAGTCAGATATCCTCACTATGGGCTCTGCCTTTAGTTGTGCAAATTCCATCTGTGCAAGCAGGCAGAGCTTGGGGTGAGGGGCAGAGGGAATCAGCCCAATTCCTCCCCCAGGCATGAAGAGTTTGGTACATCTTGCACACATTGCCCTAGCAGTGTTAGTTTGCATTTCTAATTAAATCGCCACATACTCGAATTTCCAACTCATTTCCCTGAATTTGTGGCTGCAAAAACACCCCAGTGCCCCAATACACCCTATATAACCTGGACAGTGACAGCACAGGTTGGAGTGAGGAGAGGGATGATTTCCCCCCTGCTTTTTTTCATGAAGTTTTCCCAACATTCTCCATTTGCTGTTTCCCTTTTCAGCTTAACCAATTTCTGTTGCAGTCAGATATCCTCACTATTAGCTCTGCCTTTATTTGTGCAAATTCCATCTGTGCAAGCAGGCAGAGCTTGGGGTGAGGGCAGAGGGAATCAGCCCAATTCCTCCCCCAGGTAAAAAGGCCCTTGGGCATTGTCTGCTCTTTTCCTGAGCAATGTTAATTTGCATTTCTAAAGCTCCTCTGCTGGCTGCCTAGAAGGAATGCTTTTTTTGCAGAGCCGCCTTTAGGTGATTCACACCTGCACCCCCACAATCTGCTTTATTTTTCTTTTTTTTTTAACGATTTCGTATTAACTATTTATGTGTTGAAGCCTTACTAGTAATACTCTTCTACGTTTGCAAAATGCAACTTAAAGATGAACATCGAAAAACCCATTCCGAAATTCTGCCATCATTAAGAGTCAGCCACAAATATAGAGAAAAATATTCCAGTGCAAGCAAGTCTTTTCTACATCTTCTCCTAGGAGTAAAAATTGCTTGTCACACCCCTGGTCCAAATCTAAATGATAAAATAAAAGTTGGATTAATATGAAAAAATTTTCTAATGGTGTAATCTTGTCACTGAAACTGCAGGAAAAACAAAAACTCTTCAATAATGTCTTTAGTGTTAGAGTCAAGGCATTACTTGATTCTGGTCAGGATGAGCAACAGAAATAATTTCATCCACGCATAGCCCGGGTGTGCAGAGAAAATCATTCCATGAGATGTGAATTTTACTAGATTTTTCCTAAACTTTTTACTGTCCGAACCCTATGAAATAGTGTTTATTGCTTCCAGGTTGTGTAGTTCTTAGTATTTGGTTAATTAGATCCACATTCCTGGATTTCCTTCTCAGTCTTTTCCAGACCAGGTGTCTCCATCTATGCCGGGGCAGTGTCTGGGGTGGGTGTTCCCTGATGTTTGCTGATGTTTCATTGATGTTTTGTTAAATGTTGTTATCTTTGTGGGAATCTTTTGGGCTATTCTCAGTCTGTTGAGATGTTAAACTCATCTCTGTTGAGTGGTGCAACATCCATTAAAAAAAACCTTTAAAAATTTCTTTCCTGAGAGAAAGGCAAACCGAGCCTGACTAGTAAAATGAAAGGTAAAAAAAACCTTTTAAAATTTGGTATACTTTCCAGCAATGGAATCGCAGGCAGCCCAGTGTGTGAGTGTAATTGAGAGGCAGAGTCCTGGGTGGATGCTGTGAACAGCAAAGTGCCAAGGCAGGCTCTGTGCCAGCCCAGCTTCCTGTGGCAGAGATTTCACCAGAGACAGGATTCTGGCCACAGACTGCTTGAAATATACATCCCTTATCTCCAGCCCGCACTAGGTGGAGAATTCCCAGGGTAAGGAATTGCAAAGATCAATTCCAAGGGAGATAATTGAATATCTGCCCTGGCTCTGGCCAGAGGTTATAATGGCCGGATGCTTGGCCTTCAGCCAAGGGCACACACTGACTCAGAAAACACTTCCTAAATGCAGCAACATGTTGCATATGCAGAGAATCTTCAATCCAGGTCCTGCAGTTTGCTATTAATCCTCAGAATTCTTGCACCTGCTTTTTAGTCGTGGATCACTTCTGAGATTCCCTGGTCCCTCTTCGGGTCAATACACCACAAACCTTCAGTCAAAATATGTCCCAAATATTTAACCCTTTTCTCCACCATTTCCTCTTTTATTTCAAATACTCAAAGATGCTTTTTAGCCTGAGCATTCAGCCATTTCACAGAGGCTTCTTCTACCACTTCTTGTCCTCCTGATTGCAGCAAGTCATCCACATCCTGCATTAACCCAATCCCTGGGGATGGGTGGGGTAAATTCTTGTGATGTTTTCTGCAAGGCTTGCCCCAATAAGGCTGGTGCTTCCCTGCATCCCTGCAGAAGCACCGTCCATGTCTTTTCCATTTTCCCTGGAAAAACACAGCCCCTTTGGCCCTGGGGTTCATCCCTCAGGGGCTGTAGAAACTCTGCCATGGCCTTTGCCTTCCCCTTGGCCTTTTCCTCCTCCCTTCTTGCATTCCCCTGCTGTGCCTTTGTGACCAAGTGCTCCAGGGGCTTCTTCTGCCCCTCCTGCAGCCCCCTCAGTGCCTGGGGGTGCTCATCCTCTGACAGCTGCTGAGCTTCCTGCTAAATCATTCCTTTCTGCAGTGACCCAAGGAAAATGCTTAAAAGCTAATCTGGATGCTTGCCCGTCTAATGCCCATTTCCCAGCTGTTCCTTTGTCCTGCTGCTCCTTGTGCTGTGGCTGCCGTGGCCAGCCCGTATCCCAGAGCCGGTGCCTGTCCTGCCGCAGTGTCCAAACGCGGCCCCCCCGGCGGGCAGGGCCGGCAGCTCCACGGGGCCGGGCAGCGGCCGGGGCGTCCCGCAGCCTCCTGGGGGCCGGGGGCCACTGCCGGGCCTGCAATTGCCGGGGGGTGCTGGGCTCAGGCAGCGCCCGGCGCTGAGCCCCGGCTGCCCCACAGCCCCGGCCCGGCCCCGCAGCTCCCCACAGGCCCCCAGCCCGTGCTCCCGGTGCCGCCCCTCTGCGCCCGCTCCTGCCGCTGCCCAGCACAGAGAAACCCCCTGCAATCCTGACCTCCTTGTGTGCCTGTCCTGGCAACCGGGGATACAAAGGATCTGCAGCAGCTGGCAACTTCTGAGGATAAGAGGCTGCTGAAAAACATCCCCATCCTCAGTATTTTTCTCTTCCTCCTCTTTTCCATCATTCTTTTTCTTCCCCCATAGATTGCTCCTGTTTCTTCTTGCCTGAACCATATTCCTGCACACTCCCCTTTCACCCAGTCCCTTCCCAGAAAACCAACAGCATCCATCCCTTGTTGTCTAAATCTCTTCTGGACTTCCCTGCTTGCCCCCGTGAGTGTCCCTGTCCTTGATTACCTCTGGGAGAATGGGCAAATTCCCTCAACATGTTCCCAAGGGACGCTTCAGAGATATTTTGGAATCATCAGCCCTTTTTCCGGGAGCCCTTCCTGGCTTTCCCTTTCTACCCTGCATGGGTGCCCTGCCATGTTTAGTCCCCGAAGATCCCACTGTAGTCACTGCTGAGATTTTCAGTGCTCTCTGGCTGCCGACTCTTCCCAGCCCCCCCTGATCTGTCACTCGTCTGTCTCCTGGCCCCAGCGCCCCCCTGGAGGGGAATTTGGGGAGGTGGGAGGGGGGGAGCACCAAGGCCGGGCCCCCCCGCGCTGTGGTGGCGGCAGCGGCTGCAGTGGGGAGCGAGTGCGGGCGGGAGCGGCCGAGAGCCCAGCGCTGCCCCAGCCCGAGCTGCCCCAGCTCCATCGCTGCCCCTGCGCTGGGATGCTGTGGGTTTGGGGGGAAGAGGGAGCCGGCAGTGGGTGCTGGGCCTGGGGGCAGCAGGAGAAGGGAAGGAGAAGCAGGGTTGAACAACAAAATGGTCAAATACTGCACGTGGGAGAAGGTGGGATTGTTCAGGAGGAGGAATAGTAGGAGGAAGAGGATTGTGAGGAAATTTGGTCAAAACAGAGGAGGAGGATGAGAAGAAACGGGAAGCAGCACAAGGTTCCACCATTCCCTGTATGTGCAGCCTCCCCTCCAGCCCCAGGAGTGTTGTTCCCCCCACATGCAGCAGGTGACAGGAGAGAGGGTTCCACGATTTTCACAGGGATGAATCTTGGTGTTTTGGAGGTTCTTACACACAGACACAAGATGCTCAGTGACTTCCTGAGATGATCTTGGGAAAGGAGAAGCCCCCAGCCCAAGTACCTCTTATCTTGTTCTTTTCCTTAAACCAGGATTTGTCATTCCGAAGGTGTGGGCTAATGGAGGAGGAGGAAAAGCCCCAGAGATCCCTCAGGAGAAGAGGCTGCAAACCCAGCCCAGGGAGCTGCGAGGAGGAAAGACCCTCCCTGAGCCGGGAAGGCGGCCGGAGATCCAGGCAGAGCTCAGAGCTGGTGGAGAAGCCTCCTGGAGGGGAGAAGCCCCACAAGTGCTTGGAATGTGGGAAGGGTTTCAGGTGGAGCTCCTACCTGATCCAGCACCAGAGGACCCACACTGGGGAGAAGCCCTACTAGTGTGGGGAATGTGGGAAGAGATTCAGCGACAGCTCCACACTGATCCGACACCAGGTGGTTCACACAGGGGAACGGCCCTACAGCTGCTTGGAATGTGGGAAGAGCTTTGGCTTGAGTTCTCACCTGAGAAGGCACCAGCGCATCCACACTGGGGAGAGGCCCTACGAGTGTCCCAAGTGTGGGAAGAGGTTTCACACCAGCTCCAGTCTCCTCCAACATGAGCGGATTCACACAGATGAGAGGCCCTTCCGCTGCCCCGACTGCGGGAAGGGATTCAAGCACATCTCCACCCTCACTGTCCACTGGCGCATCCACACTGGGGAGAGGCCCTACGAGTGTCCTGAGTGTGGGAAGAGCTTCTCACAGAGCTCTAACTTGACCCGACACCAACGGAGTCACCACTAAGGGAAGCCCTGTGAGTGCCCCGAGCGTGGGAAGAGCTTCGTGCTCTGCTCCAGCTCCATCCCCCATGGGAGGATCAGTGTTGGATGATCCCCAGTGACCCCCGTTGGGCAGAGCCCTGGTGATCTGTGTTCCTTGTGACCCCACTGGGTGGGGGGAAGTGCTTGGAGAGATTTCTCTCTCTTTTCCTTCTGTTGCTATGATTTGATTGGGAATAAATTCCCTCGCTGTGCCCAGGCTGGGTCTGTGACACCCGTTTTGCTGTTTGTTGTGTTTGCTCGTCCCATCTTAATCTAATCCTGGAGTTCCTGGTTAAACTTTCTCTTCCCTTGCAGTTGGAGGAGCAGGATCAGAGTGGCTTTGGTGGGTGCCTGGCATCGGGCCAGCGTCACCCAGGCCATGGGCACCCCTGAGATCCCAGTGTGGTGATGCATTCCCCCACTCCTAGAGAAAGTGCCCACCCAAACTGAGGCCAGGATGAAACATGGTTATGACTGGAGCCCACTCTCTATCAACAGAAATCCAAAAGGAGACCTTTGAGCTCTCCTGGGCCACCGTGGGCTGTGACCAGCAGTCTCCCTCTGAGGGGCCTCTCAGAGCCAGCAAACCCTCGGCTTTGCTGTGCCTGGAGGATCGCTGAAACACGACGTGTCCTGGGCCCATACCCTCACTGCTCAAGGCCCCATCCTTCGGCCAGTGGGAGATGCAAAAACATCTGAAGGGAGGATTTCACTGAGCTCTGGGGGGAATTGTTTGCACTGACTGTTCCTGTCTGTGTGTGTGCCCCTGCACATATGCTATAGCAAATCTGGGAGAAATACAGCTTTCCTAGATTTGGAAGTACTGTGGATATCTAAGTTAGGCCTGTAAGCAAGGTTTAGTTATAGTTATGAACTTACTTTAATGCTGTAAGTGTTAAATGTTTTGCTAAGTTTTTAAATGTAAGTCATAAGCTAAGTGTTGTTCTTCCATTAAATTACTAAGTACAACATGGAAGTTATAGCTATAAGTTAGGTTAAATGCTGTTAAGTGTTAGTGCTTTGTTGAATTGTTAATGTTAAGTTATAAGCTAAGTCAGGTATTAGTTCATTGTTGTACCTCTGTTGGATTGCTGGGGCTAAGGTATAAGTTAAGTGACAAATTAAGAGAGAAGTTAAAGTGCTGCTTAGTGTAGATTAGTTTTTAGGCTGTTCCTTTTAATCCTTGCCTGCACTCTCTTTTGTTCCATGCACCTAAACACAGCACACACCCACCCACACTCCCCTAGAGAGTTCTCAGTTCATTTCTGTTTTGGTTGCCTGGATTTTGTTTGGTTTTGTTGTTGCTTGTTTTCCCTTGTTGTGCCTTAGCTGTTCTGTAGGCAGTAGAGTCAATCTTGCCATTAAACTTGTTGTATTTTGTCGCTCAATATTAAATCTGACTTTTGTTCATGCATTTGTCACCGATTTTTAAGCGATCTCAAACGCTCTCATTCATGACAGCACCACAATGTCCCGCATCACCGAGGGCCCTGACACACGCCCGTGTCACAAAGGGCCACCCCCGGCACCCAAGAGCAGAGGGACAGCCTGGAAGCGGCTCGGAGCAGCCCCGGCCTCGTGGCCTTGTAGCCCCTGGCGTGGCCAGAGCCCTGGGAGGCTTTGGCCACGGTGGGAGCCGGCAGCCCCAGCCCCGGCCTGCAGAGCCCTGGGGCTGCAGCCCGGGCTGGCCGGGGCAGGAGGAATTGGCCAGGCCGGACGTGCCAGGGCCTTGTGGGCAGTGGCTCCGTGTCCCGCGGGAGGCCGGGGACGAGGGGTGTCCCTCAGGGCTGTGCCCGGGCACCGGGGCTCGTCAGTGCCTCGCTCAGTGACACCCAGGGGCACCGAGCGCAGCCTCGGCGCCTTTGCAGGGCACGGGGAGCTGAGCGGGGCAGGGGCACCACGGAAACACCGAGTGCCTGCCCGGGGCAGAGCCGGGGCAAAGCCGGGCTGGAGAGCCGGGAGAGGCTGCTCAGAGCTGGCCCGGGCACTTGGGCACCTGGGAGACAGAGCCCGGCTCGGAGCTGACACTGAGCCCAATACCTGAGAAATCACAGCCGGCTTTTCTAGACACCCTTCATTATTTTCTATTTTCTCAATTTGACTTTTTATCTGGGAACATTTTCAATGTTCATTTTACCTTTTTTTTTTTACTCTTTAGAAAGAATTCTGTTGTATTTCATTATGTGTGAGGATGGATGGTCTGGGAAAGGTTGTTGGTAATGGAGTTTTTTATTCAATATATTTTGAACTCTGAGATGTGACAAGTCCAGACTTTGACTCCAGCAGCAGTGTCTGGCTCCAGACTGCTCAGCTTTTTACAGTGACATCTCCGTTCATTGAAATCCAGCAGTCAAAGCCCTTGAAATGCGGACAAGCTGGGAATGAGGTTAAAGACCTTGGAGGGTTTGCTCTCTCCGTCCCTTGTATCCTTGGACCCCGCAGTTTCATAATTGTTCCTTGGTCCCCCAAGGCCCTGCAGTGTCACAAAGGTTCCTTGGTCCCATGAGGTCTCACAGTGCTGCAATGCTCTTCTTGGTTCCACAGTGTCACAATGGCGTATTGGTTCCAAGGGACACCATGGTGTCAAAAATGTTTCCTTCATTCCATTATTCCCGGAGGAGCAACACTGGTCCCTTACTTCCATGGGGCCCTGCAGTATCACAATGGTCCCATCATTACACGAGGTCCTGCTCTGTCACAATGCTCTGCATGGTCCCACAAGGCCCTGCAGTGTCACAGTGGCCTCTTGGTTCCATGAGGCTTCTGAGTGCCATCATGATTTCCTTGGAGCTGCAGTGTCACAATGGAGCCCTGGTTACACAAGATCCTGCAGTGTCACGAGGGAACCTTGGTTCCTTGGGGCACCACAGTGTCACAATTGCTCCCTTAGTTCTCAGTGTCCTTGCAATGAGCAATGGCCTCTTGATTCCATTGGGCCCTGCAGTGTCACAGTGGCCTCTATGGTTCCACCAGGACCCAGACTGTCACAATGGACTCCTTGTTTCCATGTAGCCCCACAGTGTCACAATGGCCCCTTGGCTCTGTGGTGCCATGTCATAGACAGTGTCACTATGGTCCTCTCAGTTCCACAAGGCCCTGCAGTGGCACAGTGGCCCCTTGCTGCCCCAGGACCCTGCAGTGTCACGATCATCACAGAATCACCCAGGCTGGAAAAGACCTTTGAGAGCATCAAGTCCAACCTGTGACCCAACACCACCTTGTCACCCAGACCATGGCACTCAGTGCCACATCCAGTCTTTCCTAAAACACTTCTAGGGACAGTGACTCACCCACCTCCCTGGGCAGCCCATTCCAATGCCCAATTACCCTTTTTGTGAAGAGTATTTCCTAATGTCCAGCCTAAACCTCCCCTGGTGCACCTTAAGGATGTGTCATCTTGCCCTGTCACTGTTCCCTGGGAGCAGAGCCCAACCCTTCCCTGGCTGCACTCTCATGTCAGGGACTTGTAGAGAGTAATGAGGTCTCCCCTGAGCCTCCTCTTCTCCAGGATAAACATCCCCAGCTCCATCAGCTGCTCCTCACAGGACTTGTGTTCCAGACCCCTCATCAGCCTTGTTCCCTTCTCTGGACACTCCAGCGCCTCCATGTCCTTCCTAAATTTGGGGGCCCAGAAATGGACACAGCACTCAAGGTGCTGCCCAACCAGTGCCAAGTACAGGAAAAGAATCACTGCCCTGTTCCTGCTGGCCACACCATTCCAGATCCATTGGGTCCTAGGGGTTGGATGAGGGAAATGGTGGGGAGGAGGTGGTAACAAAGTGTTACTGATTGTCAGCCATGAAGAGTCTTGATTTTTATATCTATTCAGACTGCAATAGAAGGTTGTGGGGGTCAATCTATCAATTGGACATTGCTGATATCAATCTATACACAGGGAAAAAGAACATGAGAAACCAATTATCCCTGCATTTTTTTCAATATAGTCACTTGGAATACACTTCTGAAATCTGTCTAATTAACCACAGAAGAATTTAAAACTGGAATTATTCCCAGGGGCTTGTCTTGCTTGGATGTTTTGAACAAATGTTTATGAGCTTTTCTGATTGAATTTCTCAACTGAAGAGCTTAAGAAAGAAGTCTCTGGAGTAGTAAAATTTATCAGCAACCTCCAAGTGGCTGAGGATCCATCCTCATCAGAGCAGGAATGAACAGAAATGGGCACAGCTTTCTGGCTGCCCCAGCTTTGGGATGAACCCTGGGCCTGGAGCAGGAGCAGCTCTGGAAGGCCCCAAGGCCGGGGCTGTTGTGCTGGCCTGGGCAGATAGGATGGCAGGAGGGGCTGCAGAGCTCTCAGGAGCTGAGGGAGAGGGGAGCAGGGCACACAGGGAGCCTCCTTTTGCCTTGGCCAAGCACTTTCCCCATGCCTGGGGCTGAGTCCTCTCGGAGCTGCAGCTGCTGCTGTGGCCTTGCCAGGGGCTGAGGCCGTGGGGCCACTGCCCAGAGCCCCCTGGCCTGAGCAGAGCTGTGGGGCCAGAGCCGGCTGGGCTGTGCTGGGGAGAGGCCCTTGGTGCTGCACAGAGCTCAGGGCAGCTGGCACAGCTTGCAGGGAGCTGGGCTGGCCTGAGAGAGCCTGCCAGAGAAAGCAGCAGTGTCCATGTCAGCCTGGCTGAATGTGCAGGGGCAGAACTCAGCCCAGGCCTTGTGGGGCAGGGCCAGCGCCTGTGGAAGGCATTGGAAACAGGCAAGTGGCCCAGAGAGGAGGCTGCTCTGTGCCCTTGGTGGCATGCACAGAGCAGGGAGGGGGCCCAGGACATTTGTTACTGCCAGCCTCTGTCCCCAGCTCTTGCCAGCCCTGGCTGCTGAGCCCAGGTTTGCCCTGGGCTGAGTTTGGCTGTGGCCCAGCTCCATCCTCCTGCGGGGCTCAGGGCCTGTTCCCAGCCATGGCCAGCCCTGCCTGGCCTCTGTGCTGACCCAGAGCCCGGCAGAGCCCAGGGCAGGGCTGTCAGTGCAGGCCCACAGGTGCCACGGGCTGTGCAGGAGCTGGCAGAGGCTGCCCAGCAGGGAGGCCATGGGGCACAGAGCCCCAGGGCTGCTGTGGGCACCACGGCTGCACCTCCAGCTCCAGAGATGGGACAGATGGGAGCAGAGACAAATAATTCCCGCTGCGTTCTTTAGTGTGTTTGCTTATACAGATGACCTGCATCCATATGTAGAGGAGGTGTCTTGTGTCAAATAACACTGGGGGAGTGATAAGAATAATATTTTTTAGCTGAAAATACTATTTTTTTACATAATACACAATGAGAAAGAAAAGATATATATGATCAGAAGAGCATCTGAGTTTGGCAGAGGATGAGGGACTCATTGATGTTCCTATAGTGAAACCTGTTCAAATGCTTTCCTCAGGGCTTCCTTAAGATGAGAGATGACCATCAGAGGCCAAGACCAGCCAGAGCTCTCTGTCCTGGCAGCTTTTCTCTGAGAAAACCCTTGCATATAGGGAATTTTTCAGGGGGAGTATCAATTTTGGCTGTGGGCACCTGGAAATATGGATGGTTCTTTTCCATAGGAAGGAAAGCACAGAGCCCCAGTTCTCCTGGGGCTGATAAAAGACAGACTCAACATTCCAAAATCAGCTGGACCTGTCAGGTGGCTCCTTGGAAGCAAAACCAGCCAGATCTGTTCCATGTTCCCTTGGTTCCATGAGGCCCCTCAGTGTCACAATTGTCTCCTTGCTTCTGCAGTGCCACAATGGTGCCTTGCTTCTGTGAGGCCCTTCAGGGTCACAATGGCCCTTTGGTTCCATGGGGCCCCACAGTGTCACAATGTTCTCCATGGATCCACAGTGCCCTGCAGGATCACAGTGGCCCTTTGGCTGTATGAGGCCCTGGAATGCAACAATGGCCTCTTGGTTCCACAAAGCCCTGCTGCTTCACACTGGGCCCTTGGGACCATGAGACCCAGCAGTGCCACAGTGATGTCCTTGATGCCATGAGGCCCCACAGTGTCACAATGGCCTCCTCATTTCAGAAAGCCCCACGGTGTGACAATGGTCCCTTGCATCCACAGAGTTTCCACAGTGTGACAATGGTCCCTTGGATCCACAGAAATCCCACAGTGTCACCATGGTCTCCATAGGAAGGAAACCACGGAGCCCCAGTGTTGCAGGGGCTGATGAACTGCAGTCATCAGAGATCAAAGCTAGGCAGCCCTGTCTGTCCTGGCAGGTTTTTCTACCAACGAGCCTTGGATATATGGAATTTTGACTTTGGAATCCCAATTTCAGTCATTTATGCCTGGAGGATACACCCAGTTCTTTTCCATAAAAAGGAAAGCATGCAGCCCCGGTGTTTGGAAGGCAGGTGAGAGCTGGCCCTCAGGAGGCCAAGGCCAGCCAGATCTGTCTGTAATGGCAGCTTTCATCTAGGAATAATCATTGGATATAGGACTTTAGGAGGTGGAATCCCAATTTCAACCATGGGTGCCTGGAGATGAAGGATGGTCCTTTTCCACTGGAAGGAAAGCATAGAGTCTGGGTATTTCAGGAGTAGATGAGCAGTAGCTACCAGAGGCCAAGACTAGCCAGACCTACCTTTTGTAGCTTTTGTCTGGGACCAATTCTTGGTTACATAGAATTTTGGAGGCAGAATCCCAATTTCAGCCATGAGCACCTGGAGAAGGATGGTTCTTTCCTATAGAAAGGAAAACATGGAGCCGCAGTGTCACAGGGCAAATTAGAGGAGACCACCAGAGGCCAAGGCCAGCCAGACCTGTCTGACTTGGTAGTCTTTGTCTGGGAAGAAACTCATGTGAGAAATTTTGGAGGAAAATTACCAGTTTTGGCCATGGGTGCCTGTGCAGGAGGGATGATTTTTTTCCATCAGAAGGAAAACACTAAGCCCCAGGGTTTGAAGGCAGGTGAGAACCAGTTCTCAGGAAGCCAAGGGCAGCCAGGCTTGTTGGTAATGGCAGCTTTTGTCTAGGAGCAATCCCTGGATATTGAGAATTTTGGAGGTGGAATCCTGTTTCAGCCATGGCTGCCTGTATGAGAAGAGTAGTTCTATTCCATTTGAAGGAAAGTCCAGAGCCCCAGTGTTTCAGGAGTACAGGAGAAGAGACCCTTGACATGCCAATTGCAGTTGGACCAGTCAGGCCAAGCCAAGCAGACCTGTTACCTGTTCCCTTGGATCCATGGGGCCCCACAGTGTCATAGTGGCCCCTTGTTTCCATGGGGCCCTGCAGCATCACAATGGTAGTGTCATATTGGATCCTTGGTTCCAGGAGGCCCAGATGTGTCACACTGGCCTCTTGTTTCCATGGGACTCCACAGTGTCACAATGGTCCCTTGTTTCCATGAGGCTTTGCAGTGTGACAGGGGTACCTAGGTGCCATAGTGTCACAATGGACCCTTGGTTCCATGAGGCCCTGCAGAGCCCCTTGATTCAACGAGGCCTCAAAGTGTCATCGTGGCCTCCAGGATTCCATGAGGCCCTGCAGTATCACAATGGACCTTTGGTTCCATGGGGTCCCTCACTGTTACATGAATCTTTAGTTCCATGGGGCCCTGTAGTGTCAGAATGGACTCCTTGGTTCAATGGTGCCACACAGGGACACAATCACCCCTTGGCCTGGCAAGACCCCATAGTGTCACAATGGTTCCTTGTTTCCATGGGGCCCCATAATGTCACCATGGCCCCTTAGTTCCATGAGGCCTTTAGTGTCTCCATGATTTCACAAGGTCTTGCAGTGTCACCACAGACCATTGGTTCCATTGAGCCCCACAGTGCCACTATGGTCCCCTTGGTTCCACAAGGCTCTGAAGTGCCACAATGGCCCTTTGGTTTCACAAGGCCTCAATGTGTAAAAATGGCCTCCATGGTTTCATGAGGCCCTGCTGTGTCGCAATGGACCTTTGGTTCCATGGTGCCCCATAGTGTCACAATTGTATCCTTGGTTCCACAATGTCAGAATGGACCCTTCATCCCATGGAGACCCACAGTGTTCACTGTAGTGCCCTTGATTCCATGAGGCCCTGCCATGCTGTAATGGCCCCTTGGTTCCAGGGGGTCCCAAAGTGTCAGAATGGTCTCCACTGTTCCATGAGGCCCCACAATGTCACTGTGGTCCCCTTGGTTCCACAGGGCCCCACAGTGTAATAATGGACTCTTGGTTCCATGAAGTTCCTTGTCACAATGGTCTCCTTGGATCCACAGTGTCACAGTGGCCCCTTGGCTCCTTGTGGCCACGCTGTGTCACAATGGCTCATGGCTCCATGAGGCCACACAGATTAACAATGGACTCGGATCCATGAGGTGTTGCTGTGTCACAATGGACTTCTGGTTCCATGAGATTTCATACTGCCAACAACAATCTCCCTGGTTCTGCAGTGTCACCATGGATCCTTTGTTCCATGAGGTTCTGTAGCATAACATGGTCACCTTGGTTCTGTGAGGTTCTGCAGTGTCACAATGCATCCATGGCTCCACAAGGCCTCGCTGTGTCAGAATGGCCCCTTGGTTCCAAGAGATTTCTCAGCATCACAATGGTCTCCTTGGATCCACAATGTCACAATGGACAATTATTTCCATGTGGCCCTAATGTGCCAAAATGGATTTTGGTTCCATGGGGTTCCACTTTGTCAAAATGGCCCCTTTGTTGCATTAGTTTGCACAGTGTCACAGTAGAGTCCTTGGTTCTTTGAGACCTTGCCATCACCAAATCTCCAAAATATCAGAATAAGATTCCTTAAAACTAATTTGCTATTTTAGAGGGTATCATTTATTCAGGCCTGAAGTCTAGTGAGGGATAACTGCTAACCATATGTGGACATGTAGTTCTATATGTAAATCTACAGCGTGTTGCTTATATTCAGGCACTAAAAGCATATTACAATTTACCCATTACCATACACCAACCCAAATTTCCCAGATTGAGTCCTCGTTTTTTTGTATCACTGCAACCTAGAGCCAGCTGTCTTCTTACTGTCATCCAACTGTACTTGCTGGGAAAGCAGCCCCTGCATGCTTTGTTCCTGTGCTAAAAGTTCACAGGCACAGTAAAAACTCAATTAAACCTTTTGGTATCAAGCCCAAGGCTTTGTGTGGGCAGGCAGAGGCAGGCAGGAGGCAGAGCTGTCAGCAAAGGAAGGGGCCAGCGAGGTGGGGCAGCCGGGGGATGATGACAGCCTGCAGGGACAGAGGCGCAGGGCATGGACACCGTAGGACAGCCTGGGCTGCAGAGGGCACAGGGATGGGCAGCAGCTGAAAGGCCCTGACACAGCCAACTCCTGCAGCACTTGGGCCATGCAGGCTGGCCCTGGGCCTGAGGGGACAAGTGAGCCTTGCTGTGCTGGGGCCTCATTGCCTCCTTGTCCCTGCTCAGCAGCCTGGCAGGGGCCGCCCCATGGTGCTGCCCTTGGCATTGCACATCCCCAGAGCCCAGTGGCCCGGGAAGAGCCCTGAGCAATGAGGGAGGGACAAGGGCTCAGCCCTTGGCCCTTTGCATTCCTGAAACACATCCAGGTCTGCTCAGCATCAGAGACACCTTTCCCTTGTTTGTCCTCACCTGTCGTCACTGCCACCAGCTCTAACTGGAACCTGGGGACACTTTCTGAGTTGTGTATCTCATTGGGACCCATTAAAACTTAAAAAAAACTTTGGAGTTTGAATCTGACTTTGAATTCTTGAGAGATTTCTTCAGCTCCCTCTCAGGGACTGATTTTCAGGGATTCAGCACCAAAGCCCTGAGAGGGTCATTAAAGTCCTTGTGCTGTGTCTATGCTGCTGAGCTGGGCTGGGCTCCTGGCACAGAGGCAGCTACTGACAACCAAGGAAAGCTTCAAAAAGACATTTCTGCTGAGGAGCAGCTTCTCTCTCAGCCCAGCAGGGCTGAGGGCACTGCCTGCAGCAACTGAGGGGACAGGAGCCAGGCACAGACAGGCTCAAGGCAATCAGAACTGGGAAGACATTGAACTGAGACTGCACTTGGGGAAACATCTTCACAGCCCTCGACATGGTGAGGGTGCAGGGCAATGTCCCCTGTTCTCCTGGAGGGATCTCCTGAAGCCAGCACACACCACAGCCTGGGGGATGTGTCAGGAGGACTCTCTCACTTCCTTTGATGCAAAGGAGGAGGAGGATGAAGAGGACGTGCTGCAGAGCGGGGCTGCCCTGGGCACCGTCAGAGGGACAGGGCAGGACGGCTCCTGCTGCCAGGGACGGCTGCAGGGGCTGAAGCTGGGGCTGCAGCCAGGGCTCCCCAGGCCTGTCCTGCAGAGCAGCTCTTGCAGCCCCCAGGGCTCTTGGACAGCCCAGGGGATGTACCACCAGCCAGGGGCAGCTCTCAGCCTGCCTGGCAGCTCCCCATGGACTGTGGGGAGAAGTTGGAGGTGGAAGGAGCCACCCCCATCAGGGCAGATTCCTCCTGCTGTGGAGATGGTGCTGCATGGCTAGGGCTGCTCTCAGCTTTCTCCTCAAGGGAAGGCAAAGGGTCTGTCAGGTGTGTCTGTGTCACTGACACTCCTGCACTGTCCCACTGGGGATCAGCACATCTGCCTCACATCTCCCTTACAAAGTGCCTCCTCACCCTCCTCTGCCTACAGACAGCAGCAGCAGCACCTTGGCTTGCAGCATCTCTTTTTATCTGAGCCGCCTTTAAGGCCCTGCTGCCAGGGAGATGCCCCTGGGCAGTGCCCTGTGCTGAGAGGGGTGTGCAGGGCAGAGCTGAGCCCCCAGGGCTGGGCTGGGCTCTGGGAGCACTGGCAGGGACAAGGCTTGGACAGAGAGAAACAGTTCCCTGTAGGCACAACTCCAGGCAGCAGAGAGCCAGGCACACCCTGCATATCCCTCAATGTCCAGGTCCAAAGGGAAAGAGAGAGGTTTTATAGAAATTAACCTTGAAATTGTAACCTTCAAAAAGTCCACTTTATATTTCAAGCACGTTTTAAGTGTGATCACCCTGAAACAGAGGCAGGTGTAATGAGCAAATAGCACCTGTGTGGGACCAGCAGGTCTGACTGCACTGGAGCACAGGGAGCCCTGTTTTTCCCTCTGGGATCCCCAGTGTTCAGGCTGAGAGTGATGCTGAAGATGATGCAGTAACACAACAGTACAAACCCAAAATCAAAAAATTTAGTGAATGTTCCTCAAAACATGAGAAGTAGATTTGAGGGTATTCCTCACTAAAGATCATAGGATTGACTCAAGGAAATCTGTCCCAGCTTGTCAATACCTTCTTTCAACAGTCCACCATGCCCATAGTGAAGAAATGTCCAACAGCAGCTCCATCAGCCACTTCCTCCTGCTGCCATTGGCAGACACGCGGCAGCTGCAGCTCCTGCACTTCTGCCTCTTCCTGGCCATCTCCCTGGCTGCCCTCCTGGCCAACGGCCTCATCATCAGCGCCGTAGCCTGTGGCCACCACCTGCACACCCCCATGTTCTTCTTCCTGCTCAACCTGGCCCTCTCTGACCTGGGCTCCATCTGCACCACTGTCCCCAAAGCCATGCACAATTCCCTCTGGGACACCAGGACTATCTCCTACGCAGGATGTGCTGCTCAGGTATTTCTCATTTTCTTCTTTTTTGGAGCAGAGTATTCCCTCCTGACCATCATGTGCTACGACCGCTACGTGTCCATCTGCAAACCCCTGCACTACGGGACCCTCCTGGGCAGCAGAGGTTGTGCCCACATGGCAGCAGCTGCCTGGGCCAGTGGCTTTCTCATTGCTGTGCTGCACACGGCCAATACATTTTCACTACCCCTGTGCCAGGGCAATGCCCTGGGCCAGTTCTTCTGTGAGGTTCCCCAGATCCTCAAGCTCTCCTGCTCCAAATCCTACCTCAGGGAACTTGGGCTTCTTGTGCTAACTGCTCTTTTATATTTTGGCTGTTTTGTGTTCATGGTTTTCTCCTATGTGCAGATCTTCAGGGCTGTGCTGAGGATTCCCTCTGAGCAGGGACGGCACAAAGCCTTTTCCACTTGCCTCCCTCACCTGGCTGTGCTTTCCCTGTTTATCAGCACTGGCACATTTACCTACCTGAAGCCCCCCTCCATCTCCTCCCCATCCCTGGATCTGGCACTGTCAGTTCTGTACTCGGTGGTGTCTCCAGCCCTGAACCCCCTCATCTACAGCCTGAAGAACCAGGAGCTCAAGGATGGCCTGAGGAAAATTTTCATGAATGCTGTTCAGAAGCAATAAACCATCCTTCTTCTGCATAGCTGTTGTTGTGTTACATTTATGCCCACTCTGTGTCCTGTATTTTTTGCTGCTCACACAAGTGTTACACTATTGAGAATTTGCACAGAAGTCTTTCACTATACAATTTTTAATTCAGGGTTTGCCCTTCTAGCAAACCCAGAGATTATAACCCAGAACCTATGCTACATATGTGCTTAAACAAAAGAAAGATCTCTGTATTGCCATGGTCCCCTGACATCTTTTCTCCCTGGTTTCTCTGGAGCTGCAGGATGGGTGCCTCTGGGCAGAGCTGGGGTGAAAAGGGAACCCCAGTGCTCCTCACTGCCTGGCAGCCTCAGGGCTTCTGCTCCATAACCTCTCCTTCCTTCACTTCCACACTCCCCTTCAGAGCCCCTGTGCTGGTTTAAGGCCTCAGGGCTCTCTCAGCTCAGTCCAAGTCCTGCTGTGTGACTGTCCAGGGACTGCAGGCAGGAACAGGCCATGGGCACTGCTGGGACAGAGCTGAGCTCTGCAACAGCATTTCCATCGTGCAAGGGTATCTCCCCAGTGCAGGGCCTGAAAGCTTCCATCTCCTTCCCAGTTTGCTCTCTAGGATGTTCCCAACACAGCGCCCTGGAGAGTGACCAGCACAAGTGTGGCAGTGTTCAGGATGGGGCTGTCCCAGCAGTGCCCTTGCAAAGCCAGCACTGCTTCCAGCAGTGGCCTCCCACCCCAGGGCACAGAGGTTGTTCTTCCCTTCATGGAGGGACATCAAGTGACGGGCTCAGGAGTCTGTGTTTGCAGTGCAGGGACATTCCACAGCCCTGAACATCCTGTGTGTGGTGGGGGGATATAAACCCAGTGAGCACAAACACCTGCAGCTATTCCTGGAGTTTCCAGAGAGTAACATCCCCTGGGAACCCCTGGATGCAGGGCTGGGATAAGCTCCTGTGCCCACAGCTCCCTGTGTCCATCTCTCTGGCTGTGGGGCACCTCGGGCAGGGGCAGGGCAGGGTGGCACCCACAGGGCTGAGGTCCCTGCCAGGCTCTGGCAGTGGCAGAAGAGCCCAGGGAGCCCTTGCCCGTCCTGCAATGAACTGTGTGTGTGAGTGCCAGGGAAGGACTGGTGTCCCTGGACACCCCTGGGGCTGTGAGCAGGGCATGAGCCCAGCTCAAGGCTGGGCACCTGACAGAGCCCTGACATTGCTGGGTGTGCCCGTAAGAGCAGAGTTGGGCAAGGTGGCTGTGGTTAAATCCCTCTGGGCATCAAGTGACAGAGACACTGTACCTCCTTAATCAGAAAACAGAGAAAATAAGGTGGAGAAAATGGTAGGTCACCATAAAGAGAGATTAATGTTAGGAGGACTAAAAAGCAAAGGTCAAATGCAAGCAAGGAAAACCATGAAGAGACAAGAATTCAGCACAAGAATCCAGCCCATGCAGTGGTTGCTTTGAAAGACAAATGTATTAATACAGAAAATCCAGAGACCCTCTTGTCCCCCTCATTTCCCTGCTGATCAGGATATCCCATGGAATGGAAGATCCCTTGGGTCAGTCCAGCCCAGCTGTACCATCCCTATGTCCCCAGGAATACTTGCCCAACCCGAGCCCATTGTCTGGGGGGTTGCAGGGATGCCTCATGTGGGGCCAGCCCTGCTCAGGAGCAGCCAAAGCCTTGGGCTGGGACCAAACCCACTCCAGCCACGAGAGCCAAGCAGAGGACAGGGGCTGCTCTGGGCAAAGGGAACTCCATCCCAGCCACACCCCGGCCAAGGGGGCTCAGGGGGCTCTTCCCACCTCTGTTATTCCACAATTCAATGAATCTTTTCCTTGGAGACCTCTTTGAAGACAGAATTGAGAGATAGGCAGAAGCAGAGCTATAAAATGCACCAGTACAAACACAGCAGCTCCTGTGAGGAATGAACCCTCCCAGGGCAGTGCTGTGGCAGGAGAAGCAGCCAGGAGGAGGAGGATGAGCTCAGTGCATGTGTGTGTGTCCCAAGGCACAGAGGGTGAGGGTGGGCAGAGGTCAGGGCAGGGCTGGCAATGGCAGGGCAGAGGCAGGGGCAGCGAGATGGGAGTGTGCAGCCTGCAGGGACACAGCAGCAGCTGTGGGACAGTGCAGGACAAGCTGTGCTGGACATGGCCAAGGGCCCTGGCAGGGCTGGCAGTGCCCAGGAGAAGCCAAGTGTTGGTGCCCTGGGGCACAGCAGGGTCTGTGCCACCAAGGGCTGTGAGGAGACACTTTGTCCTGAGCCACTGGGGCCTCCTGGCACAGCCCCAGCAAGGCTGGGCACTGTCACCCCTTGTCCTGCCCTCAGCATCCCCCCACATCCCAGTGGCCTCAGGGATCTGCTGGGACGAGTCCCTGGGGAGCCTTGGTCAGGAATGGCCCTGGGGGGCTCCCAGGGACTGCAGGTTTTTCAAAGGACTTTGGGTTTTGCTTTTTCCTTGGAGTCTCTGAGAGCTTTGTGCAATCAGGATCTCTAATTCTCTTCTCCACGGAGTCCAGGAGGAGTCTGTGTTGGTGATGGACCTCAGTGGGACTGACACTGAAACTGCATGAAAAACAGAAAGTACCCAACAAAATCTTCTCAGTGTTAGAGAATTTAGGCATTATTTTCTTCTATCCAGGATAATATTGTGGCCAGCATGTGCAATAAAAATCATTCCATCCACACATGCCCACCTTGTGCAGTGAAAATCATTCCATCACACATGGTTCTTTACTAGGCTTTTCACGTATTTATACAGCCAAAACCCAAAGAAATTAATATTCATTGATCTTAAATTACACAATTCTTAGTATTCGATCTCCTATTAGCTATTGATCCATTTGCCTTTGATGTGAATTAGGTCCTCATTCTTTGATTCTCTCACCAATCTTTTCCCAGACTGGGTGTCTCCAACCACACTGGGGGTAATGTTCATTAATGTTCATTTTCCTCCTGTGTATCTTCTGGCTACTCCCAATCTGGAGATGTTAAACTCATCAGGCCTCACCCAAACCTGGTGAACAGAGTCTTTTGAAGAGAAACTTCAATTCCCCTCCCACTGGGCAAAGGTGAACAAACCCCTGACTGAAGTTATATAAAAAAAATTCAAAGTTGTATCATTTTAAACAATTCCATTATGTTCCGTAGTGTCACAATGCTCTCCTTGGCTGCGTGAGGCCACTTAGTGCCACAATTGTCCCTTCATTCCATGAAGCCCTGCATTGTCACAAAGGTCTCTATAATTCCATGAGACCTCCACAGTGTCAAATGGCAGAAGGGTCTCCTTGGTTCCATGAGGCCCTGCAGAGCCCCTTGATTCAACGAGGCCTCAAAGTGTCATCGTGGCCTCCAGGATTCCATGAGGCCCTGCAGTATCACAATGGACCTTTGGTCACTGTTACATGAATCCTTAGTTCCATGGGGTCCTGTATTGTCACAATGGACTCCTTGGTTCTATGCTGACACAGTTGCCCAAATGTCCATGGTACCACAACTGCTCCTTGGTCCTACGAGGCCCCACAATGTCACAATGTGGACATTGCTTCCATTACACCATGTAGTGTCACAGTGGTCTCCATGATTCCATACGCCCCTGCAGTGTCACAATGGAACACTGGTCACTGAGGATCCACAGTGTCACCATGACCCCTTGGTTCCATGGAGCCCCAGAGTGTCACTGTGGTCTCCTTGGTTCTACAAGGCTCTAAAGTAAAGTTCCACAGTGTCACCATGACCCCTTGGTTCCATGGAGCCCCAGAGTGTCACTGTGGTCTCCTTGGTTCTACAAGGCTCTAAAGTAAAGTTCCACAGTGTCACAAAGGCCCCTTGGTTCCATGAGGCTTGGTAGAGTCACAATTCACTCCTCAGTTCCATGAGGCACTGCTGTCTCACAATGCCCATGGTTCCATGAGTTTCCACAGTATCACCATGGTCACTTGGATCTGCAGGATCTCAGTGGTCTCCTTAGTACCATCCAGCCCCAATGTCACAATGACTTTTTGTTTCCATGAGGTTCCACAGTGTCACAAGGGTCTCCTTGGTTCCATAAGGAACACAAACACTTTGCATAAACACTGAACAACACTTGGTTAACACACCTGGGAACATCTGTCTGCATTCAAAAGAGGGGTTAAAGGTGAGAATGGCACCAGCAGCTTCCATCTGCAACAGAGATCCAGGGAAAGGACAGGAACGGAGAGTTCAGGTGAAAGACTCAGAGAATTCACAGAATCACTAGGTCTGAAGAGAACTTCAAGATCATCAAGTCCAACACATGCCTTAACACCTCAACTAAACCATGGCACTGAGTGCCATATCCAGGCTTTTTAAAGAACATCCAATGATGGTGACTCCACCATCTCTCCAGGTAGACCATTCCAATATTTTATCACCCATCTGTAAAAAACTTTTTCCTAATATCCCATTTATATTTCCCTTGGGACATCTTAAGGATGTGTCCTCTCATTCTGTCAGTTGCTGCCTGGAGAATGAGTGCAACGGCCACCTGACTACAACCATCTTTCAGGGAGTTGTAGAGTGTGATGAGGTCTCCCCTGAGCCTCCTCTTCTCCAGGATAAACATGCCCAGCTCCTTCAGACGATCCTCACAGGATTTGTTTTCCAGACCCCTCAGCACCCTTGTTGCCCTTCTCTGGACACGCTCCATCCCCTCCATGTCCTTCCTAAAGTTGGGGGCCCAGAACTGGACACAGCACTTGAGGTGCAGCCTCACCAGTGCCAAGTACAGGTGAAGAATCACTGCCCTGGTCCTGCTGGCCACACCATTCCTGATCCAGGCCAGGTGCCGTTGGCCTTCTTGGCCACCTGGGCACACTGCTGGCTCATTCCCAGCCTGCTGTCCATCAGTGTCCCCAGGTCCCTTTCTGCCTTGCTGCTGTGCAGCCACTTTGTCCCCAGCCTGGAACACTGCCAGGGTTGTTGTGGCCAAAGTGCAGGACCTGGAACTTGGTCTTGTTAAACCTCACATCGTTGGATTTGGGCCCTGGATCCAGCTTGTCCAGGTGCCTGTGCAGAGCCCTCCTACCCTCCAGCAGATCCACACGTGCAGCCAGCTTGGTGTCATCTTCCTTTTCTGCTGCTCAGAAGCAGCAATCAAGTTGGTCAAAAAAGTTCTGTTTTTTTCCTTCTCCTGGTAGATTTTTTCATTTAATTTGCCACTCAAGAGGCAATTTCTGTGATGGCCTCTGTAAATTGATTCTATTTCAACAGCACCAGCAGCAGGGCTGTGAATGTGAGTGCTGTGAATGTGGCCTGTGTGGCTTTAATTCTCCTCAACTTAGTGCTCAGGAACTTGTGAGCATTTCAGCATCTGGTAATCATGATGCCTGTGACAAAAATACTGAGTTCCCCATCACAAAAGCACCATGGTTAGCACTGATTGAAAGAGACAATTGCAATTTTACTGATAAAATTCAGATGGCAGTCAGAAGAGGGGGAACAGCAGCTGAGATCTCCAATTCCCAAGGCAAAGGCAACAAAACCTTCCAGGGTGCCTGCAGGGGGGCGGGACCAGCAGCGGGTCAGGACTTTATGGTACTTTGGCATTTGGAGTACAGGTGAGCTGCTGGAAAAAATGGGAAGTAATGTATCACGTGAAGAGAGTGTTGTCCTGTCGACAGGGAAAGCCTCATTGGAAAGAGGCATTGAAATCAGCGACTGTGCCCTAGTATGTTATTGTGGGCGTCGCATGACTTTAAATACCGATAAGCACTGCCTTTAGTGCTTGGAAAGACATTGAAAAAAAATTGTGGGATATGATATGTAAATGGGAGAAGAGCGGCAGGAGGAGATGGGATGATCCCAGAATCGCTAACTACATGGTATCTACTTTGACATTTATTGCTGCAAAAAAATAGCTTCTTTTTCCTCTGCCTATGAACAGTGAGAGATAAGACTATAATGAGAAGGACTCTTCACAATCTGACAGAAAGCAAGATGCTGGTACAGCTAGAAAAGATCCGGTTTCTGGTGTTTACTGGATGAAGAAAGAAAAAAAACCCAAAACATAGAACTGTGTTGGTCCCCTGGATTGGGAGGCCCCGACGGCTCGTCAGAGCTCTTTTGCCTCCCCCCGAGCCCTGCCCCACTCGGTTTCCCCTGGCTCAGTGCCCCCCTCCCCTCCTTACCCCCCCTCCCTTCCCCCCTCGTTCCCCCCCAGCGCCTGTTGGAGAGCAGCTGACCAGCTCTGTTTGCTGAAGCTGTGATGCACTATTATCAGACTGTCTAAAAGACACATTGAAATATGTTTGTTAAAGTTAACTTTGTTCTTTTAGTGATTTGTGATTTTAATAGGACTTAGTAGAGTTATTTTAAGTTATCTGTGTATATGTAACATGGTAAGAGCTACTCTTTTTAACAGAAATGTTGATAAAATTGACTATATAGAGTTACCCTAAAGCGATACTGGGATTGTGCTAGGTTATGATTTAGAAACTTATATACTTAAAGATATTTATGTGTGGATAATGTTTATGTCTTTTCAGTTCTGGGAATTTTTTTGCAAATGTTTTATTTGCATGCTAGGAGAAGAGCAATTAATTTTCAAGCTCAGATAGAAGGACAATTATTTTAGTTTTGTAACCTTGAATTTTATCTACCACAGTTATTTGAAGCTTAGCTATAATTGGTATATGGCATTCCAAAGCATGGGTAGATGATATTGTGTTGATTTTGCTTGTTTGCTTGCTTTTTGCTTTATAAATTTAGTAAGATAATTTATTTATGTATTTTGCTATGATTTTATTTCAACCTGTACAATATAGTGTATTTCAGAACACCTGGAGACAGCTGGGCGAAAGGCTTTAGAGAAATCTTTTACTAACCCGGCCTTACAGGCCAGGTGGGATCCTTTGGTCTTGGTACGGCTCAACAGTGAGGCTTGAGTGCTTTCATTAAAACGATGGAAACGGCATCTCCAAAACAGAGATATGTTACTATACAGCAAGGTATTGCAGTTTGTCAAAAAGATTGCTGCAGCTGTTGAGAAACAAGTAGATGACGAAAATTTGAGACAAATTTCATGTAAATAATTGGCTAGAGACCATGCTATTGCTTCAGCAGGGTCCACGTAATTATGAAAAAGTAAAGCCTAAGATAAATCCAGGCAATAAACTGCATTGTGAGGCTCTGTAGGAATTGATATATTCACTGCAGACACAGTGACTATTTTGACAAAACAAGTATGTAAGGTGCCCTTTGGTACCTATGGTCCTACAGGGGAGAGTTTAAGTGCTCTTTTAGTAGGATGACCTAGTAGTATTATTCAAGGTATTAATTGTTCATTTAGGTTTTACTGATTCTGATTTTTTGGGACACATTTAAGCTGTGGTATAGGTTAGTTACCCTTTTCTTCTTATAACTGGCTAAATATTCTGTTTGCCTGCTACATCAAATTTTTGTTTTTATTGTGTTGTTTTTCTGAAGACGAATATGACATTAATAGAAAAGGAATTTGTATTGTTCAATTTATTCCTTTCGTGAGTTGTGTTCCAATAGTAGTGGAATGGAGTTGTGGCACAGGAGGACTTGGGATTTACAGGAGCACCTCTGGTATATTGAACTTAAGACAATGACAGATCATCATGTGCAACAATGGTGCATTGTCACTGCTAAGGAACATCATCAAGAGACTATAATTATCACAGGTTTGATTGACATGGGAGCAGATGTGACTGTTATTTGACAACCTTTCTGGCCTTCGTAAACCACGAATCACCAGGACCATGGATCACCAGGGCTCTGCCCAACGGGGTCACTGGGGATCATCCAACACCAATCCTCCCATGGGGGATGGAGCTGGAGCAGAGCACGAAGCTCTTCCCACACTCGGGGCACTCACAGGGCTTCCCTTAGTGGAGCCTCTGTTGGTGTCGGGTCAAGGCTGAGCTCCTGGAGAAGCTCTTCCCACACTCAGGACACTCGTAGGGCCTCTCCCCAGTGTGGATGCGCTGGTGGTATCTCAGGGCAGTGCTCCACCCAAAGCTCTTCCCACATTCCAAGCAGGTGTAGGGCCGTTCCCCTGTGTGGATCACCTGGTGCTGCATCAGACTTGAAATAGTCCTGAAGCTCTTCCTGCATTTCCCACACTCATAGGGCTTTTCCTCTGTGTGGATCTTCTGGTGCTGCATCAGACCAGAGATCATGCTGAAGCTCTTTCCACATGCCCCACACTCGTAGGGCTTCTCCCCAGTGTGGATCCTCTGGTGTTCGATCAGCCTGCACCTGTAGCTGAAACCCTTCCCACATTCCAAGCACTTGTGGGGCTTCTCCCCTCCAGGAGGCTTCTCCATCAGCTCTGAGATTTGCCTGGATCTTTGGCTGCCTTCCCGGCTCAGGGAGGGTCTTTCCACCTCGCAGCTCCCTGGGTTGGGTTTGCAGCCCCTCTTCCTGTGGGATCCCTGGGACTTTTCCTCCTCCTCCATCCACATACGCCTTTGGAATGACAAATCCTGGTTTGGAGGAAAACATAAGAGAGCACCTTGGGCTTTCAAAGTGCAACACAGGAAGACATTGGGCATCTTGTGTCTATAAGAACCTCCAAAACACAATAATTCAGCACAAAAATTATCCAGACATCAAGACACAGATCAAAAACTCCCCAGAAAGTAAGTTTCAGCCAAAATTCCTTCCAAAATATAAAGATTGAGCCCCTGCAAAAAAACAAAGCACCAACATTTAGCCCAATAAAGCTCACAAACACCAAGATTCAGCCCTGTGAAAATCATGGATGGTCCTCTTCTGTCACCTGCTGCATGTGGGGGGAGAAACGCTCCTGGGGCTGGGGCAGAGGCTGCAGATACAGGGAGGAGTGGAACATTGTGCTGCTTCCCATTTCTGCTCCTCCTCTGGTGTCCCTACTCTTCCTCACACTCCTCTTCCTCCCATTATTCATCTTTCTCCTGCACAATCCCACCTTCTTCTCCCACGTGCATCCTTTGACCATTTTGTTGTTCAACCCTGCTTCTCCTTCCCTTCTCCTGCTGCCCCCAGGCCCAGCACCCACTGCCGGCTCCCTCTTCCCCCCAAACCCACAGCATCCCAGCGCAGGGGCAGCGATGGAGCTGGGGCAGCTCGGGCTGGGGCAGCGCTGGGCTCTCGGCCGCTCCCGCCCGCACTCGCTCCCCACTGCAGCCGCTGCCGCCACCACAGCGCGGGGGGGCCCGGCCTTGGCGCTCCCCCCCTCCCACCTCCCCAAATTCCCCTGCCGGGGGGCGCTGGGGCCAGGAGACAGACGAGTGACAGATCAGGGGGCTGGGAAGAGTCGGCAGCCAGAGAGCACTGAAAATCTCAGCAGGGACTACAGTGGGATCTTCGGGGACTAAACATGGCAGGGCACCCATGGAGGGTAGAAAGGGAAAGCCAGGAAGGGCTCCTGGCCAGAGGGATGATGATCCCAAAATATCTCTGAAGGGTCCCTTGGGAACATGTTGAGGGAGTTTGCACATTCTACCAGAGGTAATCAAGGACATAGAAACCCAGCAGCACAATAAGGGAAGTCCAGAAGGGATTTAGACAACAGGGGATGGATGCTGTTGGTGTGCTGGGAAGGGATTGGGTGAAGGGCAGTGTGCAGGAATATGGTTCAGGCAAGAAGCAGCAGGAAGAATCTTGTGGTAAGAAAATGGAAGATGGAAAAGAGGAGGAAAGGAAAACACTGAGGATGGGGTTGTTTTTCAGCAGGGTTTGATTCTCAAAAGTTACCAGCTGCTGCAGATCCTTTGTATCCCCGGTTGCCAGGACAGGCACACAAGGAGGTCAGGATTGCAGGGGGTTTCTCTGTGCTGGGCAGCGGCAGGAGCGGGCGCAGAGGGGCGGCACCGGGAGCACGGGCTGGGGGCCTGTGGGGAGCTGCGGGGCCGGGCCGGGGCTGTGGGGCAGCCGGGGCTCAGCGCCGGGCGCTGCCTGAGCCCAGCACCCCCCGGCAATTGCAGGCCCGGCAGTGGCCCCCGGCCCCCAGGAGGCTGCGGGACGCCCCGGCCGCTGCCCGGCCCCGTGGAGCTGCCGGCCCTGCCCGCCGGGGGGGCCGCGTTTGGACACTGCGGCAGGACAGGCACCGGCTCTGGGATACGGGCTGGCCACGGCAGCCACAGCACAAGGAGCAGCAGCACAAAGGAACAGCTGGGAAATGGGCATTGGACGTGCAAGCATCCAGATTAGCTTTTAAGCATTTTCCTTGGGTCACTGCAGAAAGGAATGATTTAGCAGAAAGCTCAGCAGCTGTCAGAGGATGAGCACCCCCAGGCACTGAGGGGGCTGCAGGAGGAGCAGAAGAAGCCCCTGGAGCACTTGGTCACAAAGGCACAGCAGGGGAATGCAAGAAGGGATGAGGAAAAGGCCAAGGGGAAGGCAAAGGCCATGGCAGAGTTTCTACAGCCCCTGAGGGATGAACCCCAGGGCCCAAGGGGGCCCCAGCACCCAGGGGCTCTCACATCCTTACACCATCTTCAACCAGGTGCCCTCCTCACACTGACACCATTCAGTCCTTGATGGCAAAGATGGTTTCTGGGGATGCCCACTCACACAGGATGGTAAACTGGATTTTGCCTTCGAGAGGGAACAAGAGATAGAAGGGAAAATGGAAAAGACCTGGACGGTCCTTCTGCAGGGATGCACGGAAGCACCAGCCTTATTGGGGCAAGCCTTGCAGAAAATATCACAAGAATTTACCCCACGCCCAGGGAATTGGGTTAATGCAGGATGTGGATGACTTGCTGCAATCAGGAGGACAGGAAGTGGTAGAAGAAGCCTCTGTGAAATGGCTGAATGTTCAGGCTAAAATGCATCTTTGAATATTTGAAATAAAAGAGGAAATGGTGGAGAAAAAGGTTAAATATTTTTGACTGAAGGTTTGTGGTGTATTGACCCAGAGAAAGACTAGGGAATCCCAGAAGTAAAGTTACCCAGCACTAAAATGGGGCTGGGAGAATTCTGAGAATGAATGGATAATTGCAGGACCTGCAATTGGATCCTCAATCCTGGATTGAAGATTGTCTGTTCTAGCTAGAAGATTGTATGACTTTTTAACCCCAGATAGCCTCAATGTTGTGGTATGGACATGAGAAACTGCAAAATTTCAGAAAATTAAATAAAACCAAAATGATTGGTGCCACAGCCATGGCTCCTTCAGAATTAGAAAAGAAATTTGAATTGGATGTGGATGTTAAACAGGGCCATTCCAAAGGAATTCTTGTGCTAAAATGTTTAACCCAGTGGCCAGAGTGGTCTCATTGTCTGCAGAAGTGTGCAGCAACAGCTTTAATGGGACCTGAGGCCCAAAAACTGATGGCAGGAGGATCTCCTGTTGTTCAAGTCTGGCAACAAGTCAAAGCTGTGATAACCAAAGGAGCCTCTACATGGATGAGCAGTGCTCGGTGATTACAGAATGAAACTTGTTCAGTGGCACAGGAGGATTTAGAATTGAGGACAGGGCAAGGGTTTAACCCAGGCTCCTGTTTGAACAGCCTGCACAGGGGGCTGGGAACAAACTCATGACTGCATTCAAGTGACAGAGCTCCAGAGCCAGGCTGGGAGAGATTTAGGAGACATTCCCTGGCCTGAGGGACAAAATGTGTTTATGGATGGCTCTTCAAGGGCAGGAGAAGGGAAAAGAGCTCCAAGACACGCTCTGATGAAGGAAAGGGAATTAGACCAAGCTCAGGTTACCGCCTGCATGGGCAGCTCAACCGGCAGAGCTGGGTGTGCTTGGAAGAGCCTGGCACTGAAATGCCCTGAGCAGGAAGGCTCAAATATCTTCTGGTGACAGCATGGCAGTTAACAGGGTGACAAAAGCAATTCTGAGTTCTTCAGCAATCTCTGGATCGCTTATGAAGGTATTTCTTAAAGAAATAATTCCAAGAGGACAGATTGCGGAAGCAACAGACTGAGATTGAGAACTCATTTTACAGCAAAGATCCTTCAGGGGGTTATGGCTGCTTTAGGAATACAATGGGACCTCCACAAGCCCTGGCACTCCCAGAGCTCAGGTCAGGTAGAAAGAACAAACGGGAAATAAAGAAACTCCTTTGGAAGCTGGTGATAGAAACCAAGATGCCATGGGAGCAGCTTTTGCCATTGGCTTTGGCAAGAATAAAAGCCAGACCCATGGCAGATACTGAATTATCTCCCTTGGATTTGATCTTTGCAATTCCTTACCCTGGGAATTCTCCACCTAGTGCGGGCTGGAGATAAGGGATGTATATTTCAAGCAGTCTGTGGCCAGAATCCTGTCTCTTGTGAAATCTCTGCCACAGGAAGCTGGGCTGGCACAGAGCCTGCCTTGGCACTTTGCTGTTCACAGCATCCACCCAGGACTCTGCCTCTCAATTACACTCACACACTGGGCTGCCTACGATTCCACTGTTGGAAAGTATACCAAATTTAATTTTTTTTTACCTTCCATTTGTCTAGTCAGGCTCGGTTTGCCTTTCTCTCAGGAAAGAAATTTAAAAAGTTTTTTTCTAAGGACTGTTAGACCACTCAACAGAGATGAGTTTAACATCTAAACAGACTGGGAATATCCCAAAAGATTCCCACAAAGAGAACGACATTCAACAAAACATCAAGGAAACATCAGCAAACATCAAGGAACACCCACCCCAGACACTGCCCCGGCATAGATGGAGACATCTGGTCTGGAAAAGGCTGAGAAGGAAATCCAGGAATGAGGATCTAATTAACATCAGAAGAGGAGAAATCCGCCTGCAATACGAAACCAAATACTAAGACCTACACAACCTGGAAGCAATGAACACTAAACCAATGGATTTCAATGGGTTCAGACTCTAAAACGTTTAGGAATAATCTAGTAAAACTCACGTGTAATCGAATGATTTTCTCTGCACACCAGGGCTATGTGTGGATGAAATTATTTCTGTTGCTCATCCTGACCAGAATCAAGTAATGCCTTGACTCTAACACTAAAGACATTATTGAAGAGTTTTTGTTTTTCCCACAGTTTCAGTGACAAGATTACACAATTAGAAAATTTTTTCATATTAATCCTACTTTTATTTTATCAGTTAGGTTTGGACCAGGGGTGTGACAAGGAATTTTTATTCTTTGGAGAAGATGTAGAAAAGACTTGCTTGCACTGGAATATTTTTCTCTATATTTGTGGCTGACTCTTAATGATGGCAGAATTTCGTAATGGGTTTTTCAATGCTCACCTTTAAGTTGCATTTTGCAAACGTAGAAGAGTATTAATCGTAAGGCTTTAACACATAAATAGTTAATACAAAATCGTTAAAAAAAAAAAAAGAAAAATAAAGCAGATTGTGAGGGTGGACTTGTGAATCACCTAAGGGCTGCTCTGGAACAAAAGCATCCCTGCCAGGCAGCCAGCAGAGGAGCTTTAGAAATGCAAATTAACATTGCTCTGGAAAAGTGCAGACAATGCACAAGGGCGTTCTTACCTGGGGGAGGAATTGGGCTGATTCCCTCTGCCCCTCACCCCCAGCTCTGCCTGCTTGCACAGATGGAATTTGCACAACTAAAGGCAGAGCCCACAGTGAGGATATCTGACTGCAACAGAAATTGGTTAAGCTGCAAAGGGAAACAGCAAACGGAGAATGTTGGGAAAGCTTTACTAAAAAAAGTGGGGGGGAATCATCCCTCTCCCTGCTCCAACCTGTGCTGTCACTGTCCAGGTTATATAGGGTGTATTGGGGCACTGGGGTGTTTTTGGTGCCACAAGTTCAGGGAAATGAGTTGGAAATCCAAGTATGTGGTGATTTAATTAGAGAAAAGTGGTCAATTCATGCAGCCCTGGATGGAGGGAGCACCCAAAAACGGAAAAAAGATGAACAGACACCAGACCCAATCCTACAACACCATGGACCAGCCCCTGGGAACCCTAACGAATTCATATCAGAACACAGAAAATCCATCCATAATTTGATTGGCAGAATTAGGATAAAAAGCATCCTCAAAATAATAACCAACCACACAGCTCCAGCTCCTGACCTTCCTGACGACCAATCCACTGAAATAAGGAAGGAGACATTTCACCATGGGATAGGATCAGATTATCTATTAACAGAGGGAGGAGGAGTTTACGCAAAATTACATGACTCCAACTGCTGTTCGCAAATAGATGATAACTGAAAAGCGGTGAAACAGATAACAAAGGAAATAAGAAAACATCTCGTATTCCGGAGAAAGGATGGGAATGGGACACGTTTTCGTGGTTCCCTGGCAGACCGTGGCTTAAACGAATGCTGCTCCTCCTCTGATGTGCTGCAGCAACTCTCAGCTTTTTACCATGCACGACACCTTGCGCCAAAGAGGACACAGGAAAAGAGACTGAGTCAATGGAAATTAAAAGTTTGTAAGCGCTATTCTTGAGAAAATGAGAAAAGGAGGGATTGAAAGCAGTAAGATTAATATCGTAGTAGGAGTGCATATTAAAGGTCTGCAATAGGTGGATCGGGAAGTCTGAACATTCCAAAAACGTCAGCAAGAGGGGAATGGGAGAGGGAGATGCAGACGGGAAAATGAGGATGTGATAAATGTGATTCGTGCTAATTAAGTTGTAACTATATTAACAAAATTGTATTTAGATCAATAGAAGACAATTGTTACAGAGTGAGAAGGGGGAGATGGGTGAGACAGGATAAAAGACATCTCCCAGATGTTGGGAGTCGAAGAAGGAGGTTGGAAGAAAGTCAGATAAGAATAGTCGAAGGACGGAGGTCTGATAAGCAGCCTCTAGAAATACAGCTTCAACCTTGAAGCTGTCAAAAATGGAATGATTCCAAGCATGGGACTTAATTAAAGTCATGTTATGGAAAACATCTGCTGAGTCACACAGGGCGCCTGTGCTACCTGCAGGTCACACCTCGGTCACTGATGAAGATGATGAGCCTTCACCGGAAATAAGACCCTCAAAAGGATGAGAGACCCCCAACCCATTAGTAGAGCATGCCCCGTGCAGTATAGTTACGTAGATTTTAGGAATAGAAACTAGGAGGAGCTTTCTAGAAACTTCTGTAGCCTACAGTATATAAGTGGGATTGTTAGCCTGGATGCTTTGATACGTGAGGAATGGGAGCCACTCCCCGTATCCCCGGTCGGAGGGGGGCCCCTCCCCGGTCGGTTTGCTTATGCTTTATACGAACCTCAATTATACTAAATTACTTACTGCCAAATTTTGTATATTCTTAAATATATGCATTTGATTGTTTAATCTCCAATACTTTAATTGTCATCTCCAATACTTTGATTGTATTCATTTTGTTACTATTAAAAACTTACTATTAAATTTAATCTTGTTGCTTGATAAATTGAGAAAAATAGAACATCATTCATAACAATTTGGTGCCGAAACCCGGGAACTCCAGTCCAAGTGAAGAGTGGCTAGTTTTGGGAAGGAGCTCCCCACCAGTTGTTAAGGTGGTCCCAAGGCTAGACCAGGCTCTCTTGGAAAAGGAGTTCCAAATTAAAATAAAGCATAAGCAAAAGAAGCTAGCTACAAGGAGGCGCGCCAGAAGAAGAAGGCTCCCGTGAGAACGCCGGCAGAAAGGGAAAGGTGCCCGTAAAACGTCTTGTGCACAAGAACCCTGTGCGAAAATGGGCTGTGTGAGTACCATGGGGTTGGGTAAAGGGGGCGGCTGTGTGCTTGTGTGTGAGTGAGGAATGTCTGAAAGGGGAGAGCGAGTAAATACCCCAGGAGGGACTGGGAGGGAAAGTCCCAGCCCGAGAACTCACGAGAAAAGTCTTTGAGAAGGGAGCTGATGCTCGGAAGAAGTGATTTAAGAAGGGAGTGAATGAGTCAGGTTCAACTATCTGTTGGGAGGATAATAGATGGAAGTTTCAGTACGTGATTAAGAAAGGATTGTGGAGAATGGCCAGAAAGAGAGGTTGGGGAGAGAATAAAAGGAAAAGAAGGAATTAGGTGGGAAACAAGTGTTTGGCAAAAGAAGTGAGATTGGTATATTAAGCGAAGGAGTTGAACCGCAGAACGAATGAGAGAGAGCAAGGGAAATGTTGCCGCCAGAGATGGGTCAGAGGAAAAGTAAAATCTCTGACCCAGGGGTTGTGAATTATGAGAATAGTTCACGAGAACCCGGTGTGCCTGGGAACCGAGAGGGGGTTTCCCAGAAGGGGAGCGAGATTCCTCAGGACAGCCCCCTGGGGATGGTGTTACAATACTAAAGTACAAGGGAATCCCAAAGAGAAAAAGTAAGCAGAAAATTATACAGTACTGTATGTTTGAGTGGACAAAAGAAAAGATTTGTGCAAATAATTTGTACTGGCCAGAGTTTAAATCATTTGAAGATTAGATTTGTCAGGTTTTAAATCTATATATGAGTTCAAAACAACGTTTTAATTAAGAAGAAAGTGAATATGCTGCTTTGTGGCTTCCAAAAAGTGTGTGAGGGGTAAATTTATAGTTCAAAGGCAAGAAAAAGAAGGTTATTCGTTATACCCTTTGCAAACTAAAGGACGGGCAGCAAGAAGGGACTGGCTAAAGCCATGGGACTCGTTAGATCACCTCCCACCCCCATACAGACAGCCTGGCCAGCCTGTCCAGCCTGTCCAGCCCCTGTCCCTGATGCACCTCCTATTCAAGACGAGCCAGTAGCACACAGAACTAGAGGCAGAAGGGGACAGGAGGAAGAAAGTGACAAAGAGGACGAGGGAACAGGAAGGGAGGATAGATTATACCCTCTTAGAGAGGTTCCAATGGCAAATCTGGCCCCAGGACAGGGACCTATTGGTTACGTGAGTGATCCCCTGAATACTAGGAACTTTAGGAAATTTAAGAAAGAGATGGGCAGGATGCCAGAAGATCATATTGAGGTAGCAAAGAAACTAAATCAGTTATTAGGACTGAATATTTACACCTGAGTGAAATTGCAGTCTATTTTAGAAATCTTGTTTACAGTGGAAGAGAGAAATGATTAGACAGTCAGGAATACAGGCTTAAAATAGAGATCATTAAAAGCCAAACCAAAAAGATCAGAAATGGCCTATGGCAGATCCAAATTGTAATAATCAGGAGGTAGAACATAGGCAAAATATGAGAGATTTCAAGTAAATGATTATCCAAAGTATTCAAGAAGCAATGCCCAGAGGACAAAATATAGGGAAATCTCTGAGTGAGCACCAAGGGAAAAATGAATGCCTGGCAGAATGGTTAAAGAGACTAAAAAAAAAAAGGGATTTGCAGTTATACTCAAGCATAGACCCCGATACACCAGCAGGGCAGGTCCTTTTGAAAACACAATTTGTAGCTAAGTCTTAGGGGGGGGACATCAGGAAAAAGTTAGAAAAATTGAAAAATTAGCAGGATAGGAGCTTCAGGAGTTGTTAAAGGAAGCACAAGAAGCGTATGTTCATAGAGATGAGGAAAAGAAAATTAAAGCCAGGATTCTAATGACAGCAATCCAAGAAATACAAACAGCCACAAACACAAAGAATTTATCAGGAAAGAATAAAATTAAGAAAGAAAAATCAGGTCCTGCTTCTGAGGACACAAGACCTATGTGCTTTTCTTGTCAAAAAAAAAAAGGACATACACAAAAAAAAAATATTAATTCAAGAAAATAAAGGGGGGGTCAGAGGCTCATTTATTTAATATGAACCAAAATACCAGAAGACCCCTTGATAAAGCTGAAAGTAGATTCTCAAAATGAAGAAATCATATTTTTAGTAGACACAAGGACTTTGTTTTAGTTTAAGGTAAATGTAGAAAGAAACTTTTGAATAGAATTTTTCTGAGAAACAAATTTAAGCAATCTTTTTTTAATGAGTTAGAGAAAAAAAAATATTTCCTCAGAGAGAAGTGGGAAAAATATTTATTTAACAGGCAAAACACTTTCCAGTATAAAAATGAACAATATTAAACAACAAAACTTCTTATTGTTTCAAAAAGATGACAGATTCAAAAGAAGGTTTTTTTGTAAGTTGCAGCTTAACTTACTTAGTCTGGTATCAGTTCCTTCAGTGCTGGGAAATGCCTTGGCCCAGGCCAGGCTAGGTGGGCTACGGTGTGAGCTTCCAGAGCTTTCTTGGGTTTTCAGTCCAGAGCAAAATTGAATAATTCAAGAAAAAAAAGAAGAAAAACACACTCCAGGGAATTTTTTTTACTTTAATTGGTTAAGAAGAAAAAAAAACCTAACCAAAAAGCAAAAGAAAGTTCTCTCCCGCTGCCCACTGCAGACAACTAGGTCTGTGAGCAGGAATGCGGGGGAGTCAGTGTAGTTTCTGATAACTAATTCTGCACTTTTTCTCTCCTCTTTCACTCCTGGAATCAGTCTTAAAGCTGCAGAATTCAATATTCAACACCAACTGAACAGACTATTTAAAGATACAAGCATCATAAAATAAAAAGAAACAATTTGGCTGATAATAAAGCAGGGGGGAGCCCTAGGAGAAAACGGCAGTGTGAGTGTGGCTTTTCGGGAAGCAAAAGCACAGGGTGGGGCAACATGCTTTTCCTTGGCAGAAGTGGAGGCTGTGAAGAAGCTGGGGGTAACCCTGAAAAAAGGATGAATTCTTCTGCCCAATGGTAAAAGAGCAGTGCCAGGACTTTTGGCCCAACAGATCCCAGACAGCTCACATGGGGGGATTCACTGGGGCACGAGAGCACTTTGTGACCATTTTTGTAAAATTTTATTAAAAAACAAATTACTCAATTTGTAATAAATCGAATGAAGCTAAGGAGGGTACTGGGTGCCAAAAGCTACAGTCCATATAGAGTTAGCATAGAACCACTGTACTTTGGGACCAAGAGAGAATGTGATTTTTATATTATTTTACTGCTGTTTGAAATACCAGTTTAAAGTTGTTTTAAAAGGTGCATTATCAAAGTCTGGACATCCTGAATTAACTGCCAGCTGCAACCTCATTGAACCTGAAGGCAGAACAGCGCTGATGAGAAAGAATCAGACACCTCGTTGATCAATGAAAACAGCCCAGGAGGATTGAAAAATTTCTCCAAGAGCCTCCACCAGTCAACATTAACTGATTTATTTGAAGAACTACAACTCCAGAAAAAAAGACTGGTAACACCTGTTATTAAGAGGGTCAAAAATATAATTAACACATTGGAAAAGTACTAACCATGGCTTAAAGTGTTGTCCATAAATTTGTGTTATTTGTACCTATTGTTTTAATTTGTAGTAAAAAGTAACTAGAGTGAAAAAAAATAATAATTGGTTTGTTTAAGTTGTGTATGTAAACAGCTAACTTTAAAAAAAAAAAAATTTTAGTAATTTTTTTATGGAATGCTATTGGGACAAGTTATGTGAAAACAAATCTTGTAGTTGGCATATCTCCGGAGCTTTAGTGGATTAGGAAAAATAGCTGATCAATCTAAGGAGAAAGATAAGGCAGTGCTGCAGAACTACGAATACTTTGTGCCATCTTTGGAAAAAAAAAAAAAAAAAGTTAAAATAGTTCATACGAACCTTATGAGGCCAAGGGTATCAAAAAGAAACAAATTCCAGGATAAAAACTTTGCTACCGAGAAGATGGACATCTCGGCCCTTGGCTGCAACCCAAGGGGCCTTGAGACAGGTAGAAAGTTAAAATTCCTGAGAATTATTTTCATTGTGCTTACTATAATACCCCTGGCAACTGGCTAAAACCATAAGACAGCATGGAGCAAAGAACAGACCATGCAGGAACAAATTACAAGAAGACAAGCAATGCAAGAGCCAGCAGTAAAGAAACAAACTGTTCCTGATCCCTGTGGGTCAAGGATAAGATGGAATCAGTTTTTGTGACACATTCACATGTTACTGCTGCCTGTTATGACTGTACCAGCTTTTTAGAAAATTGTGTGAAAAGTCCAAAATTCTATTGAGTAAGAAGAAATTTAGGATTCAATGAGTGAACTCCTTATCCTAACAATAATCAACTTTGTCCTAGATATAAAATTTTCTTTTGTTTTGAAAAATATAATAATGGAAGTTGAAAAACAAAAAGAAACAAAAAAAAAAGATAGGAAAAGATCAAAAGGAAAGAGTTAAGGAAATTGAATGAGCTGTATAAACAATTAAAACAGCACTATAGCGACTGGGATTTGCCAACTTCAAACAAAAATTTGTTTGTAGATCTGATGCAAGAAATTGCCACAGAATTGGGATTATCTAAATGTTTTGTTTGTGGAGGACTTAGAATGGCTAAAAGATGGCCATGGAGAGGTGAAGGTTTGGCTCCAGAACAATTTTTAAAATGGAATCATACACAAATTTCTAAGACCCTAAAACGGCCTGAAGGCTGGGTCCTGAGTCATCAAGTCATTGGAACAGTTTGTATAACTCGGGAAGGGAGAAAATACACTGAAGTGGTAGGATATACTCCTTGCCTATCTACTTTAGTAGTAAATTCAGACAATAACACAAAGACCTGGCAACCCAAGAGTCCTACTGGATATTGGGGAATAGCAAAAGAAATGAATTGCAAGTGGAATAATCAAACTAATTTGTGCTGGCATAACAGTTCTGGAGCTAACCCCTACCAATCCATAAAAGACTTAAAATCTTATTGGGAACAACCAGAAAATACAAAAGAAAGATGGAAAGCCCCTGATGGAATATATTGGGTTTTTGGGCAACGAGCATACAGTGAACTACCCTGAAAATGGGAGACAACTTGTACCTTATGAATTATACGACCCTCCTTCTTTGTCATACCAAGGTCTAAGAGCAATATACTAGGAACACCACTTTATGAAACCTTAGAAAGAAAAAAAAAAGAAAATTAAATCTCGACTTTCCGATGGCAGGAGGAAACCAAAAATGGAAAGATGAAGAATGGCCTGCAAAAAGAATTATAGCATACTATGAACCTGCTACTTGGACTCAGGATGGGTCTTGGGGATATAGAACTCCAATTTACCTATTAAACCGGTTGATAAGGCTCCAGGCTGTAGTGGAAGTCATCTCAAACCACACAGCAGACGCTTTAAAGTTGTTGGCCAAACAGCATTCACAAATGCGAGCATTTGTATATCAAAACAGAATTGCCCTAGACTACCTGTTGGCAGAAGAAGGAGGAGTTTGTGGGAGGTTTAATGAATCTGAGTGTTGTGTGGAAATAGATGACCACGGGGAAGCCATCACCAGACTTGCTGACAAAATTAAAAGAGTGGCACATGTACCAGTTCAAAAATGGAATTCTATCCTGAAAGCTGACTGGTGGGATAATCTTTTTGGGGGTGTGTGGTGGAAAAAATTAGGATTCATGCTATTGTGTTCTGTTTTAGGTCTATTGTTTCTGCCTTGCATGATACCATGTCTAATCAGACTAATACACTCAGTAATTCAAGGAATGCGACTTACAGCCATACCTATAGATCCAGAATTAACAACAAAAGGAAAAATAAACTCCTTGATGGTACTGAAAGCGCAATCCACTTGCACTCGAAGAAGAAAAATCGAGAAAATAGTGACTGAATGCAAAGAGAATACCCTGGCATGAGAAATGTTAACCAAATTTGAGAAGAAGTGTGAAGAGCTAGATGCCACATGAAAAATGTTAAAAAAATTAAAAGCTAGTATAAAGGAACACAGACAATACGAAGTAGCAACTTTTTAGAGCACGAATCAATATAATCAAAAAGAGAAATGGGGGAATTGTGATAAATGTGATTCGTGCTAATTAAGTTGTAACTATATTAACAAAATTGTATTTAGATCAATAGAAGACAATTGTTACAGAGTGAGAAGGGGGAGATGGGTGAGACAGGATAAAAGACATCTTACAATCTTACAGAGGTTGGGAGTCGAAGAAGGAGGTTAGAAGAAAGTCAGATAAGAATAGTCGAAGGACGAAGGTCTGATAAGCGGCATCTAGAAATACAGCTTCAACCTTGAAGCTGTCAAAAATGGAATGATCACAAGCATGGGACTTAATTAAAGTCATGTTATGGAAAACATCTGCTCAGTCACACAGGGCGCCTGCGCTACCTGCAGGTCACACCTCGGTCACTGATGATGATGATGAGCCTTCACCGGAAATAAGACCCTCAAAAGGATAAGAGACCCCCCAACCCATTAGTAGAGCATGCACCGTGCAGTATAGTTACATAGATCTTAGGAATAGAAACTAGGAGGAGCTTTCCAGAAACTTCTGTAGCCTACAGTATATAAGTGGGATTGTTAGCCTGGATGCTTTGATACGTGAGGAATGGGAGCCACTCCCCGTATCCCCGGTCGGAGGGGGGCCCCTCCCCGGTCGGTTTTGCTTATGCTTTATACGAACCTCAATTATACTAAATTACTTACTGCCAAATTTTGTATATTCTTAAATATATGCACTTTGATTGTTTCATCTCCAATACTTTAATTGTCATCTCCAATACTTTGATTGTATTCATTTTGTTACTATTA
Organism: Sturnus vulgaris; assembly: GCF_052056855.1. Classification (NCBI taxonomy): domain Eukaryota; kingdom Metazoa; phylum Chordata; class Aves; order Passeriformes; family Sturnidae; genus Sturnus; species Sturnus vulgaris. The sequence goes on from NW_028276170.1 coordinate 15,922,308, forward strand.
AAAACTTACTATTAAATTTAATCTTGTTGCTTGATAAATTGAGAAAAATAGAACATCATTCATAACACCAATAAAGTCACTTTTACAGGACTCCTCTGTCTCCTGCGGGCACACAAACCTCTGGCCACGGGAATTTTCCCGCACAGCCCCGGGCACAGGGCAGACACCTCTGTGCCACCCACAGCAACCGGGACGAGCCAGCGCTGCTCCGGCACCGGCTCCTGCCGAGGCCCCAGCGGGAAGGAGACCGCGGGCAGCCGCTCCCGCAGCGCCCTCAGCCCAGCGCCAACACGGGCCGGCACCGGCACAACCAACCCGCCAGAGCCCCCTGCCGCCCCCTCGGCCCGCAGCGAGCCCCGAGCCCCCGCACAACCGAGCGCGACTCCCACCTGCGCTGGGGCCGCCTCCGAGCTCCGCCGCCGCCGCCGCCTCCCCGGGCTCCGGCCGCTGCCGCCGCTGCCGGGCCCGCACTGACGCTGCCACAATGGCGCCTTTGCTGCTCTGCCCAATCAGCGCGCGACAACCAGGAGTGACATTGCCACAATCAGCCAATGGCAGCGAGGGCCGGGCTCTGCACACGGCCCAGCCTCGGCCCGCGCTCTCAGGGCCCCCCGGGCTGTGGGAGGGCAAAGGCGGAGATGAGGAACAGCCCTGGAACGGGCCCGGGCCCGAGCCGCCATTGGCCTGGAAACACAAACAAAGTTCTCCGCAGCTCCCGGCACGCCTTTCCCAGCCCCGCGTGTTCGCTGCCTCCGGCTCAGCGGGAAGCCCAGGAGTCTCACTTCTCCTACCTCCTAATTAGGAGCATCAGTGCATGGCTTTGATTTCCCGCACAAAAAGGGAAAACTGCCCCAAACCCCTATGGATGAGTGGGAGAGGGGAGAGATTTCTGGCAGAAAACTCCAAAAACTCAGAGCATGAGAAGTAAATGGAGACCCTTCAATCCAGCTTTCCACACGCCTCCCTCCTTCCAGCTGTACCTCCTACCTCGGCAGTGCAGGGTGGGAGAAACGACGCTCACTTTATAAAATTATATAGGTTTATTAAACCTTAGCAAAAAAAAATACAACAAAAGACTGAATTAGGAGAAAAATCAGCGCTGGGAGCACAGGACTAAAGCAGCAGACCCGGGTGTGATTTGGGGGCCCAGCGGGGTCCCCGGGCCGCCCCGCCCCCCCCCCCCCGCCTTCGATCTCGGCCAAGGGGTGCGAGCGGCGCGGCCCCGCTGCTGAGCACTGACCCGGCTCCGGGGGCCGCCGGGACCCCCCCGAAAAAAACCCACACCTGCACCCCCCCTTCAGTCCCTCCGACCTTCCCAGTCCTGGGGGGAAAGGGGGAAAGGGGAGGACCGGGGCCGGGATCACCCGGAGACCCCCGGGGTGAGGAGCAGGAGGGGGGGGGGGTCGGGCTCGCGCTGAGTGGGGGGTCCCGCGCGAGGATTTCGGGGGGGTTCGCTCGAGGAATTTTGGGGGTCCTCGTGCGACGGATCCTCGTGCAAAGGGCTCCTCTTGTGCCACCGTCTCCTTGTGTCACCCAGACCAGTTTGGGGAGCTCTTTGTGTCACCCAGAGGAATCTGGGGGATCGTAGTGTCACCGAGAGCCCTGTGTCACCAAGGGCCCCTCAAGTGCCCCCAGCTCCTTGTGCCATCAGGAGCCCCTGGAGTGCCACCAGCTCCTCGTATCACCGAGAGCCCCTCGTGCCACCAGGACCTCGTGCCAGAGAATTTGGGGAGAGTCTCTGTGCCACCCGGAGCCCCTGAGTGTCACCAGCCCCGTGCCAGGGTCCCCAGTGTCACCGGGGTCTCTCTCTGTGTCACACACCAGGAACCGACCCCCCCTCCGAGCACCAGGACCCCCGAATTTAACCGTCCTCGTGCACCGGGACCCCCTCAGGACCCTCGAGTTTCCTCTCTCCCCTCCTCGTGCACCGGCATCACCGGACCGCCCCCCCTTTCCCGAGGGATCGCCGGAGACCCCCTCCATCAATCACCGGGCACCGGCAACACCAGAGGACCTCCCCCATCAATCAGCACCGTCACCGTGCACCGGGACCGCTGGATCCCCCCTCAAACATCGCCAGCCTCGGGCACCGAGATCACCGGAGACCCCTCCATGAGTCACCGGGACCCCCCCGTCATGCACCAGGACCACCGGAGACCTCCCCAGGAATCACCGGACACCCCCTCACGAATCACCGGGCACCGGGACGCCCCCTCGGGCACCGGGACTGGACCTCCCCCCCCCTCGTGTACCGACCACCCTCCGGTGCACAGGGCCCGGACCCCCCTTTGTGCCCCCCCTGCCCATCCCGGGGATTCCGCCCCTCCCCTTTGACTTCCCCCGGGAACAGGAGCGGGAATGGGGGGGGGGGCGTGCGCTGGGGGGGCACCGGGGTGTCCCCAGCACCGGGGGGAGTCCCTTGGGGCTCGCTCCTTTCCCCCCACTCTCCTCCGGTTATCACCAGGGACCCCCCCCAATTTACCGGGGCTCCCCCTATTCACTGCCCCCCCTTCACCGACCGCCCCAAAGCGCTGGGACCCCCCCCGATACTTGGGACCCCCCCAGCGCGCCAGGACCCCCCCTCACTCACCGCCCCTCCCCCATCCATGGGACCCCCCCCACTCACCGCTCCCCCCCCCCCGTCACCAGGACCCCAAAATCCATGGGACTCCCCCCACACTCATCAAGACTCCCCCCAAATCCATGGGACCCCTCCCTTCCCCCCACTCACCACCCCCTTCTCAGCACTCCCCGGGCCCTCCCCATTGATCGAACGCCCCCATGGCCCCCCCAGCCCCTCGCCCTCGCATTGGGCCCCCCCGGGGCCGAGGCAGAGCCCTCCCTGAGGGACACCCCTCATCCCCGGCCTGCAGCCGCCCATGGAGCCGCTGACCACAACTCCCTGCCTGCGTCCATCCGGCCAATTCCTCTGGCCCCGCACAGCCCAGCCTGCAAAGCCAGGCCTGGCACTGTGGGGCTCGGGGGGTCTGTCCTGGGCCACTGGGCCTCACAGGGCTCTGGGCACAGCAGCGGTGTCACACACTGAAATGTTACGGGGAATGGCTTAAACGCTGCCAGGAAGGAGATTTGCACATTATGGCTAAACTGAATAAAGAGGCTGAGACCACCCCAGCCCAGCCCTCCTTCACCTGACTGCAGCTTTGGCCTGGGACTTGAGCGGCCTAACAGCACCTGAGGTACCATCAAGGTGACACCATTGATCAATTGCCTCTGGTCTAGGGACAAGGACACGAGACTGAGGCAGGAGAATGTATCCAAAGCAAGGCAAAGCCAGCAGCTGTCCTGAAAATCAGCTTGGGCCAGGCTGGGGCTGGGGGAGGCCGTAGCCCACAGGCTCATCTGCTGAGGCCACGTTTGCACACACTGCCCACAGCCAGCCAGGGAGGAGGAGAGTTCTGGGGCTGTGGGGGAACCTCTGCTCACAGGCACTGAACACCCATCCTCCCTCACACAAACTGGCTCCGCTGGAAAATCCCCACCCCGGGAAGGCCACATCCACGGCACATTGCCGTGAGGGGCAGCTGAGGAGGTGCCAGAATCCATCCAAGAGCCCCAAAGCGCTGCCCAGACTCACTGCTGAGGCCTTGCAGCAGAGCACTGCTCCTGATGCAAAGGGATGCAGCAGAGCCAGAGGCTGCTGCCAGAGCCTGTGTCAGACTTGTCCCTGCCAGGGGAGGAACCTGGGCCTTCCCACCTGCCCCCAGTGTGTATGGACCCCCTGAACTCCGTGTTTGTGGGGGACCCTGAGCACCAAGAAGACAGAGATGTAGAGCATCCACAGGAAGCCATTGGGATCCACAGAGTGGTGAGGTTTTCTGCTTAATCTGTCTCTGTCACTCTCTTTCTCATCCCCCACCTCTATTCCATTTCTATTTTTCTCTCTTTGTCATTCTCTCTGCCTCTCATTTACTCTTCTTTAAACCCAGACTATTGACTTTGGCACATGGCCTCATTTGTGATAGAAACAGATTCTGCCCCCACTTGCCTTGATGGAATTAATGTGCACTGTGAGCCAGGGTTGACCAAGGCCTCATATTTTCGTGGTTCTGAGGTGCCAGGCCAATGAATCCACACAGTTCAAAAAACCTGGATTTCCCCAGCCTCTACCTGGCTAGAGGCAGGGCCCCTCTAAGCCTGGTTATTCTTCTTTCCTGGGCTATGTCTTGGAGGTTCCTTCAAGGGGATTGGACATGTCATCATCATCATCATCATCATCATCATCATACCTGGCAGTTTGACTACGGGCAACTGGAGCTGCTTCCTTTTTGGTGAAGTTTGGTGAAGTTCCACCTTTTTTTGTGGAAATCCCTCTCTGCATCTCACTGTCCTGCAATTCAAGCACCAGTTTTACCAGAGCAACAGTAGATTTTCCATCCCACTTCTTCATGTTTTCTCCAGAATCACGCAGCAAAGACCACAGCTCAGCTCGTGAGAAGGGTCTTCTCTCCCCATCTGGGGAACGTTTACGTTTGGGGCCAGAACTTTTGATCTGTACAGCCAAGATTTGGAGAAATCCCTCTTTCATCTCCTCCCTGAGTTTCCTATGGTTCTCCTCTATCTTATCTTCTCATTTCTGCAGGCGTGTTTCCACAGCTGAGATTCTGGCATGTGTTGGGCCATGCACAGCATCTGCATATGCTCGGAGCTTCTTCTCCATATCGAGCACGGTCTCCTCCCTTTCCTCCAGCTTCATTGTTGCTAAAGCAGAAGCGTATTCTTGTGGCCCAAGTCGTACAAGTTTTTGCCACATCACAGATGTACATGGTACCAAGTCCGGATTCCTAGTTGTTAGGTCATCTGAAAAAACAATCTCTGCCACTGCCATTTCTCTCAAGCGTTGAACCCCTTGTTCTATGGTCTCCCACTGGGTTTGCTGCATACAGAGATCATCTGCACACAGATATCTTTATGCCACACTTCCCAGGACCCGTGCCCAGAGACTCTGAGGATTAGCCCCCCTCACCATTCCTTGGTCAATAACGGGATCATGTGACAGGGACCCCAAATTCCTGGCTTCAGTGCCATCCAGAATTGTGGCCTCGCCTGCAGCATCCCAAAGACGGACCAGCCAGCTAATTATAGATTCATCAGGTCATCAGGTGTGATCCTTTCTCAGGCCAGGAAGGTCTTTCAGGGATAAGGACTCAATATTGGCTCCTGATCCTGTCTCAGTTGCTCTGACTTCTGATTTTGTACCAGGAGCTCACTTTGAGGATCCTTCCCCTGGATCATCATCACCCACTGGCCGATCAGTTTTGCTGCTGTGCTTCCTCCCCACAGCAACTGCCAGTGGCTTAGGCTCACTGTCTGGTTTAGCTACAGCCTGAGTGACTGGGGTATTGGCTGATTTATCTCCCTGCCCCCCTGCCTCTCTCTGCTGCCCTACAGTATCTAGCAGTGTGCAATAAGCATATGCTAGGGCCCAGCTTATTGCAATGATATTTTTCTCATTAGAATCATCATGGCACTTCTCTTCCAGATATTTCCCCACCTCATCTGGTTCTGAATTTGTTCACGTGAAAGTTCCCAGGCTGGGGGATCAGAAAATTTCTTCAGGGTTCTGCCCATTCTCTCCCATTCCACATCCCACTCAGAATTTTCCATTCCTGGGCCTACTCCTGGGCCAGGGGTCCCATCAGCTCCTCTGGACATCTCAGCCCTCATTCTAGAGAGGCTGCAGACTGTGCAGAGGAAGCTTACCAGATGAAATACCAGGACAGTGGTATCCTTGACATTCAGGGGAAACTGAACATTCTCAAAAAATGACTTAACAGATTCAAAGGAGAAGAAGGAAAGGCCAAAAAGCCTCATCCCGTGCTCCTCCTCTAACAAACTGGATGCAATTACTAATGAACTCCCAAAACAGGCTATTGGAAATGGGATGCAGGGTAGATTGAAGAAACCATAAACCATAAATACCTGGAACAAACTCCAGTAGCTTTATAAACTTTCTATAAATCATTATCACCAAGCCCAGAAAAATAGCTATTCTAATTCCTCTACTGAAAAAACCTGCATCTTAGGGACACTACTGGAGCCATCTCCAGATAAGAAAATAAGCCCAGAGACCAGAAAGGTAATAAAACCTCAGAAAAGCCTAGGGACCCGAGACAGATAAAGGCATCTACCCCGACAGACATTATGACTTCAAACAACATGGTTACTGACTGCTTTACCCCAATACAGAGTAAGTACAACCAAAATGCAATCAGAACAGGTTTTCTTTTCCACTTTCTTGCAACACGTTGGGCGCCAAAAAAGTATTTGTCCTGGTTTAGGGCAAACTTGGGAGGAAACCTCTAAATGGAGTCCCTCTGGGAAAGAGATTCAAGCCGTCCCTCCCCCAGCTGGCTCGGGAATAAATACTCCCTCGGAGAGAAGTAGAAAAGGAAAAAACTTTATTCAACAGGCAATACACCTCCCAGCACAAAAATGAACAAAACCAAACAGCAAAACCCCTCGCTGTTCCCAAGAGATGACAGATTTAGAAGATTTCTTTCCCTGGGCTGCCCGGCTCACTCAGTCTGTTCTCAGTCCCTCCTGTGCTGGGAAATGCCACGGCCCAGGCCAGGCCTGGTGGGCCACAGGTGTGAGCTCCCGGTGCTCCCCTGGATTTTCAGTCCAGAGCAGGTTCAATCAATTCCAGGAAAAAGGAAATAAAAAACAAACCCCACAGTCTAAGGAACTTCTCTGCCTCAGCTAGCCATAAAAATTAACCAAAAGCAAAAAAAAGAGAGCTCTCTCTCCCTGTCCACTGCAGACAGTCTGTGAGCAGGAATGTGGGGGAGCCTGTGCAGTCTCTGATAACAAACTCTGCATTTCTTCTTTCCCCCCTTCACTCCTGGAACCAGTCTTAAAACTGCAGAATTCAATATCCAACACCAACAGAACAGACGATTTGGAGATACGAGTATCATACAGTCTCCCCAAGACAGGGGTCTATGAGGTTCTGGGGGTCCCCTTGTCCTGAATGCCCTGGATCCTGCATATATTTGGTGGTCCCTCCTCTGCAGGGTGTCCACCTGCTCCAGGCTTCCCGGGAATCTCAGGGGTCCCCCTCTTTGGTCTCCCAACTTTGGGATTCTGGGGTTCCCCCTTCTCTGGGCTGCTGAGGGTCCCATGGGTGCCCCTCTCTGGGTGGCACTAAGGGATGCCGAGCGTTCTGGGCTCCCAGGGGTGCCTCCTCCCCTGACTCCCTGCTCAGGCCTGCCAGGGCTCACAGGGGTCCCCCCCTTTCTGTCCCCACTTTGGTGTCCCAGGGGTTCCCCGTCTCCAGGCTCATCCCTTCTCCGAGCTGCCCCTTCTCCAGGCTCCCCTCACTCCCGGCTCTCGGGGTCCCCCCTCTCCAGGCCCCCATTTCAGGCTCCGGCACTCCCGGGGCTCTCCCCTTTTCGCTTTCCCCCCCTCAAGGCTGCTCCCCTCGCCCTGCCAGTCCCGGGCGATCGCCACGGGGCTCCGGGGACCTCCATCCCCCACCCACCGCCGGGGCTCTGTCTGCAGCCGCCACCCAGACATCCCCAAAAAAACCACCCGGGGACCCCGCAGGATCCCCCAAAAGGGGATTTCGGGACAGATTTGGAGCCCTGCGAGATGCAAACATCGCTCCGCCCGCCGCCTCCCGAAATACACAAACAGGGAGAACCAAAGATACTTCGGGTGAGCTCCGAATATTCCTCCCCCTTTCAAAAAAACCCTGCCAGGACCGCCCAAGATATTGGGGGCGAGGTCCCCCTCCCGGCTCACCTATGTCATGAAAATTAATCCACAAACACCAGAGGTTTATGTCCAAAAAGGAGACAGAGGAGTCCTTTTTGCTTTATTCGAATAAAGGGAGAGGCTATGGGACATTCCCCTGGGATCTCTCCAATTTTTGGAGGACGCAGCCTCCTTTTTATCCTATTTTCCCGGCCGCATTTCCCTCTCTCTTTCCCCATTGGCTGAGGTACTTGAGAGGCACAGACTTCCCGGAACGCCTGATACCTGAAATTCCCCTCTAATGTATAACCCTCCCTTTTCATTTTTAATTCTTATAGAATTCATAGTTTCCCCCCCGCTGCTTCTTTCATCTTTCGATATCCAATTTCATTTATCAGCAGCCCTACAGTTTGTTTGTAAAGGCAAATATCTCTTTCCATTCATCAATCAGTGGAATCCATCCCATTGTTTCTTTTATCTCTCAGTGCTAGCCTTATCTACAGGCAGATCCACAGCTCATTTGTAAAGACAAATTCAACATTCCTCTCAATCCCTTCTCTTTTATTTGTTTAATAATTGTCTTTGCAAACTTTAGCTATCATTGACTTAATTTCTTGTTCCTGAGCTCTTTTTGGTTTTGTAATTACTTGGAGTGACATCAATTTCTGTCCTTTTGTAAATATTTCTGGACCAGTAGGCGTGGCTCTTACCTGCATCCCTTCGATCACATGTTGAATAAGTTGTACTAAGCAAGGGATCATGCATAGTAAAAAGACTAGAGTTGCTACAGCACATAAGAGGAAAAAAGTAATTGTTTAACCTATAGTCCACCAGGTAGCCAAGAAAACATGTCCCATTCCCATCCTTTTCATGTTCGGACTGGTACATGAGCTAATTTTTTATTCATTTTGCTATTTGTTTCACTACTTTTTTTTTTTTTAATTGTCGTCTACTTGTCTATTTAGACAATAAGTGCCTTTTTCAGAAGAATGAAACCGCCATGGACTTCCTTCTTCATCTTAAATCCTGTTCCATTACAGACTTTACTCAGGGTGCTATCTACTGTTGATGTTCAACTGGGCTGGCCACCCATGGCCCGTTTTCAGATTCTCCTGGCCCTCCACAGACCCAACAATTGCTAAGGTTAAAGGTTTTTGCTACTTCTTCTCCTAAGGTCAAAAAAATATTTTCCCATTCTTGGCCCCAACCTAACTGATAATATAAAGGTAACATTATTAAGAGAAACATTCTGATTGTGTAATCTAATTTCCTAATTTAATTTTTACTTTCACGTTGTCTTTCACACCACCTGTGGCGAGTGAAGGCACAGAAACAGCTTAACATAAAGAAAACAATGACAGCAAGGGTTGGCCCCCAGTGCCTGGAGATCTGAGAGGAGGGATGCCCACACAGACTATTTCAGCAGGCACTCTGTGGGTGGGCACACGAGGCTTCCCCCGATGTCGACGCCCTGGCTGCTGCTCCAGTCCCCTCCTGCCGAGTGTCAGTCGCGGCTTCCCGTCCTTCTCCTCCAGCTGAGATGTCCAAATCTCTGGGGCTGCAGAGACCTTGACCCGAGTGTGATGGGTCCAGCCGTGTTCAGCTGTCTTGACGGCTGTGTCTGTGCTCAGCAACACCTGGAAAGGTCCACGCCACTTGGCCACCAGTGGTGCTTCTTCCCACTCCTTAACCAGGACCCAGTGTCCCGGTTGGATGTTGTGAACAGCAAAGTCCAAAGGCAGGGTCTGTGCCAGCTGAGCTTCCTGTCGAAGAGATTTCACCAGAGACAGTATCCGAGCCACATATTGTTTTAAATACACATCACTTATCTCTATCCCCCCACTAGGCTGAGAATTACAAGGGGAAGGAATTCCAAACATCAATTCAAAGGGAGATAATTGAATATCTCCCCTGGGTCTGGCTCTTATCCTTGCTAAATCCAGGGGCAGGAGCCGTACCCACGGCATTTTAGTTTCTATCACCAGCTTCAGGAGATGTTTCTTTATTTCTCCATTCATCCTCTCAACCTGACCCGAACTCTGTGGGTGCCAGGGGGTATGGAGGTTCCACTGTATCCCTAAAGCAGTCATAACTCCTTGAAGAAGTTTTCCTGTAAAATGAGTTCCCTTATCTGAATCTATTGCTTCCACCATCCCATATCTTGGAATTTTTTGTTCCAAAAATGTTTTAACAACTGATCCTGTAGTTGCTGACACAGTTGGAAATGCTTCTGGCCACCCGGTTAATTGACATACTATTACCAGAAGATATTTAAATCTTGCCACTCGAGGCATTTCAGTAAAATCCACCTGGCATCTCTGGAAGGGACGTACTGCCCAACGCCTCCCTCCCCTGGCCAGTTTCTTTGTAACTTTGTTGTTGGTTTTAGCACAAGTCAAACAGCCTTCAGTGGCTCGCTTTGCCAGGCTAAAGAGACCAACAGCAGCGTTCATTTTGAGGAAGGCTTCTGCCAGTCCTCGGGAGCCCCAGTGACTCCCTTCATGAAGTTGTTTTAACAATTGTAGGGCTAGAGCTTTTGGTATCCACTGTTTACTATCCCTTGTAAACCAATTATTTTCTCATTCCTCTGCCCCACTCTTTTTAACTATTTCAATTTCTTCTGGTGGAAAAGAGAGTTTCTCTGGCAGTGGTGCAGTTACTGGGAGCAAAGGCAGGATCTTAGAGATTTCTGGCAACAATGCAGCTTTGCGAGCTTCTTCATCAGCCAGTCGGTTTCCTATTGCCTCCTCCGACCATCCTGCCTGATGCCCCTTAATGTGGATTATCGCCACCCTTTTTGGTAAATTCACTGCCTCCAATAGGCGAGAGATTAAGTTCTCGTGAGCTAACGTCTTTCCTCTGCAGCTTAATAAACCTCTTTTTTCCCCATAATTTTCCAAATGCATGTATTACCCATATGCATATTTAGAATCAGTAAAGATATTTACTGTCTTGTCCTGGTATAATTCACAGGCTCTCACAAGCCCGTACAGCTCTGCTGTCTGAGCTGACCAGGTGTGTGGTAACCTCCCCCCTTCCTTTAGTTGCTTTCCATTCACGATAGAGTATCCTGTAAATCGTTTCCCTTCTACCACCTTGGAGGACCCATCAATGAACACATTCTCTCCCTCAGGCCAGGGAATATCCCGTAAATCTTCCCTAGCCCGTGTCTGGACGTCTATAACCTGGATACCATCATGGATTTCTTCCTGGCCCTCCTTTTTTTAGGGCCATTTAAATAAGAGGCTGGATTAAAATCTTCTCCACTTTTAAATTCTAAATCCTCCTGTTCCATTAAACAAGATTCATACTGTAATAATCGAGCACTCGTCATCCACTTAGAGGCTCTCTCAGTTAACAAAGCTTTAATCTGATGTGGGACTTTAACAATGAGATGCCCTCCCCTTGTCAGCTTTCGGGCCTCAGCCACCATCAGAGCTGTGGCTGCACAGTTCTGCAGACAATGGGGCCGCCTCTGGCCACCGGGTCTAACAACTTAGAAAAACAGGCAACAGGCCTCCGTGTTCCCCCATGCTCTTGCACCAAAATTCTTTAGCATGACTCTGTTTGACATTCACATATAGTTGAAATTTTTTTTCTGCATCTGGAAGAGCTAAGACTGAGGCATTAACCAATTTGTCCCTGGGGCTGCCCATACTTCCTGATTTATTTCAGCATAAGCCTTCTCAGACATTTTACACAAAGATATCACAGTTTTGGACTCCGTGTCACTTTTTTTACAATGCTAATTTGCATTCCCATTCTAGCCATCAAATATCTTCCCAGTAAATTACAATCACAATTGAGAACAAACAAGAATTCATGCAGTTCAAATCTGTCCCCCACATTCATTAACAGTGGTTGAATAAAATGCACTCGCTCATCCTTCCCGCTTACTCCTTGAATAACCTAGGATCTTTTTGACAGTTTTCCCCCCTTAGGTATAAAATTTAAGGTGGACGGAGAAGCCCCTGTGTCTACCAGAAAACACACCTCCTCTCGATCCGGACCCACCTTAAAAGTTATCAAGGGCTCCTGAGTGGTGGGTCCTTGGTATAATAGGAGCCCCTGACACCCCTAACAATCCATTTCCATTATCCTCTGGACTTCCTCCTCCTCAGGGTCCAGTTGTTTCTGCGGACACTCGTTTTTCCAATGCCCTTCTGCCCTGCAGACAGCACACTGGTTCTTCCCCAGCCGCTGTTTGGGTCGGCTGTCCCCTGCCGAGGAGGGAATCCCTCTGCCCCTTCCTTGTGGCCGACCCCGTCCCCTCTGTCCCTGGGGACCCCTTGGACCCTGTGGTTTATTCCTCTGGGGCTGCAAAAACTCTGCCATCATCTTTGCTTTAGCTTCTGCCTTTTCCTCATCCCTTCTTACATATATCTGCTGTGTTTTTCTAACCAATTCCTCTAGAGACTTATTTTGTCACTCTTCATCTTTTTGTACTCCTTTCCTTATATCAGGCCAGGCTTTAGTAACAAATTGTACTTTAAGCAATGTGTTGAAGGCTGGCCCTTCAGGATCCATCCCCCTGTGCTTCCTTAAGGCATCCCTAATCCTCTCCAACCAATGAGGGCTTTCCTGTTTCTCCTGTTCCAACGACATAGCCTTAGCTATGTTGTTAGTTCTGGGAGCCGCTGACTTGATTGCCCTGATCAAATAAGCACGGCAATCACGGTGAGCCAGACTGGCCTGGTTATTTGGGTCCCACTGGGGGTCTGCCTGGGGGATGGCATCACCCACCGTAGGTGCATTGGGTCCAGCCCCCCCTGCTGCTTGTGGATGTTCATCCTCCCACAGCTGCCGAGCTTTCTGCAAAATCATTCGTTTCTCTGATGACCCAAACAAAATTCCCAAAAGAAAATCCCAATCCTTTCACGTATAATCCGCATTTCCCAAATATTTCTCTATCTTTTCCCCCACCCCTATGGCAACATATAAATATATTTTTTTCCAACCCTCTTATATCCTGGGTAGTGAGTGGTACAATTACAAACCCAAATCCTCCCCCTTGACCCCCCAAAGGAACTTGACAGAGTGGCATCTGGTGTACCCCTGTCTCTTGGGGGGCTTCTGATGCCCTAAACTGAGTTCCTCTTCTAGTTCTGGGGAGTGATACAACATGCTGCTCCCCTCCCCCTACACCATCACCCTTCTCAGGTGAGGCTGTAGGAATAACATTTCCCTGATCCCCTTGCTCTGAAAGTTGAGGATACAGACGACCTGCAGCTGACCCTGGGTCAGCTAGCAACACTGGAGGACAAGACGGGAGAAGGAGCTGAAAAACATCCCAATCCTCACCACTTTCCTCTTCCTCCTCTTTTTTCTTAACACATAAATTTCTCTTGTTTCTTGTCTGACCCATATTAATCCACATTCCCTTTCAATCCATCCTTTCCAATTCTCCTCTAAGTACCTTCACAAAATTCAACACAAATGAATTTTCTCTGTTCCATAAGGTGGCCATATAAGTCCCCTTGCCAACTTATACTCTGGCCACACAAAATAACAATATTTTACCATCATTTCCATAGTTATGTCTGGGTGAATATACAATCTGTCCCAAGACCTCAGCATTCACCCCAAGGGACTCTCCGGGGGTATTATGGGATCGTCATCCCTTTTGCCGGGGCCCCTTCGCGGCTTCACCTTTCCAACCCTCTCTGGGTGCCCCGTTTTACCTGTGCTACCCTCCATGGGTGCCCTCCCAGGTTTGCTCCTTTGTTTTCAGTGGTCCTTCCCTGCGGACTCTTCACGGACCCCCCTGGTCTGCCACTCGTCTGTCTCCTGGACAGTCTCGGGAACCAATGGATCGCCCGGTACCGGCCGGCACCAAGGGGAGCTGATCACCGAAACTGGGTGAGGCGCCTTCAGCTCCACTCGCTGCCCCGGACGGTGGAAAGATCCCGGACGAGCCCCCAAAATTCTCAGGAAAATTAATCCACAAACACCAGAGGTTTATGTCCAAAAAGGAGACAGAGGAGTCCTTTTTGCTTTATTCGAATAAAGGGAGAGGCCATGGGACATTCCCCTGGGATCTCTCAAATTTTTGGAGGACGCAGCCTCCTTTTTATCCTATTTTCCCGGCCGCATTTCCCTCTCTCTTTCCCCATTGGCTGAGGTACTTGAGAGGCACAGACTTCCCGGAACGCCTGATACCTGAAATTCCCCTCTAATGTATAACCCTCCCTTTTCCTTTTTATTTTTTATATAATTCATAGTTTCCCCTCCCCCCTTGCTTCTTTCATCTTTTGATATCCAATTTCATTTATCAGCAGCCTTACAGTTTGTTTGTAAAGGCAAACATCTCTTTCCATTCATCAATCAGTGGAATCCATCCCATTGTTTCTTTTATCTCTCAGTGCTTAACCTTATCTACAGGCAGATCCAGAGCTCATTTGTAAAGACAAATTCAACATTCCTCTCAGCCCAGAGGAGAATCTAGCACAAAATATTCTCCCTGTGTACTGCACGACAAAAAATATTCAGGGGAAAATACAGTGGCATCTGAGGCTTGTGGAACTCCCAGAATACTGAGCCTGCAGAGGAGGCAAACAGCCCTGGCAGTGCCTGAGGGGACTTCTCCTCACAGACTCCTCTCAAAGTGTGTCACTTCAGCAGGGGAAGGCTTTCAAACCTTTGCCTTTCCTTCCACCTGTGCTGAAATTTAAGGCTCCTCCTGAGAAAATACTGACCTACAAATAGTTCTCCATTCCTCAGCAAAGCTACTCAGGTGCTCAACCGAAGAAATTGCAAAATTAAAGGTGGTCAGAAATTTAATATCAAGGCCTATTTGCAGAGAAACCCCATCATATGGGAGCAAATATTTATTAGCATCAGTTCACCCAAAAGAAACCCAACCCTGTATTAAGCAGAGTTTTAAACGAACTTGAATTCGTTTTCCTCACATATCTGCTGGACTGGTTTGCTCCTTTTTTATCCTTGAGAGAATATTAGAACGATTTGCTCTTGACAGGATTCCTCTGGTGGTCCCCAGCCCTGGCTCCTCACCACGCCTTGCCTGGGCTGTTAACGCAGCCTGTCAGCACCACCTGACTTTGGCAGCCTGTTCAGACCTCGGGCACGGCTGGTGCCACGGTCCCCTCTGGTGCCACGGTCCCCTCTGGCTCCTGGCATATCCCTGCTGCCGGAGGAGCCCTGCTTGTGCTGCTGCCTGCGTTCAACAAAGCTCGTCCTGCTCCCCTGGCAAAGAGAGACCAAAATCACTGCTTTGGGCAGCTCGTTTGAACGAGTTGAACACTTACTCATCTCGAACACAGACCTCTTAACATCCACACACCAACATCAGGAAGTCACTTCATCTACAGAGATGAGGAAGCCTGAGAGAACAGAAGGTCGGCATTCAAGCACATTGGGTTTTTAATTTAGTGGAAGCACTCACTCGTTCACAAGCCTTACTTGTCAAACTGAATTGGGCAATGCAATTGTCTTGCTTGTGTCAGAGAGAAAGCAGGGAGAAATTAGCTAAGAAATAAGAACCACACTTGGGGCTCGGGCTTGGCAGACAAAGGGAGCAGGGCGGCACCTGCCCGCTTTGCCCGAGTCCCTGCTCCTGCCGGACAAAGGCGGACGCGGCTCCGTGCGGGGCGAGCCGGGCGCTCCGTGCCGGGGCCGGGGCCGAGCGCTCGGGCGGGCGGCGCTCAGGATGCTCGGGCAGCGCCGCGGGCCGGGCGGGCGCGATGGAGCCGCCTGAGGGCTGGGACCCCTCCGGGCGGCCGGCCCGGCGCACGCAGTGGCTGCTCAGCGCCCTCGCCCACCGCTACGGGCTGGAGCGCGGCGTGGAGAACGAGATGGTGGTGCTGGCCAGCGGCCCGGAGCAGTCCCTGCAGGAGATCTTCCAGCAGCGGGACTGCGCCGGGCCGGGCCGCATCCCCGGCGAGGAGTCCCGCATGCTGTGCCGGGCGCTGGGGCCGGAGGAGGCGGCGGAGCCCGAGGAGTGCGCGGGGCTGTGGGACGGGCTCTGAGCCGAGCTCACCTTCCGCCAGCTCCACGCGCGGCTCTGCGGCCACTTCAGCACCCGCGCGGGGCCGCGGCTGCCGCTGGGCCGGGAGGGCGAGCACATCGAGAGCCACATCCGCCCGCGCAGCCCCCGCCGAGCCCGAGCGGCGGCCGCCGGGGCCCTGCTCCCGAGAGCGCTGCGAGGAGATGGTGGCGCTGGAGCGGGCCGAGGAGCGCATGGCCGAGCTGCAGCAGGAGAAGGGCAGCCTGCGGCAGCTGCTGGAGGACGTGCGGGCCGCCCTGCAGAGCAGCGATGCGCGGTGCCCGGCGCTGCGGCTGAGTCCGGGCCGGCTTCTGCACCGCGTTCCCGGCGGCGGCTCGGGTGGCCCCGAGCGCTTCAGGAGAGATGCTGCTCTCGGAAAGTCAGTGTTTAGAACCCCTCCACCTCCGCACTGAGACCGAAGTTGCTCGTTCATCCTCGGCATTAACTTTCCAGTAAAGTTTAATTACAAGGGAGGCTTTTAGGAGAAGTGTATGGCATCGGTGTGCCATTAAATATGTTTGTGATGAGCACTGTTCAAAGCGTAGGGGAGTTCAGCTTAACAAACCCACGTGTACAATGCTGCTGCTGCTTCTCCTGCACAGCCAGGATGTGCTGATAGCAGATGCTGGGTATGCACTGCTGCAGGGTTTTTCCTGAAGTAAGAAAGAACTTTGGGATTCTTACGTGCACAAGCACGTGCAGTGCCTCAGTCATAAGTGCCTCAGAAATATCAGAAGTGTGTCTTCTTCAGAGTGTGGTCACAAGGGTTCAGAGTTGGAGCCAGTTCTGCGGGCAGGCTGATGAATAGTCTGGGGCTCCTCTGCAGAGCCCCATTCATTCTGGGGCTGCTTTCTGCTGGTTCTGCTGCACTGGCTCGAGTGAAACACACACCCAATTAACAGCAGTTAAATTACTCTGGCATGAAACAGTGGGGAACAGGCAGAGCAGTGAAGGGCAGCATGGACCAGTTGTTCTGGCAGGTCTGACGAGGTCTGGTTTGATACAGCACTCACAGAACTCTGCTCCACCTGTGACACTTCCACTTGCAGTAGATGACTCTTCCTCTTTACAATATCCAGCAAGGCAGGTCAAAGATACTTTTACCATTTTCATCTTCAAAAGGGAGAAGAAATCAGCAGCAAACATTAAGTAACCAGTCGGAGGTCCTGGGAAGAAACAAAAGAACAAAGAGTGGTGGATAAAAACAGATGGAGCAGTGATCCTTATCACTGTGGGAGATATCCTCTGCTAATGGGCCATCTGTTAAAACCAGGTGGGGCAGTGTTCTTTATCTTTTCCACAACCCATCCTTCCTCCAGGAAGATATCTTCTGTTAATGGGCCATTGAGTGCCACTGCATGACTGATAAAATTCCATCATCCCATTGGGAGATGCTCCAGCCAGGGGGAGGAGCCAAGCCTTTCCTACCTAGATAAAATCTGAGATTTGGAACACCAAGGCAGCCCTTCCCCACTGGTTTCCAGAGGACAAGAGCTACCAGAACTTTCTACAGCATCACTACTACAACAAAACCACTTCATCTGGACTGCTACCACCACCCTAACTAGTGGGGAGTCAGGTTGTATTCTGATTCTGTCAGTTGTTTTCTTTTGTACTATTGCATGTATTTTTTTTCTCTTATCTTTTTTCCTATAGAATTGTATTTCTGACTGATTCTCTCATTGGTTTTGCTTTCAAACCAGCACATGTCTGGAGGGGATTTTGGCTGAAGCTTGTTATTTGGGGAGTTTTTGATCCGTGTGTTAAAGTTTGGAGGATTTGAAGCAGGAATCTTGGTGTTTGGGAGGTTATTACAGACACAAGATGCTCAATGACTACCAGAGATGAACTTGGGCAAGGAGGAACACCCAGTTTATGGAGCTCTCTTCTTGTTATTTCCCCCTAAACCAGGAATTTTCATTCCTCAGGTGTGCAGGGATGGAGGAGGCAGAAAAGCCCCAGAGATCTCTCACGAGGAGGGGCTGCAAACCCAGCCCAGGGAGCTGCGAGGAGGAAAGACCCTCCCTGAGCCGGGAAGGCGGCCAGATATCCAGGCAGAGCTCAGAGCTGGTGGAGAAGCCTCCTGGAGGGGAGAAGCCCCACAAGTGCTTGGAATGTGGGAAGGGTTTCAACTACAGGTCCCAGCTGATCCTACACTAGAGGATCCACACTGGGGAGAAGCCCTACCAGTGTGGGGAATGTGGGAAGGGCTTCAGCAACAGCTCCAACCTGATCCAGCACCAGGTGATCCACACAGGGGAACGGCCCTACACCTGCTCGGAATGTGGGAAGAGCTTTGCATGGAGCTCTGACCTGAGAAAACACCAGCGCATCCACACTGGGGAGAGGCCCTACGAGTGTCCCAAGTGTGGGAAGAGGTTTCACACCAGCTCCAATCTCCTCCTACATGAGCGGATTCACACAGAGGAGAGGCCCTTCCGCTGCCCCGACTGCGGGAAGGGATTCAACCGCAACTCCACCCTCACTGTCCACCGGCGCATCCACACTGGGGAGAGGCCCTACGAGTGTCCTGAGTGTGGGAAGAGCTTCTCACACAGCTCTCACTTGACCCGACACCAACGGAGTCACCACTAAGGGAAGCCCTGTGAGTGCCCCGAGTGTGGGAAGAGCTTCGTGCTCTGCTCCAGCTCCATCTCCCATGGGAGGATCGGTGTTGGATGATCCCCAGTGACCCCCGTTGGGCAGAGCCCTGGTGATCTTTGGTCCTGGTGATCCGTGTTGGGAAGACACCTGGCTGAGGGGTTTCTGCATCATCCTGTCTCCCTGTGGGCACCTGGATGAACACAGGGGCAGGAACGTCCATCAGGGCCCAAACTGACATTGGGAATTCTTTGAGGAGAGCAGATTTGTTGACTTTCAATCTCAGAAAATATTCTGTGTTCAATCCTATCTCCTGGTGGTATCCAGGAATATCCAGGAATGGTCTTGGAGATCTTTTCCAACCTCACTAATTCCCGGATTTTCATTTCCTATTGCCCAAGGTTGTCTTCCGCAGCCACATGGTAATGAACTGAGGCAAAGACCAAGATTTTGGAGACAGTGGGGTGGAAAGACCTCCAAAAAATGTTTTTCCCTCCCACTCAAGCACATTGGTCCTCAGCTCACACAGACACTGAAATCTTTTTCTTTTATCCTCGATTTGCTTTTCATTTCTCTTCATCCTTTTAAAACAAGTAACACAGTTGAAAATAAAGACACTGAACTGAGACATGGGTGGGGATATGGAGGGACAAAGACATGGTGGGGCACAGACATGGAGAGTTGAATCATGGTTTTAAAGAGTTAAGATTTTTGCTAAGGGTAGAAGGAGTTTCCATGGCCAAGATGTACGTTAGGTAGGTAATTACTTGATGCTTAGGAAAGAGCTAATTGGTATAATTATCTGCTATTATGAACTTAGGTATAGAAGAACCTAAATAATAAATAAAATAATAATGCGTTAATCATGAAGCACGAGGCCTTGGATTGTGCCACAGGATCACAGAGACCTGATGAAGACTCTCCTGACTTCATCCTTTGAGACCACTGACCCATTTCGAGACCACCGACCCAATTCAAGAGAAGAACTGCGCATGCTTGAATGACGAATGGGCTCATTTTAATATGGGGTGGGGATGGGAGGTGCTGGGGTTATGCACATGTATTGTATGTAAGATCTTGGGCAATAAATAGAGGGCAAAGAACCTTGTTCGGGGCGGTCACGCCTTTGGGAGGTGACTCCCGTGCCGGTGAATAAACACACCACTTTGTAACTTTAATTAGTTACAGTGCCTTTGTCCGTGATTATACCGGTTTTTAACGATTCAGGGGGACAAACTGTGGTCACGTGGGGACACTGCAGGGTCATCTTAGTGACCCAAAACAGGACAGGTGACTTCAGGGTGGCCCCGATGTCCCCAAGGCAAAGGCACCAAGGTCCCCAGTGTCCCTCGGGGTGACAGTGCCGCCCCCATGTCCCCACCCTGTCCCTGCATCCCGGGCTGCCTCCAGCTTTCACATCACTTCCTTGTGTCCCTCCACCGAGGTTCCCAAGGCCACCACGATGTCCCCGAGGGCCTGGGCAGCTCTGGGGAACCCCTGTTGCCATGTCCCACATGTGTCACCATCATGTCCCTGTTAACAGCGTCTACCAAGTACCCCAGGTGCCATGTCACCGTGTCCAGCTGCCCCTGGACATCTGCAGTGTCCTTGCTGGTGGCCGCAGTGGCCTCAGCGCTGGCCCTGGCAGTCGCCACCCCCTGGGCACAGTCACGCAGGTGCTGGGCCATGGCCCAGTGCTCACAGGCGATGGTGGCCAGGTGTCACCACGATGTCACCGAGGCCTGCAGGGTCACCTGGCAGGACACGGCCACTGTGCCCAGGGCCAGCAGCAGGTGACTGTCTTTGGTCACCCCCAGGGCAGAGTGTGCCAAGTCCAGAGACACTGCGGGGACATGGGGACACCGCACAGGTGGCACCGGGGACACGGCAGCAGGGCAACCAGCACAGTGGCACCTGAGCAGTGGCACCAAGAACACCCCAGAGCCACCAGCCCAGGGCTGCCCCAGTGTCAGCATCCCAGTGCCACCCGTTCAGTCTCTGTGTCACCAGCCCAGTGTCCCCAGTTCAATCCCAGTGTCCCCAGTTCAACCCCAGCGCCACCAGAGCTGCCCCAGTGTCCCCAGTCCTGTCCCAGTGTCACCAGCTCAGTGTTCCCAGTTCCTTCCCAGCCCAGTGTCACTGCCCCATTGCCACCATACCAATTTCACCATCCCAGTGCTCCCAGTTCCCTCCCAGTGTCTCCAGTCCATCCCAGTGTCCAGTGTCTCCAGTCCATCTCAGTGTCCCCCATCCTGTCACAGTGTCCCTGTCCCAGTGCTCCTAGTTGTGTCCCAGTGTCACCATCCCAGTGCTCCCAGTTCAATCTGTGTCTCCAGTTCCCTCCCAGTGCCACCACCCTATTCTCCCCATACCAAAGTCACCATCTCAATGTCACCAAAACAGTTCCCTCCCAGTGCTCCCAGTGCCAGCCCAGTGTCCCCCATCCTGTCCCAGTGCTCTTGTCCCAGTGCTCCCAGTTGTGTCCCAGTGCCACCAGTTCCCTCTCAGTGTCACCATCCCAGTGCTCCCAGTCCCATCCCAGTGCTACCCCCCCATTGTCACCATACCAGTGTCACCAACCCAGTGCCACCAGTTCTGTCACCACCCAAGTGCCACCAGCCTGGTGTCACTAACCCAGTTCCAGCCCAGTGTCCCCAGTCCTATCGCAGTGCCACCAGTCCTGTCCCAGTACCACATCCCCAGTGTCCCCATACCAATGTCATCACCAGCCCAGTGTCCCCAGTGCCATCCCAGTGTCCCCCATCCTGTCCCAGTGTTCTTGTCCCAGTGCTCCCAGTTGTGTCCCTGTGCCAGCCCAGTGCCATCCTGTCATTGACCCATACCAGTGTCACCAGCCCAGTGCCACCGGTCCTGTCCCAGTGCCACTAGCCCAGTGCTCCCAGTGCCAGCCCAGTGCTCCCAGTGCCAGCTCAGTGTCACCAACCCAGTGTCCCCAGTTCCATCCCAGTGCCACCAGTTCTGTCCCAGTGTCACCAATCCAGTGTCACTGGTCCTGTCCCAGTGTCCCCAGTGCCATCTCAGCATCACCAGTGCCACCCATGGCACCACCCCAGTGTCCCCAGTTCAGTCTCAGTGTCCTCAGTCCTGTCCCAGTGCCACCAGCCCAATGCTCCCAGTTCCATTCCAGTGTCCCTGTCCCATCCCAGTATCCCCCATCCTGTTCCAGTGTCCCTGTCCCATCCCAGTATCCCCCATCCTGTTCCAGTGTCCCTGTCCCAGTGCTCCCAGTTGTGTCACAGTGCCACCAGTTCCATCCCAGTCCCATCCCATTGTCACCAACTCATTTTCCCCATACCAATGTCACCATCTCAATGTCACCAAACCAGTTCCTTCCCAGTGCTCCCAGTGCCAGCCCAGTGTCCCCATCCTGGGACAGGGTGGGTCTCTACTGGTCCATACTGGTCTGTACAGGTCTGTACTGGCCCATACTGGTCTATACTGATTTATACTGGTTTATACTGGTTTATACTCCTACAAAGCACCATCAGCCCCACGGCCGGCCCATGCCCAGCCTGGAGCCCAGCTCACCCAAACTGGTCTGTACTGCTCTATACTGGTCCATACTGATTTATACTGGTCCACACTGGTTTTTACTCACACACAGCAGCACACAGCACCATCAGCCCCATGGCCAGCCTGTGCCCAGCCCATAGCCAGCTCTGGCACTGCTGTGCCCCTTCCTCCTCCTGCTCCAGCATCATCATCACTGCTGCCTCAGCCAGGACCGCTTGGAGCCCCGCAGCTCCTGCTTGTCCTCGTCCCCCAGGGTCCCCCGGGCCACCGCCGGGGCCACCTCGGCCTTTCTGGCCTCCTTCAGCTCTTCCAGGGCCACTTGGGCCTGATACAGCGTGACCTTGGCTTCAGCCAGTGCCGTGGGGACGGTGCTTGGTGTCCTCAAGGCCTCGGCCAGGGCCACCAGGGCCACCAGGGCCACCAGGGCTCAGTGCCACGCGGTGTCCACCTGGGCCAGCTCGGGGGGGAGGGCAGGGGGGGACAGCTGGGGACAGTAAATGGGGGTTAGGGGGCGGGGGAGGGGTTGGGGAGTTCTGGGGAGGGTTTGGGTGGGGTTTGGGTGGTTCCAAGTGAGAATTCTCAAGGATTTGGGGTTTCCCAGATGAGGCTGCAGGAGGTTTTGGAGTTCCCAGGTACCCAGATTAGATTTTTGGGGGGGATCCCAGGTGAGCATTCCCAAGGATTTGGGGTTTCCCAGGTGAGGGTCCAGGGGGAGTTTTGGGGTTCTCAGTATGATAATTGATAAAAGATTCGTGTTAATCACAAAAGCATTGGGGTTTATATAAACCAGAATACTAAGCTCTGAAGTGAAGCATGGACACTAGATAATGGAAATTATATGATAAAATAATTCTGTTTAAAATCACTTTGTTATATTACGTTGTATTATGTTACATTATAATATGTTATGTTATGTTTTCCAAATAAGTTGTATTGGCTACCAGCTTGCAAAATCAGACTTCCCAGAAAGCCCTTCCTGCCTTTGTCTGATCAATGCTGCCTATCTCAAGGACTAGACTTCCAGAACTTCTCTGGTGGATATCTACAAGGACCAGATGGCTATCTGTGACTGATTATCACCCAAAGGCTTTGTGAATTTGTGTAAGGATGTTTATTCAACCACCACTACTTATGACAACAAAAAACCAAAAATTATTGATTACAACGAGAACTCACAGTATAAGAAGAGGCTGCAAACCAAGGTTGGGTGGAGCGTGGAGTGGGCGGTGACCCCTCACGTTCCCCAGCGCCCTGCTTGCTCTTTCTATATCAAATAAAGCAATCTAAATTTTGCTGAATATAGAGACTTTTGTCTCTCATTTATAACAGTAACAACTGTAGTGCTCTTTCTAACAGTTCACATCACACATTTTGCTCAAGTCCCTTGGGTTCATGGAGCTTGAGCAGGTAAAACTATCTTGTCAAATACCAGCAATAGTCCACTGACAATTTTAAGTGCCAAAATCATCAACCAGTACTTTTCCATTGATGATGTGGTGCCTACCAGATCAACAGTGTTACTAATTATAAGAAATACAAATGCTATAACTTATTCTAAAAGATGATGTAGATTGCTTTCTGGTTTTGTTTGAACTGAACACGTGAGGAAGGTGAGAGCCTTTATGTCCACCTTTGCTCTGGCTACACAATGGTTATTAAATACTCTAAGAACAGACATAGTATAACTTCAGAGGATTGCATGGTGTGCATGTATTCCAAGGAAGACCTTCCCAGCAGGGCTGACAGCACCTTCTTGTACACCTCCCACATAGGCAGGGAGAAGTTTATGGCAGAAGTGAGGCATGGACACATACAAAACCACCGAGAAGAGAGAGAATGTATTCACAGTAAATGCATATAAGACAAAACCCCTCAAAACACTATCCCTTACATACATATACCAAATATTACTATTAAGTTTCTGTTAAGTATTGGGTAAGCCAATTCGGCAGTATACAGATGTAGTGATTCTAGACTACTAATACATCTAACCTGTCACACAGCTCTAAAAATGGATTGCATGTAAGGTTGTCACCCTTTTTTGGTGGGGAGGCAGGACAGTTGGTAATTAGATTCGGCTCCTTGTCCTATTATTTTGATCTTGTGTATTAATATAAAACAAATGGGTACTGTTGTATATAGTTGGTTTTTCTAAAAGAACTCATTAAGGAATACGTCACACAAGCAATATTTGACTACATTCCCTACATATTTAATTTCTAAGTACATAAGCTTCATTTGGATTCCAAAATGCCTTGGAAAGTGTGAAACACCAAAGAGTAAATGCCAGTGCATCATCCACCACCTTTTGTGCAAAAGGATTCATTCAACAGCTGTGTGGGAAACCAGACACTGCATCCGGATCATAAATCAATAATGTACCTGAAAAGTGACACAAAGAGAATAAATATATGCCAGCAGCCATGGAGGTCAGCATGGGAGTCCTGTGTCCAGATGTCAAACAGATGCAAGTACAGATGTGGATCAGTCAGAGAGCGCTGGTACTGGGCACAGGACGCGAGACCACGCCGCGAGGGGCACTCGTTATGGGCCACTCACCGGGGCTCACTCCTTCGCCAGAGGCCACTCAGTTCCTCACCGGGGGCCAGTCCCTCTCTCGCCGGGGGTCGGTCCCTCGCCCTTCGGGGATCGGTTTCTCTCCCACCGGGGGTCGGTCCCTTCCCCACCGCACTCCGCTCCCCCACGCCGCCCCGGCCGCCGCCGCTCCCACTCTGCCGCACCAACGGCCCCTCAGCCGGGCCCCGCCCCTCCGGGCCCCGCCCCCGCCCACCGGCCCCAGCCAATCCCCGCCCGCCCCGCCCGTCCCACGGCTCCCCATTGGTGGCCGAGCAGCGCGAGGGGCGCAGGCCCCGCCCCCGTGGCGGTGCTCGCGCCCAGGGTTCGGCCGTCACCGGGGCAGCGGCGGAGCGGGGCCCGCGCGCAGCGGCCGTTCCTGCAGGGCTGCGCTGCGAGCTCCGACAGCAACAACAGCGGGGGCAGGAGGCGCTTCGGCCAGCGGGCACGAGGGATCCATAAATAAACCCCAACGTTCTGCAAGAGTGGGAACGGGTGTCCAAAGAAATAGCTTACACCTGCACTTGGGTTACAACATCCCCCTGCAGGGCTACGGGCTGGTGACTTCAGGCGGCCACAGAGCTCTTAAGGGGAACTGGGCTGACTTGACTTGTTACCAAAGTGGCCAAAGAGTCCCGAAATCAGACTGGGCCCCTTGGAGTTGTTACTGAACTGTCCACATTCCACTGATCATTCCCTGCAATTTCCAAGCATCCCACAGAAAAAGACCTCGAGGTGCTGGCCCAGAGCTGCCGAATATGAGCCCAGGTGTGCCCAGGTGGCCAAGAAGGACAATGGCATCCTGGCCAGTGTCAGCAATAGTGTGGCCAGCATGACCAGGGCAGTGACGGTCCCCCTGTTCTGGCCACTGCTGAGGTCTCACCTTAATCCTGGGGTCAGCTTTGTATTCCTCACTACAAGAAAGACTTTGAGGTGCTCGAGTGTGTGCAGAGAATTGAGCTGGGGCGGGCTCTGGAGCACAAGTCAGATGAGAAGCGGCTGAGGGAGATGGGGGCTCAGCCTGCAGGAAAGGAGGCTCAGGGAGGACCTTCTCTCTTTCTCTACAACTCTCTGGAAGGATGCTGGCTTAGGAGGGATTCCTAGAGATAAAGTATCTGTCCCATGACCCTTTGTGCCAAAAAGATGGTCGCTGTGTCTTTAGGATTTGACAGCCAGGAAGCCTTGAGTAGGATAGAGGGGTTTGCTTTAGGGCACGAGTTTTTAAAGGCTGCCTAGGCAGTTTCACATTGTGCTAAAGGTGTACGCT
This sequence comes from Sturnus vulgaris, assembly GCF_052056855.1. Lineage (NCBI taxonomy): Eukaryota > Metazoa > Chordata > Aves > Passeriformes > Sturnidae > Sturnus > Sturnus vulgaris. Next base: position 15,948,002 of record NW_028276170.1, read on the forward strand.
CTACACGAGACTTTGTCGGGGTTGGGTCCTGCCTGTCAGAGTCTGGAAAAGGTAATCTTTTTTGAGACATCCTGAGGGGCTGGGAATGTGTGCTAGGAGTAGATCAGATCTCTGGGAAAGTAGTGCTCTGCTCCACGATGTCTGTCAGTCATGGCACGCTGGAGGCACCCAAGTGGCCAAGAGACCAGAAATCCCTCCTGGGAGGAAGGCCCAGGATGGGCTGAAAAGGTTTGGGGCCACCATAGGAAAGAAGGATCCCCATAAGGCAAGCACATGATCCTTTAGCCCTACCTTCATCTTGGAGTTTTACATCACTGGAACCCAGGACTCCATAGACAGATGTCTGTTTTTCTATATCTTTCCTGTCTTTCTGGTTCCCTCTTTCTTCTCTCTCACGGAAGGTAACATCAAATGAGTGTAAAGATTTTCTATGTTTGGTGAGCTAAGTCTATGCTGTGATAAGTGGTGTTGTGTTTACTCTTTTGACAATGTTCCTTAATTTTCTCTGGTTTGCCTGTAAACGTTTTTGCCAGTTTGCTAGTAAACTGTGTGCTTTTAACCTCTTGAGAATATCTGGTTGGGAATTATCCTTTGCGCCTACCTAGAGCAAAAGAATGTTGGTTTAATCCTGGAATTCAGTGACTGGGGTGCAACCCTGGCTGCTTCCCTTCCATCAGTGGATCAGGGCAGTCGGTTGCATGGTTGCTGCGGGAGCTTTTGTGCATTCGGCTTCGGGACTTTGCTACGCTGCCATTCGGCAATGGGATCCAATGTGCCTGCTTTCCCTGCCTCCGTGCTGCTCGGGAATGCAGAGCCGGAGCGCGGTGCGCCGCCTGGAGCCGGGGCAGTGTCCGCCGTCACCCGAGTGCCCGGGGGAATCGCTGCCTTCGCTGCCTTTTGTCCGAGCGGCCGCTGCCCCTCCGTGAGGGCCCGAGCGAGCACCGGAGCGCCCCCTGCTGGCCGTGACTGACCCTGGCCCCGCCCCCTGCTGGCCGTGAATGACCCTGGCCCCGCCCCCTGCCGGGCGTGACTGACCCTGGCCCCGCCCCCTGCCGGCCGTGACTGACCCTGGCCCCGCCCCTGCCCCGCAGCCTCTCCCAGCGCCCCCTGCCGGGTGTGGTCATAACTGCACCAAAGGGCAAACAGCGCTCAGCAGGGGCAAACTCCTGCGTTTGTGCTGTTTGTTCTGTTCTGATCTGTACATGTTTCATACTAAAGAATTGTCACTCCTTTTCCTGCACTTTTACTTGGAAGCTCCATAACTTTAGAAGTTATAAGGATTTGGAGGGACGGGTCTTCTTTCCATTCCAGAAAGTTTCTCACCTTTCTTAGCAGACATCTTTCCTTTTAAAACAAGAGAGTTTGCTAAAATACCCAAACCGGGGAAAATGTAATGATTTCATGTTCTTCATAAATTCACATACAAGGAAACTGGGCTATCTTTCCATTTTGGTGATATTTTCGCAAAGGTAAGTACATTAAGATTTGAATTCTACCCTTTTCTTCTCAAGCAGTGCATTCCTTCAAGTACAAAAGCAACAAAGTCATTATAGGTAACTGCGGCAGAATATGCTGTTGCTGTTACTGTTACAGGGACTCCCAGCTCACTTCACTTCTCTCTGTTATTGCTCCCCAGTGAAGAAGAGTCACATTTTCTTTGTCTGGCAGTCGAATATCGTATCCTGCTTCTACCAGTTCTTTGCATCGCTCTGGCATTCCACACCCTAAATGAGACAAAACTGATTTACTTATCATTTTGTTCAATATCCTCCAGTTTGGAGACAGTTGCATCCAACAGAAAAAATCCATCTCAGGAAGCATCACCCAGCATTTCCTACTTGAGCAAATTCCACGTTGCATTCAAAGGAAGCCTTGTAAAAAGGGTGAGGCTGTGCCCTGAGGAGTAGATGTTTCAATTTAACAAACCTGCCTGAAACGCTTTTGATTTATTTACAATAGTAGCCGTGACTTTTCTTCTTCCACTCCAGGGAGAAAATGAAACTGAAAATGCTTCCTTTGTAAAAATGGAAGCTTTGTAACAATGGACATCACACTCCTGGTGAAAATGTGTCACTGCCCTTGGAGAATTGGCAGTCACCGCTCACAGGACATTAGAAAAGGGATAATTATCACTCCCAGCTCAGCCTCCAGAGCCGGGCTGACACACAGAGCTCTTGCCACCCCCTCACGGTGGGGTCCTGGCTGGAAGGATCACAGCTTGGGTCAGGCCTTTGGGTAGAGACTTGGAGAGACATTCAGGGTACAAAAGGGTTGGCAGCTCTCAGGAAAGAAAAGAAAAATTAAAGAGCATGTGCATTTATTTTAAAAAGTAAAAAATCCCAAGCCCTGTTTTGGTAGGTCAGGGCAGTAGACAGAAGGTGGCACAGATTTGTAGCTGGTGCATTCCTGCAACTCGACCTGTTACTGTGCTTTCCATCTCTGTCAGTTGTTTATAGGGTAAAGGAAGATATTTGGGGCAGTACAATGGGCCCAACACCATGGGAGCAAGTTCAGGATCTCAACAGCGTTCAGTTATGAATGATCAGGAAACCCGAGAGACAAAGTCAGGGTTTTTTTCTTATCCTGAACGTGGAGAAGGGGAAATTCAGAGCTGACAAAAATATACCGTATTGGGGTGATCAAGTGCAGGGAGAACTCTCCCTTGCTGGTCAGGAGGTGTGTCTTGGTTTGAAAGTCTGCTAGGGAAAGCAGGGCCCTCTCTTGAAATGGAGAAAATAAAACCATTCCCTTTGAATTAGTATAATTTTGAAATTAAGGGGCTCTCAGGCAAAGATATGGAGATAGGAATAACAACAACTCTGGAATTAACAACAAACAGAACAGGAGCCCAGTTCCAGTCTCTGGGCCACGGGCACTTTCCCCTTTGGTGCAGTTGCTGTCACAGCTGGCAGTGAGCTCTGGCAGGCTCCAGATGGACAGGTGCGACGATCCCCGTGCGGCTGCAGGGGCACTGGGGTGATGGCAGCTGTGTCCCAGATGGGAAGGGATGGAGGAGAGGCAGGATGCTGGGAAAACAGCAAGCTGAAGCAGGAGGGCGTCCAAGCAGGGCTGCGGGGTCCAAAACAGAAAGGCAGCTCCCGGCGTTGGGATGGTGGGGGGGTAGCAATGACCTTTCTGCTCCGAGAGCCAAAAGCGAGCGAGAGCCAGCAACTGCCCCCCACCCTCCTTTACCTGCTTCCAATCTCACCGTGTTCCCCCTTTCCCTCCCCCCGCCCTCCGAGAGAAACTCCCAAAAAACCAGGGACGCTCTCCCTGGTGCTGGGACCCAACCATCAGTGCTTCTTAGCATGTCAATGGGAAAAATATTCCACAGGCAGAGAGGAAAGGAAAAAACAACCCCCAATAGACGCTCATCCAGTTCTTCACTGATTTGAGGTTTATCAGGTGTTGCAGACACTGGGATGATGGTACAATGTTTTAATGCTTGTTAATCATCTATTTTCACAAGTGTTATTAATTATATCTGTTATAGGAAATGTTTTGTATTGTTGTATCAGAATTATTCCCAATTACTGTAAGTTTTTGGTTTTATTACATGTATTGTTTTGTTTTGAACTTCCTTTCATGGCAAGAATCATGCATGCTGTTTTTAAAAGAAAGAAGGGGGAATTAGTTCTAAATATTTATATATTTATAATTTTTTTTTGCAGTATTTATACCAGAAAAAAGTAAAATATTTCTATGTAAGGCTCCTAGGTTGAATGTACAATGACAAATCATCAACAAGTTCAAAGCAGTCACCTGTTTATTCAGCCAAACATCAATTGCCTCCAAGAAAATGAAGCCCAGGGAGAAGAAAAAGAACCTAATCACCATGCAGCCTTCGTGGCCAGAACAAAACCAGAAGCAGGACTGCCAAGACATGGCTGTGTCTGGAAATTTACAGGCAAACTGCCAACAAAAGCCTTGTGTCATCATCATGGTATGGAGTTCCTACTAACCTTCTTCAGTTATTCCCTGTTCCAGGATCCAAGAGCACATTCAGTGATGTCAAAGATCAACATTTCCAGCTAATGGACTATTTGGACTTTAAAACAATGGTCATTTATTCCCATTTCCCTAGGACACACTGGACATTATTCTTTTGTTTTCTCATGCTGTGAAACCCTGTGTCAATGACATGATAGAATTTGCTAAGTTTTGTTGATTGTAATCTGTCTTTTATGTATCTTATCCCATATCTAACAGATAACCAGTGATAACCTTAATGAGATAACACCCTCACAAGAGAGAGCTATTTTATCATCAGAACATATGAGCCTTCTTTGAATTAATGAAAAAGGGTGAGATGTTGCAGTCAGGTAGACAAGTTATAAAAGAAAGGTCTCATAAAATCAGGTCTTGCTCTCTGCTAAATTAATAGCTAGCCTGTCACTTCTTCTATGTGCAGCTAAGTTACTTGCTTGTTCCCAGGTGAAAACAATCTTAAGCATGAAAAGAATTAACACAACAAGCTATTCTGGTAAGAGAACCATTTGCACCTGCAAGAAATAAGAAATCTGTCCTGCTGGGGACAAGGACGTTCATTCCCTTCCAGGAGCCCAATGCCCGGCTGGGGCTCCAGGGCTGGGGGTCCTTGAGCAGCTGCCCCAGAACCTCCGCCAGGGTCTCCCAGCGCAGCCGGAGCCGCTCGGCCTGGGGTCCCCAAAGGCCTCAGCGAGCCCCAAGTCCCTGCCAGGAACCCTCAACTCCCTCCAAGCCAGCATCCCCCACAGCCCCTGCAAGTTCCCCCCATGGCACCGGCCGTGGCCGTGTCCCCACATGTCACTGGCCATGTCCCACCATGTCCTCACCCATGGCTGTGTCCCCACCATGTTTCCATCCCTGTCACTGTCCCCCACATCTCCATCCATGCCCGTGTCCCCCCATGTCCCCACAAATGGCCACGTCCCCCTCCATGTCCATGTGTCCCCATGTCACTCTCCAGGTCTGTGTCCCCCATGTCATTGTCCCCCCATGTCCCCACCCATGTCTCAGTTCAGTGTCTTTATTTTTACCCCAGTGTTGGATGTTTTAAAGGGATGAAGAGAAATGAAAATCAAATCCAGTCCAAAAGAAAACTATTTCCATGTCTCTGCGAGCTGAGGATTAACGTGCTTGGGAGGGAGGGAAGAACATTTTTTGGAGGAGTTTCCCCCCAACTGTCTGCAAAATCTTGGTCTTTGCCCCAGTCCATCACCATTTGGCTGCGGAGGACACCCTTGGACAAGAGGAAATCAAAATCCTGGAATCACTGAGGTTAAATGTAGTAGTTTTGGTTTATTAATTTGAATTTTTTTTTGTGAGATAGGATTAGGAGGAAGACAAAAAGCAGGCTTTACTTTAAATGGTATAACGATAAATTTTATTACTAGAAATGATAAGAAAAATCCCTTAGAATAAAACTTGAGACTACTTTTTTTTCTTCCATACATTTTTTTTAACACTAAAAACGTACAAAAACAACTCAGTTAGTTTACCATCTTTAAAATAGTTTTTTACTAATTTACGTGAAAGTGGAGACTTTTATTCAGTCTATGGAGATTTTTCACAAGAAAACGGATTCTTCTTGTTTTGATGTTACAGTGATTAGCTTCCCAGGAGAATGGAAATCTGATTACTATCTAAAAAGCCTTTATTCAGGCTAATAGTTTTTCTCATAACTTTTATTAAGGACTATATTAATTTATGAGGCACACTTTAAGGATTATAGCATTTTAAACAAAAGCTTAATTTATTTTTGAGAATAGAGTTTTTTCCTTTTTGTTTTATTGGGGGGGACAGCAGGGGTTTTCTTATTATTTAAACCTAGGAGATTACTGCAATTTTAACATTTGTTTGCTTTAATATTAATGCTTTTGTTTATAAGTACAGTTAGAACAGTCATATTCACTTCAAAATATCTTTACATGTTTTAGAGGAAACAAGAGTTTTATCTCCATAGTTTAAAAAGAGAGAAATGTTAGTTCATGACTTTTCTCCTTTCTTTATTTCGCATTTGACTTTTCTTTTTGTTTGATTTCGGTGCTTTTATATTGTTTCTATGTGTAACACTATTTTGGTGGGTTTGGTTTTTTTTGGTTTTGTTTTTTTTTTGTGTGTGTGTGTGGATTATTTGCTTTTTGTTTGTTTTTTTTTTGTTTTTTTGGGTTTTTTGGTTTTGTTTTGTTTTGTTTGGTTGGTTTTTTTTGGTTTTTGTGTTTTTGGGTTTCTTTGGATCATCCAACACCGATCCTCCCATGGGGGATGGAGCTGGAGCAGAGCACAAAGCTCTTCCCACACTCGGGACACTCACAGGGCTTCCCTTAGTGGAGACTCCGTTGGTGTTGGGTCAAGTGAGAGCTCTGTGAGAAGCTCTTCCCACACTCAGAACACTCGTAGGGCCTCTCCCCAGTGTGGATGCGCCGGTGCCTGATGAGGTTGTCGTTGCGGTTGAATCCCTTCCTGCAGTCGGGGCAGCGGAAGGGCCTCTCCTCTGTGTGAATCCGCTCATGTAGGAGGAGATTGGAGCTGGTCTGAAACCTCTTCCCACACTTGGGACACTCGTAAGGCCTCTCTCCAGTGTGGATGCGCTGGTGCCTTCTAAGGGCAGAGCTCCATCCAAAGCTCTTCCCACATTCCAAGCAGGTGTAGGGCCGTTCCCCTGTGTGGATCACCTGGTGCCAGATCAGGCTGGTGCTGTAGTTGAAACTCTTCCCACATTCCCCACACTCGTAGGGCTTCTCCCCAGTGTGGATCCTCCGGTGCTGGATCAGCTGGGACCTGTAGCTGAAACCCTTCCCACATTCCAAGCACCTGTGGGGCTTCTCCCCTCCAGGAGGCTTCTCCACCAGCTCTGAGCTCTGCCTGGATCTCCGGCCGCCTTCCTGGCTCAGGGAGGGTCTTTCCTCCTCGCAGCTCCCTGGGCTGGGTTTGCAGCCCCTCCTCCTGAGAGATCTCTGGGGCTTTTCTGCCTCCTCCATCTGCGCACACCTGAGGAATGAAAAATCCGGGTTTAGGGGGAAATAACAAGAAGAGAGCTCCATAAACTGGGTGTTCCTCCTCGCCCAAGTTCATCTCTGGAAGTTATTGAGCATCTTGTGTCTGTAATAACCTCCCAAACGCCAAGATTCCCACCCAAAATCCTCCAGACTTTAAGACACGGATCAAAAACACCCCAAATATCAAGCTTCAGCCAAAATCCCCTCCAAAATTCTGCTGGGTTGAAAGCAAAACCAGTGAGAGACTCCAAGTCGGAAATACAATTTCATAGGAAAAAAGAGAAGAGAAATAAAATCCATGCAATAGTACAAAAGAAAACAACTGACAGAATCAGAATACAACCTGACACCCTGCTAGTTAGGGCGGTGGTAGCAGTCCCGATGAAGTGGTCTTGTTGTAGTAGTGATGCTGTAGAAAGGTCTGGTAGCTCTTGTCCTCTGGAAACCAGTGGGTAAGGGCTGCCTTGGTGTTCCAAAGCTCAGATTTTATCTAGGTAGGAAAGGCTTGGCTCCTCCCCCTGGCTGGAGCATCTCCCAATGGGATGATGGAATTTTATCAGTCATGCAGTGGCACTCAATGGCCCATTAACAGAAGATATCTTCCTGGAGGAAGGATGGGTTGTGGAAATGATAAAGAACACTGCCCCACCTGGTTTTACCAGATGGCCCATTAGCAGAGGATATCTCCCACACAGATAAGGATCACTGCTCCACCTGGTTTTTTCCATCACTCTTTGTTCTTTTGTTTCTGCCCAGGAGCTCTGACTGGTTACTTCATGTTTGCTGCTGATTTCCTCTCCCTTTTGAAGATGAAAATGGTAAAAGTGTCTTTGACCTGCCTTGCTGGATATTGTGAAGAGGAACAGTCATCTACTGCAAGTGGAGCAGAGTTCTGTGAGTGCTGTATCAAACCAGACCTCGTCAGACCTGCCAGAACAACTGGTCCATGCTGCCCTTCACTGCTCTGCCTGTTCCCCACTGTTTCATGCCAGAGTAATTTAACTGCTGTTAATTGGGTGTGTGTTTCACTCGAGCCAGTCCAGCAGAACCAGCAGAAAGCAGCCCCAGAATGAATGGGGCTCTGCAGAGGAGCCCCAGACTATTCATCAGCCTGCCCGCAGAACTGGCTCCAACTCTGAACCCTTATGACCACACTCTGAAGAAGACACACTTCTGCTATTTCTAAGGCACTTATGACTGAGGCACGTGCTTGTGCAGGGAAGAATCCCAAAGTTCTTTCTTACTTCAGGAAAAACCCTGCAGCAGTGCATACCCAGCATCTGCTATCAGCACATCCTGGCTACACGTGCAGGAGAAGCAGCAGTAGCATTGTACACGTGGGTTTGTTAAGCTGAACTCCCCTACACTTTGAACAGTGCTCATCACAAACATATTTAATGGCACACCGATGCCATACATTTCTCCTCAAAGCCTCCCTTGTAACTAAACTTTACTGGAAAGTTAATGCCGAGGATGAACGAGCAACTTCGGAATCATTCCGGAGGTGGAGGGGTTCTAAACACTGACTTTCCGAGAGCAGCATCTCTCCTGAAGCGCTCGGGGCCACCCGAGCCGCCGCCGGGAGCGCGGTGCAGAAGCCGGCCCGGACTCAGCCGCAGCGCCGGGCACCGCGCATCGCTGCTCTGCAGGGCGGCCCGCACGTCCTCCAGCAGCTGCCGCAGGCTGCCCTTCTCCTGCTGCAGCTCGGCCATGCGCTCCTCGGCCCGCTCCAGCGCCACCATCTCCTCGCAGCGCTCTCGGGAGCAGGGCCCCGGCGGCCGCCGCTCGGGCTCGGCGGGGGCTGCGCGGGCGGATGTGGCTCTCGATGTGCTCGCCCTCCCGGCCCAGCGGCAGCCGCGGCCCCGCGCGGGTGCTGAAGTGGCCGCAGAGCCGCGCGTGGAGCTGGCGGAAGGTGAGCTCGGCCCAGAGCCCGTCCCTCAGCCCCGCGCACTCCTCGGGCTCCGCCGCCTCCTCCGGCCCCAGCGCCCGGCACAGCGTGCGGGACTCCTCGCCGGGGATGCGGCCCGGCCCGGCGCAGTCCCGCTGCTGGAAGATCTCCTGCAGGGACTGCTCCGGGCCGCTGGCCAGCACCACCATCTCGTTCTCCACGCCGCGCTCCAGCCCGTAGCGGTGGGCGAGGGCGCTGAGCAGCCACTGCGTGCGCCGGGCCGGCCGCCCGGAGGGGTCCCAGCCCTCAGGCGGCTCCATCGCGCCCGCCCGGCCCGCGGCGCTGCCCGAGCATCCTGAGCGCCGCCCGCCCGAGCGCTCGGCCCCGGCCCCGGCACGGAGCGCCCGGCTCGCCCCGCACGGAGCCGCGTCCGCCTTTGTCCGGCAGGAGCAGGGACTCGGGCAAAGCGGGCAGGTGCCGCCCTGCTCCCTTTGTCTGCCAAGCCCGAGCCCCAAGTGTGGTTCTTATTTCTTAGCTAATTTCTCTCTGGTTTCTCTCTGACACAAGCAAGACAATTGCATTGCCCAATTCAGTTTGACAAGTAAGGCTTGTGAACGAGTGAGCGCTTCCACTAAATTAAAAACCCAATGTGCTTGAATGTCGACCTTCTGTTCTCTCAGGCTCCTCAGCTCTGTAGATGAGGTGACTTCCCGGTATTGGTATGTGGGTGTTAAGGGGTCTGTGTTAGAGATGAGTAAGTGTTCAACTCGTTCAAACGAGCTGCCCAAAGCAGTGATTTTGGTCTCTCTTTGGCTGGGCAGTAGGACCGGCGTTGTTGAACGCAGGCAGCAGCACGAGCAGGGCTCCTCCAGCAGCAGGGACACGCCAGGAGCCAGAGGGGACCGTGGCACCAGAGGGGACCGTGGCACCAGCCGTGCCCGAGGTCTGAACAGGCTGCCAAAGTCAGGTGGTGCTGACAGGCTGCGTTAACAGCCCAGGCAAGGCGTGGTGAGGAGCCAGGGCTGGGGGCCACCCAAGGAGTCCTGTCAAGAGCAAATCGTTCTAATATTCTCTCTAGGACAAAAAAGGAACAAACCAGTCCAGTTGATATGTGAGGAAAAAAAAATCAAGTTCGTTTAAAACGCTGCTTAATACAGGGTTGGGTTTCTTTTGAGTGAACTGGTGTTAATAAATATTCGGTCCCATATGATGGGGTTTCTCTGCAAATAGGCCTTGATGGGAAATTACTGAATACCTTTTGTTTTGCTCTTTCTTAAGTTGAGCACCTGAGTAGCTTTGTTGAGGAATAGAGAACTATTTGTAGGTCGGTATTTTCTCAGGAGGAGCCTTAAATTTTAGCACAGGAGGAAGGACAGGCAAAGGTTTGAAAGCCTTCCCCTGCTGAAGTGACACACTTTGAGAGGAGTCTGTGAGGAGAAGTCCCCTCAGGCACTGCCAGGGCTGTTTGCCTCCTCTGCAGGCTCAGTATTCTGGGAGTTCCACAAGCCTCAGATGCCACTGTATTTTCCCCTGAATATTTTTTGTCGTGCAGTACACAGGGAGAATATTTTGTGCTAGATTCTCCTCTGGGCTGAGAGGAATGTTGAATTTGTCTTTACAAATGAGCTCTGGATCTGCCTGTAGATAAGGTTAAGCACTGAGAGATAAAAGAAACAATGGGATGGATTCCACTGATTGATGAATGGAAAAAGATATTTGCCTTTACAAACAAACTGTAGGGCTGCTGATAAATCAAATTGGATATCAAAAGATGAAAGAAGCAAGGGGGGAGGGGAAACTATGAATTATATAAAAAATAAAAAGGAAAAGGGAGGGTTATACATTAGAGGGGAATTTCAGGTATCAGGCGTTCCGAGAAGTCTGTGCCTCTCAAGTACCTCAGCCAATGGGGAAAGAGAGAGGGAAATGCGGCCGGGAAAATAGGATAAAAAGGAGGCTGCGTCCTCCAAAAATTTGAGAGATCCCAGGGGAATGTGCCATGGCCTCTCCCTTTATTCGAATAAAGCAAAAAGGACTCCTCTGTCTCCTTTTTGGACATAAACCTCTGGTGTTTGTGGATTAATTTTCCTGACAATTTTGGGGGCTCGTCCGGGATCTTTCCACCGTCCGGGGCAGCGAGTGGAGCTGAAGGCGCCTCACCCAGTTTGGGTGATCAGCTCCCCTTGGTGCCGGCCGGTACCGGGCGATCCATTGGGTTCCCGAGACTGTCCAGGAGACAGACGAGTGGAGGACCAGGGGGGTCCGTGCAGAGTCCGCAGGGAAGGACCACTGAAAATCTCACCGGTGAGTAAAATGGGATCTTCGGGGAGCAACCGTGGGAGGGCACCCATGGAGGGTAGCACAGGTGAACCTGAGAGGGCATCCATGGAGGGTAGCACAGGTAAAACGGGGCACCCAGAGAGGATTGGAAAGGTGAAGCCGGGAAGGGGCCCCGGAAAAAGGGATGACGATCCCATAATACCCCCGGAGAGTCCCTTGGGGAGAATGCTGAGGTCTTGGGACAGATTGTATATTCACCCAGACATAACTATGGAAATGATGGTAAAATATTGTTATTTTGTGTGGCCAGAGTATAAGTTGGCAAGGGGACTTATATGGCCACCTTATGGAACAGATAAAATTCATTTGTGTTGAATTTTGTGAAGGTATCTAGAGGAGAATTGGAAAGGATGGATTGAAAGGGAATGTGGATTAATATGGGTCAGACAAGAAACAAGAGAAATGTATATGTTAAGAAAAAAGAGGAGGAAGAGGAAAGTGGTGAGGATTGGGATGTTTTTCAGCTCCTTCCCCCGTCTTGTCCTCCAGTGTTGCCAGCTGACCCAGGGCCAGCTGCAGGTCGTCTGTATCCTCAACTTTCAGAGCAAGGGGATCAGGGAAATGTTATTCCCACAGCCCCACCTGAGAAGGGTGATGGTGTAGGGGGAGGGGAGCAGCATGTTGTATCACCCCCCAGAACTAGAATTTGAACTCAGTTTAGGGCATCAGAAGCCCCCCAAGAGACAGGGGTACACCAGATGCCACTCTGTCAAGTTCCTTTGGGGGGTCAAGGGGGAGGATTTGGGTTTGTAATTGTACCACTCACTACCCAGGATATAAGAGGGTTAAAAAAAAAAATATTTATATGTTGCCATAGGGGTGGGGGAAAAGATAGAGAAATATTTGGGAAATGCGGATTATACATGGAAGGATTGGGATTTTCTTTTGGGAATTTTGTTTGAGTCATCAGAGAAACGAATGATTTTTCAGAAAGCTCGGCAGCTGTGGGAGGATGAACACCCACAAGCAGCAGGGGGGGCTGGACCCAATGCACCTACGGTGGGTGATGCCATCCCCCAGGCAGACCCCCAGTGGGACCCAAATAACCAGGCCAGTCTGGCTCACCGTGATTGCCGTGCTTATTTGATCAGGGCAATCAAGTCAGCGGCTCCCAGAACTAACAACATAGCTAAGGCTCTGTCGTTAGAACAGGAGAAACAGGAAAGCCCTCATTGGTTGGAGAGGATTAGGGATGCCTTGAGGAAGCACGGGGGAATGGATCCTGAAGGGCCAGCCTTCAACACATTGCTTAAGGTACAATTTGTTACTAAGGCCTGGCCTGATATAAGGAAAGGGGTACAAAAAGATAAAAAGTGGCAAAATAAGCCTCTAGAGGAATTGGTTAGAAAACCACAGCAGATATATGTAAGAAGGGATGAGGAAAAGGCAGAAGCTAAAGCAAGGATGATGGCAGAGTTTGTGCAGCCCTGGAGGAATAAACCACAGGGTCCAAGGGGTCCCCAGGGACAGAGGGGACGGGGTCGGCCACAAGGAAGGGGCAGAGGGATTCCCTCCTCGGCAGGGGACAGCCGACCCAAACAGCGGCTGGGGAAGAACCAGGGTGCTGTCTGCAGGGCAGAAGGGCATTGGAAAAACGAGTGTCTGCAGAAACAACTGGACCCTCAGGAGGAGGAAGTCCAGAGAATAATAGAAATGGATTGTTAGGGGTGTCAGGGGCTCCTATTATACCAAGGACCCACCACTCAGGAGCCCTTGGTAACTTTTAAGGTGGGTCCGGATCGAGAGGAGGTGTGTTTTCTGGTAGACACGGGGGCCTCTCCGTCCAACTTAAATTTTATACCTAAGGGGGGGAAATTGTCAAAAACATCCTTGGTTATTCAAGGAGTAAGCGGGAAGGATGAGCGAGTGCATTTTATTCAACCGCTGTTAATAGATGTGGGGGACAGATTTGAACTGCATGAATTCTTGTTTGTTCCTAATTGTGATTGTAATTTACTGGGAAGAGATTTTATGGCTAGAATGGGAATGCAAATTAGTATTGTACGAAGTGACACAGAGTCCGAAACTGTGATATCTTTGTGTAAAATGTCTGAGAAGGCTTATGCTGAAATAAATCAGGAAGTATGGGCAGCTCCAGGGAAATATGGGAAACTGGACATGGAGCCTCTCCAAATTACTTTGAAGCAACCAGGACAAGTGGTGTCTAAAAAGCAATTCCCTCTTTCAAGGGAGGGAAAGAAGGGGTTACAGCCTGTTATTGAGTCCCTGCTAAAAGCAGGTCTTTTAGAGCCGTGTATGTCTCCCTATAACACTCCTATCCTGCCGGTTAAGAAACCAGATGGAACCTACAGAATGGTGCAGGATTTAAGAATAATAAATGAGATTGTCAAACCAAGGCATCCCACAGTTCCAGATCCATACACAATCCTGAATCAAATCCCTTCTTCACATCAGTATTATTCTGTACTGGATTTGAAGGATGCTTTCTGGGGGTGTCCAATCACAGAAGATAGTAAACAGTATTTTGCTTTTGAGTGGGAACAGGAGGAAGGAGGGGAAATGATAAAACAACAATTGCCATGGACAGTACTCCCTCAAGGATATACAGAGTCACCAGTTCTGTTTGGGCAAGCTTTGCAGAAAATATTAAGAGAGTTTACTCCACCCTCAGGAGTCAAGTTGTTGCAGTATGTAGATGATTTGCTCTTATCAGGGGAACAGGAAAAGGTGGTTGAAGAGGCTACTGTAAAGCTGCTGAATTTTCTTGCAAAAAAGGGACTTAGAGTATCCAAAAAGAAAGCACAATTAGTAGAAAAGAAGGTCAAATATTTGGGACACATTCTGTCCAAAGGGTTACGGTGTATTGATCCAGAAAGGATACAAGGGATTTTACAGGTACCATTACCCCAGACTAAAAAGGAGTTACAGCGGTTTTTAGGGTTGGTGGGGTACTGTAGAGCATGGATCGAGGATTTTTCTGTGGTGGCCAGACCTTTATATAACTTTTTAACTCAAAACAGTCCTAATGTCGTGGTGTGGACACCAGGAGGAGAGAAAAGCTTTAAGAAATTAAAAGACAAATTGGTTAAGGCCCCAGTCTTGGCTCTTCCAGATGCAGAAAAAGAATTTCAACTATATGTGGATGTCAAACAGGGTCATGCTAAAGGAATTTTGGTGCAAAGAGCATGGGGGAACACGGAGGCCTGTTGCCTGTTTTTCTAAGCTGTTAGACCCTGTGGCCAGAGGCGGCCCCATTGTCTGCAGAACTGTGCAGCCACAGCTCTGATGGTGGCTGAGGCCCGAAAGCTGACAAGGGGAGGGCATCTCATTGTTAAAGTCCCACATCAGATTAAAGCTTTGTTAACTGAGAGAGCCTCTAAGTGGATGACGAGTGCTCGATTATTACAGTATGAATCTTGTTTAATGGAACAGGAGGATTTAGAATTTAAAAGTGGAGAAGATTTTAATCCAGCCTCTTATTTAAATGGCCCTGGAGAAAAGGGGGGCCAGAAAGAAATCCATGATTGTATCCAGGTTATAGACCTCCAGACAAGGGCTAGGGAAGATCTACGGGATATTCCCTGGCCTGAGGGAGAGAATGTGTTCATTGATGGGTCCTCCAAGGTGGTAGAAGGGAAACGATTTACAGGATACTCTATCGTGAATGGGAAGCAATTAAAGGAAGTGGGGAGGTTACCACACACCTGGTCAGCTCAGACAGCAGAGCTGTACGGGCTTGTGAGAGCCTGTGAATTATACCAGGACAAGACAGTAAATATATTTACTGATTCTAAATATGCATATGGGGTAATACATGCATTTGGAAAACTATGGAAAGAAAGAGGTTTATTAAGCTGCAGAGGAAAGACGTTAGCTCACGAGAACTTAATCTCTCGCCTATTGGAGGCAGTGAATTTACCAAAAAAGGTGGCAATACTCCACATTAAGGGGCATCAGGCAGGATGGTCGGAAGAGGCAATAGGAAACCGACTGGCTGATGAAGAAGCTCGAAAAGCTGCATTGTTGCCAGAAGTCTCTAAGATCCTGCCTTTGCTCCCAGTAACTGCACTGCTGCCAGAGAAACTCTCTTTTCCACCAGAGGAACTTGAGATAATTAAAAAGAGTGAGGCAGAGGAAAGAAAAAAAAAAAAATTGGTTTACAAGGGATGGTAAACAGTGGATACCAAAAGCTCGAGCCTTACAATTGTTAAAACAACTTCATGAAGGGAGTCATTGGGGCTCCCGAGGACTGGCAGAAGCCTTCCTCAAAATGAACGCTGCTGTTGGTCTCTTTAGCCTGGCAAAGCGAGCTATTGAATGTTGTTTGACTTGTGCTAAAACCAACAACAAAGTTACAAAGAAACTGGCCAGGGGAGGGAGGCGTTGGGCAGTACGTCCCTTCCAGAGATGCCAGATGGATTTTACTGAAATGCCTCGAGTGGCAAGATTTAAATATCTTTTGGTAATAGTATGTAAATTAACCGGGTGGCCAGAAGCATTTCCAACTGTGTCAGCAACTACAGAATCAGTTGTTAAAATATTTTTGGAACAAATAATTCCAAGATATGGGATAGTGGAAGCAATAGATTCGGATAGGGGAACTCATTTTACAGGAAAAATTCTTCAAGGAGTTATGACTGCTTTAGGGATACAGTGGAACCTCCATACCCCCTGGCACCCACAGAGTTCGGGTCAGGTTGAGAGGATGAATGGAGAAATAAAGAAACATCTCCTGAAGCTGGTGATAGAAACTAAAATGCCGTAGGTACGGCTCTTACCCCTGGCTTTAGCAAGAATAAGAGCCAGACCCAGGGGAGATATTTAATTATCTCCCTTTGAATTGATGTTTGGA
The DNA here is from genome assembly GCF_052056855.1 of Sturnus vulgaris. Classification (NCBI taxonomy): domain Eukaryota; kingdom Metazoa; phylum Chordata; class Aves; order Passeriformes; family Sturnidae; genus Sturnus; species Sturnus vulgaris. Next base: position 15,964,023 of record NW_028276170.1, read on the forward strand.
ATTCCTTACCCTTGTAATTCTCAGCCTAGTGGGGGGATAGAGATAAGTGATGTGTATTTGAAACAATATGTGGCTCGGATACTGTCTCTTGTGAAATCTCTTCGACAGGAAGCTCAGCTGGCACAGACCCTGCCTTTGGACTTTGCTGTTCACAACATCCAACCGGGACACTGGGTCCTGGTTAAGGAGTGGGAAGAAGCACCACTGGTGGCCAAGTGGCGTGGACCTTTCCAGGTGTTGCTGAGCACAGACACAGCCGTCAAGACAGCTGAACACGGGTGGACCCATCACACTCGGGCCAAGGTCTCTGCAGCCCCAGAGGTTTGGACATCTCAGCTGCAGGAGAAGGACGGGAAGCCGCGACTGACACTCGGCAGGAGGGGACTGGAGCAGCAGCCAGGGCGTCGACATCGGGGGAAGCCTCGTGTGCCCACCCACAGAGTGCCTGCTGAAATAGTCTGTGTGGGCATCCCTCCTCTCAGATCTCCAGGCACTGGGGGCCAACCCTTGCTGTCATTGTTTTCTTTATGTTAAGCTGTTTCTGTGCCTTCACTCGCCACAGGTGGTGTGAAAGACAACGTGAAAGTAAAAATGAAGTTAGGAAATTAGATTACACAATCAGAATGTTTCTCTTAATAATGTTCCCTTTATATTATCAGTTAGGTTGGGGCCAAGAATGGGAAAATAATTTCTTGACCTTAGGAGAAGAAGTAGCAAAAACCTTTAACCTTAGCAATTGTTGGGTCTGTGGAGGGCCAGGAGAATCTGAAAACGGGCCATGGGTGGCCAGCCCAGTAAAACCTCAATAGTAGATTAGCACCCTGGGTAAGGTCTGTAATGGAACATGATTTTGGGATGAGGAAGGAAGTCCATGGCGGCTTCATTCTTCTGAAAAAGACACTTATTGCCTAAAATAAGGCAAATAGATGACAATGGAAAAGTGGTGAAACAAATTGCAAAATGAATTTAAAAAATTAGCTCATGTACCAGTCCAAAGATGAAAAAGATGGGAATGGGACATGTTTTCTTGGCTACCTGGTGGACTATAAGTTAAACAACTGCTTTTTTTCCTCTTATGTGCTGTAGCAACTCTAATCTTGTTGCCAGGCATGTTCCCTTGCTTAGTACAACTTATTCAACATGTGATCAAAGGGATGCAGGTAAGAGCCACGCCCACTGATCCAGAGATGATTCCAAAAGGACAGAAACTGATGTCCCTCCAAATAATTACAAAACCAAAAAAGACTCAGGAACAAGAAATTAAGTCAATGAGAGCTAAAGTTTGTAAAGACAATTACTAAAAAATAAAAGAGGAGGGATTGAGAGGAATGTTGAATTTGTCTTTAAAAATGAGCTCTGGATCTGCCTGTAGATAAGGCTAGCACTGAGAGATAAAAGAAACAATGGGATGGATTCCACTGATTGATGAATGGAAAGAGATATTTGCCTTTACAAACAAACTTTAGGACTGCTGATAAATGAAATTGGATATCAAAAGATGAAAGAAGCAACGGGGGGAAAACTATGAATTCTATAAGAATTAAAAATTAAAAGGGAGGGTTATACATTAGAGGGGAATTTCAGGTATCAGGCGTTCCGGGAAGTCTGTGCCTCTCAAGTACCTCAGCCAATGGGGAAAGAGAGAGGGAAATGCGGCCGGGAAAATAGGATAAAAAGGAGGCTGCGTCCTCCGAAAATTTGAGAGATGCCAGGGGAATGTCCCATGGCCTCTCCCTTTATTCGAATAAAGCAAAAAGGACTCCTCTGTCTCCTTTTTGGACATAAATCTCTGGTGTTTGTGGATTAATTTTCCTGACATAGGTGACACGGGAGGGGGACCTCGCCCCCAATATCTTGGGACGTCCTGGCAGGGTTTTTTTGAAAGGGGGAGGAATATTTGGAGCTCACCCGAAGTATCTTTGGGTCTCCCTGTTTGTGTATTTCGGGAGGCGGCGGGTGGAGCGATGTTTGCATCTTGCAGGGCTCCAAAGCTGTCCCGAAATCCCCTTTTGGGGGATCCTGTGGGGTCCCCGGGTGGTTTTTTGGGGATGTCTGGGTGGCGGCTGCAGACAGAGCCCCGGCGGTGGGTGGGGGATGGAGGTCCCCGGAGCCCCGTGGCGATCGCCCGGGACTGGCAGGGCGAGGGGAGCAGCCTTGAGGGGGGGAAAGCGAAAAGGGGAGAGGCCCGGGAGTGCCGGAGCCTGAAATGGGGGCCTGGAGAGGGGGGACCCCGAGAGCCGGGAGTGAGGGGAGCCTGGAGAAGGGATGAGCCTGGAGACGGGCACAGCCCTGGGATACCAACGTGGGGACCCCAAAGCCTCCCAGGGCTCTGGCCACGCCAGGGGCTACAAGGCCACGAGGCCGGGGCTGCTCCGGGCCGCTTCCAGGCTGTCCCTCTGCTCTTGGGTGCCGGGGGTGGCCCTTTGTGACACGGGCGTGTGTCAGGGCCCTCGGTGATGCGGGACATTGTGGTGCTGTCATGAATGAGAGCGTTTGAGATCGCTTAAAAAACGGTGACAAGGGCATGAGCAAAAGTCAGATTTAATATTAAGCAACAAAGTACAATAAGTTTGTTGGCAAGATTCACTCCACTGCCTACAGGACAGGTGAGGCACAACAAGGCAAGAATAACACGAAATAAAATCCATGCAATCAGAACAGAAATTAAGTGTGAACACTCTAGGGGAGTGTGGGTGGGTGTGTGCTGTGTTTAGGTGCATGCAGGGATTAAAAGGAACACGGCCTGAAAACTTAACAACTCTAAACAACTCTTTAACTTCTACCTTAATTTGTAACTTAACCTATACCTTAGGCCTAGCAAAGCAACAGACGAACAACACCAAACTTATACCTAACTTAACTTATAACTTAACATTAACAATTCCACAGAGCAATAACACTTAACAGCATTTAACCTAACTTACAGCTATAACTTCCGACTTAGCAACTTAATACAAAAACAACACTTATGACTTACATTTAAGAACTTAGCAAAACACTTAGCATTTAACAGCATTTAAGTATGTTCATAACTATAACTGAACCTTGCTTACAGGCATAACTTAGATATCCAAGGTACTTCCACATCTAGGAAAGCTGTATTTCTCCCAGATTTGCTATAGCATATGTGCAGGGGCACACACACAGACAGGAACAGTCAGTGCAAACAATTCCCCCCAGAGCTCAGTGAAATCCTCCCTTCAGATGTTTTTGCATCTCCCACTGGCCAAAGGATGGGGCCTTGAGCAGTGAGGGTATGGGCCCAGGACACGTCGTGTTTCAGCGATCCTCCAGGCACAGCAAAGCCGAGGGTTTGCTGGCTCTGAGAGGCCCCTCAGAGGGAGACTGCTGGTCACAGCCCACGGTGGCCAAGGAGAGCTCAAAGGTCTCCTTTTGGATTTCTGCTGACAGGGTCACAAGAGAGTGGGCTCCAGTCATAACCATGTTTCATCCTGGCCTCAGTTTGGGTCAGCACTTTCTCTAGAAGTGGGGGAATGCATCACCACACTGGGATCTCAGGGGTGCCCATGGCCTGGGTGATGCTGGCCCGATGGCAGGCACCCACCAAAGCCACTGACCCTGCCTCTCCAGCTGCAACAGGGGAGAAAAAGTTTAACCCAGAGTTCCTAGGATGTTGTAAAAAGGGGAAACATGCCATACCATACAGCAAAATGTGCATCACAGACCCAGCCTGGGCACAGAGAGGAAATTTATTACCAACCAAATCACAGCAGGACAAGAAGAAGGGAAAGAAATCTCTCAAACCCCTTCCCCCTCACCCAATAGGGGTCACTGGGGATCATCCAACACCGATCCTCCCATGGGGGATGGAGCTGGAGCAGAGCACGAAGCTCTTCCCACACTTGGGGCATTCACAGGGCTTCCCTTAGTGGTGACTCCATTGGTGTTTGGTCAAGGTTGAGCTGTGTGAGAAGCTCTTCCCACACTTGGGACACTGGTAGGGCCTCTCCCCAGTGTGGATACGTCGGTGGATTCTCAGGTTGGAGCTCCACTGAAAGCTCTTCCCACATTCCAAGCAGGTGTAGGGCCGTTCCCCTGTGTGGATCACCTGGTGCTTCATCAGATGAGAAATAGTACTGAAGTTTTTCCTGCATTTTCCACACTCATAGGGCTTCTCCCCAGTATGGACCCTCTGGTGTCGGATCAGCTGGGAGCTGTAGTTGAAACCCTTCCCACATTCCAAGCACTTGTGGGGCTTCTCCCCTCCAGGAGGCTTCTCCACCAGCTCTGAGCTCTGCCTGGATCTCCGGCCGCCTTCCCGGCTCAGGGAGGGTCTTTCCTCCTCGCAGCTCCCTGGGTTGGGTTTGCAGCCCCTCCTCGAGAGGGATCTCCGGGGCTTTTCTGCCTCCTCCATCCCCGCACACCTGGGGAATGAAAATTCCTGGTTTAGGGGGAAATAACAAGAAAAGAGCTCCATAAACTGGGTGTTCCTCCTTGCCCAAGTTCATCTCTGGAAGTCATTGAGGATCTTATGTCTGTAATAACCTCCCAAACACAAAGATTCCCACCCAAAATCCTCCAGACTTTGAGACACAGATCAAAACCTCCCCAAATATCAAGATTCAGCCAAAATCCACTCCAAAATTGTGCTGGTTTGAAAGCGAAACCAGTGAGAGACTCCAAGTCAGAAATACAATTTTATAGGAAAAAAGAAAAGAGAAATAAAAGACATGCAATAGTACAAAAGAAAACAACTGACAGAATCAGAATACAACCTGACACCCCGCTAGTTAGGGTGGCGGTAGCAGTCCCAATGAAGTGGTCTTGTTGTAGTAGTGATGCTGTAGAAAGGTCTGGTAGCTCTTGTCCTCTGGAAACCAGTGGGTAAGGGCTGCCTTGGTGTTCCAAAGCTCAGATTTTATCTAGGTAGGAAAGGCTTGGCTCCTCCCCCTCGCTGGAGCATCTCCCAAAGGGATGATGGAATTTTATCAGTCATGCAGTGGCACTCAATGGCCCATTAACAGAAGATATCTTCCTGGAGGAAGGATGGGTTGTGGAAAAGATAAAGAACACTGCCCCACCTGGTTTTACCAGATGGCCCATTAGCAGAGGATATCTCCCACAGAGATAAGGATCACTGCTCCACCTGTTTTTTCCACCACTCTTTGTTCTTTTGTTTCTTCCTCTGACTGGTTACTTCATGTTTGCTGCTGATTTCCTCTCCCTTTTGAAGATGAAAATGGTAAAAGTGTCTTTGACCTGCCTTGCTGGATATTGTGAAGAGGAACAGTCATCTACTGCAAGTGGAAGTGTCACGGGTGGAGCAGAGTTCTGTGAGTGCTGTATCAAACCAGACCTCGTCAGACCTGACAGAACAACTGGTCCATGCTGCCCTTCACTACTCTGCCTGTTCCCCACTGTTTCATGCCAGAGTAATTTAACTGTTCTTAATTGGGTGTGTGTTTCACTTGAGCCAGTGCAGCAGAACCAGCAGAAAGCAGCCCCAGAATGAATGGGGCTCTGCAGAGGAGCCCCAGACTATTCATCAGCCTGCCCGCAGAACTGGCTCCAACTCTGAACCCTTGTGACCACACTCTGAAGAAGACACACTTCTGATATTTCTGAGGCACTTATGACTGAGGCACTGCATGTGCTTGTGCAGGTAAGAATCCCAAAGTTCTTTCTGTCAGGAAAATTAATCCACAAACACCAGAGGTTTATGTCCAAAAAGGAGACAGAGGAGTCCTTTTTGCTTTATTCGAATAAAGGGAGAGGCCACGGGACATTCCCCTGGCATCTCTCAAATTTTTGGAGGATGCAGCCTCCTTTTTATCCTATTTTCCCGGCCGCATTTCCCTCTCTCTTTCCCCATTGGCTTAGGTACTTGAGAGGCACAGACTTCCCGGAACGCCTGATACCTGAAATTCCCCTCTAATGTATAACCCTCCCTTTTAATTTTTAATTCTTACACAATTCATAGTTTTCCCCCCCGTTGCTTCTTTCATCTTTCAATATCCAATTTCATTTATCAGCAGCCTTACAGTTTGTTTGTAAAGGCAAATATCTCTTTCCATTCATCAATCAGTGGAATCCATCCCATTGTTTCTTTTATCTCTCAGTGCTAGCTTTATCTACAGGGTGATCCACAGCTCATTTGTAAAGACTAATTCAACAGTCCTCTCAACCCCTCCTCTTTTATTTTTTAATAATTGTCTTTACACACTTTAGCTCTCATTGACTTAATTTCTTGTTCCTGAGTCTTTTTTGGTTTTGTAATTATTTGGAGTGACATCAATTTCTGTCCTTTTGTAACCATCTCTGGATCAGTAGGCGTGGCTCTTACCTGCATCCCTTTGATCACATGTTGAATAAGTTGTACTAAGCAAGGGAACATGCCTGGCAAAAAGATTAGAGTTGCTACAGCACGTAAGAGGAAAAAAAGCAGCTGTTTAACTTATAGTCCACCAGGTAGCCAAGAAAACATGTCCCATTCCCATCCTTTTCATCTTTGGACTGGCACATGAGCTAATTTTTTAAATTCATTTGCAATTTGTTTCACCACTTTTCCATTGTCCTCTATTTGCCTATTTAGGCAATAAGTGTCTTTTTCAGAAGAATGAAGCCGCCATTGACTTCCTTCCTCATCCCAAAATCCTGTTCCATTACGGACCTTACTCAGGGTGCTAATCTACTATTGATGTTCAACTGGGCTGGCCACCCATGGCCCGTTTTCAGATTCTCCTGGCCCTCCACAGACCCAACAATTGCTAAGGTTAAAGGTTTTTGCTACTTCTTCTCCTAAGGTCAAGAAATTATTTTCCCATTCTTGGCCCCAACCTAACTGATAATATAAAGGGAACATTATTAAGAGAAACATTCTGATTGTGTAATCTAATTTCCTAACTTCATTTTTACTTTCACTTTGTCTTCCACACCACCTGTGGCGAGTGAAGGCACAGAAACAGCTCAACATAAAGAAAACAATGACAGCAAGGGTTGGCCCCCAGTGCCTGGAGATCTGAGAGGAGGGATGCCCACACAGACTATTTCAGCAGGCACTCTGTGGGTGGGCACACGAGGCTTCCCCCGATGTCGACGCCCTGGCTGCTGCTCCAGTCCCCTCCTGCCGAGTGTCAGTCGCGGCTTCCCGTCCTTCTCCTGCAGCTGAGATGTCCAAATCTCTGGGGCTGCAGAGACCTTGGCCCGAGTGTGATGGGTCCAGCCGTGTTCAGCTGTCTTGACGGCTGTGTCTGTGCTCAGCAACACCTGGAAAGGTCCACGCCACTTGGCCACCAGTGGTGCTTCTTCCCACTCCTTAACCAGGACCCAGTGTCCCGGTTGGATGTTGTGAACAGCAAAGTCCAAAGGCAGGGTCTGTGCCAGCTGAGCTTCCTGTCGAAGAGATTTCACAAGAGACAGTTGTTTTAACACTTGTAATGCTAGAGCTCTTGGTATCCACTGCTTACCATTCCTTGTAAACCAATTATTTTCTTCTTTCCTCTGCCCCACTCTTTTTAATTATCTCAAGTTCCTCTGGTGGAAAAGAGAGTTTCTCTGGCAGCGGTGCAGTTACTGGGAGCAAAGGCAGGATCTTAGAGACTTCTGGCAACAATGCAGCTTTGCGAGCTTCTTCATCAGCCAGTCGGTTTCCTATTGCCTCCTCCGACCATCCTGCCTGATGCCCCTTTATGTGGATTATTGCCACCATTTTTTGGTAAATTCATTGCCTCCAATAGGCGAGAGATTAGCTAATGTCTTTCATTTGCAGCTGAATAAACCTCTTTTTTTTTTTTTTTCATCGTTTTCCAAATGCATGTATCACCCCATATGCATATTTAGAATCAGTAAATATATTTACTGTCTTGTCCTGGTATAATTCACAGGCTCTTACAAGCCCGTACAGCTCTGCTGTCTGAGCTGACCAGGTGTGTGGTAACCTCCCCACTTCCTTTAGTTGCTTTCCATTCACGATAGAGTATCCTGTAAATCGTTTCCCTTCTACCACCTTGGAGGACCCATCAATGAACACATTCTCTCCCTCAGGCCAGGGAATATCTCGTAAATCTTCCCTAGCCCTTGTCTGGAGGTCTATAACTGGATATAATCATGGATTTCTTCCTGGCCCCCCTTTTCTCCAGGGCCATTTAAATAAGAGGCTGGATTAAAAATTTCCCCACCTTTAAATTCTAAATCCTCCTGTTCCATTAAACAAGATTCATACTGTAATAATCGAGCACTCGTCATCCACTTAGAGGCTCTCTCAGTTAACAAAGCTTTAATCTGATGTGGGACTTTAACAATGAGATGCCCTCCCCTTGTCAGCTTTCGGGCCTCAGCCACCATCAGAGCTGTGGCTGCACAGTTCTGCAGACAATGGGGCCGCCTCTGGCCACCGGCTCTAACAACTTAGAAAAACAGGCAACAGGCCTCCGTGTTCCCCCATGCTCTTGCACCAAAATTCCTTTAGCATGACCCTGTTTGACATCCACATATAGTTGAATTTTTTTTTCTGCATCTGGAAGAGCTAAGACTGGGGCATTAACCAATTTGTCCCTGGGGCTGCCCATACTTCCTAATTTATTTCAGCATAAGCCTTCTCAGACATTTTACACAAAGATATCACAGTTTCGGACTCCGTGTCACTTTTTTACAATGCTAATTTGCATTCCCATTCTAGCCATCAAATCTCTTCCCAGTAAATTACAATCACAATTAGGAACAAACAAGAATTCATGCAGTTCAAATCTGTCCCCCACATCTATTAACAGAGGTTGAATAAAATGCACTCACTCATCCTTCCCACTTACTCCTTGAATAACCAAGGATCTTTTTGACAATTTCCCCCCCCTTAGGTATAAAATTGAAGGTGGACAGAGAGGCCCCCGTGTCTACCAGAAAACACACCTCCTCTCGATCCGGACCCACCTTAAAAGTTATCAAGGGCTCCTGAGTGGTGGGTCTTTGGTATAATAGGAGCCCCTGACACCCCTAACAATCCATTTCCATTATCCTCTGGACTTCCTCCTCCTGAGGGTCCAGTTGTTTCTGCGGACACTCGTTTTTCCAATGCCCTTCTGCCCTGCAGACAGTACACTGGTTCTTCCCCAGCCGCTGTTTGGGTCGGCTGTCCCCTGCCGAGGAGGGAATCCCTCTGCCCCTTCCTTGTGGCCGACCCCGTCCCCTCTGTCCCTGGGGACCCCTTGGACCCTGCGGTTTATTCCTCCGGGGCTGCAAAAACTCTGCCATCATCTTTGCTTTAGCTTCTGCCTTTTCCTCATCCCTTCTTACATATATCTGCTGTGTTTTTCTAACCAATTCCTCTAGAGACTTATTTTGTCACTCTTCATCTTTTTGTACTCCTTACCTTATATCAGGCCAGGCCTTAGTAACAAATTGTACTTTAAGCAATGTGTTGAAGGCTGGCTCTTCAGGATCCATCCCCCTGTGCTTCCTCAAGGCATCCCTAATCCTCTCCAACCAATGAGGGCTTTCCTGTTTCTCCTGTTCTAACGACAGAGCCTTAGCTATGTTGTTCGTTCTGGGAGCCACTGACTTGATTGCCCTGATCAAATAAGCACGGCAATCACGGTGAGCCAGACTGGCCTGGTTATTTGGGTCCCACTGGGGGTCTGCCTGGGGGATGGCATCACCCACCGTAGGTGCATTGGGTCCAGCCCCCCCTGCTGCTTGTGGGTGTTCATCCTCCCACAGCTGCCGAGCTTTCTGAAAAATCATTCGTTTCTCTGATGACCCAAACAAAATTCCCAAAAGAAAATCCCAATCCTTCCATGTATAATCCGCATTTCCCAAATATTCCTCTATCTTTTCCCCCCCTATGGGATCATCCAAATATGGGGGTAATTCTTTTTTTTCAACCCTCTTATATCCCGGGTAGTGAGTGGTACAATTACAAACCCAAATCCTCCCCCTTGACTCCCCAAAGGAACTTGACAGAGTGGCATCTGGTGTACCCCTGTCTCTTGGGGGGCTTCTGATGCCCTAAACTGAGTTCCTCTTCTAGTTCTGGGGGGTGATACAACATGCTGCTCCCTTCCCCCTACACCATTATCCTTCTCAGGTGAGGCTGTAGGAATAACATTTCCATGATCCCCTTGCTCTGAAAGTTGAGGATACAGACGACCTGCAGCTGGCTCTGGGTCAGCTAGCAACACTGGAGGACAAGACGGGGGAAGGTGCTGAAAAACATTCCAATCCTCACCACTTTCCTCTAAATACCTTCACAAAATTCGACACAAATGAATTTTATCTGTTCCATAATGTAGCCATATAAGTCCCCTTGCCAACTTATACTCTGGCCACACAAAATAACAATATTTTACCATAATTTCCATAGTTACTTCTGGGTGAATATACAATCTTTCCCAAGACCTCAGCATTCTCCCCAAGGGACTCTCCGGGGGTATTATGGGATCGTCATCCCATTTGCCGGGGCCCCTTCGCGGCTTTACCTTTCCAACCCTCTCTGGGTGCCCCGTTTTACCTGTGCTACCCTCCATGGGTGCCCTCCCAGGTTTACCTGTGCTACCCTCCATGGGTGCCCTCCCAGGTTTGCTCCCCGAAGATCCCATTTTACTCACCGGTGAGATTTTCAGTGGTCCTTCCCTGCGGACTCTTCACGGACCCCCCTGGTCCGCCACTCGTCTGTCTCCTGGACAGTCTCGGGAACCCAATCAATCGCCCGGTGCCGGCCGGCACCAAGGGGAGCTGATCACTGAAACTGGGTGAGGCGCGCCTTCAGCTCCGCTCGCCGCCCGCCGCCCCGGACGGTGGAAAGATCCCGGACGAGCCCCCAAATTGTCAGGAAAATTAATCCACAAACACCAGAGGTTTATGTCCAAAAAGGAGACAGAGGAGTCCTTTTTGCTTTATTCGAATAAAGGGAGAGGCCATGGCACATTCCCCTGGGATCTCTCAAATTTTCGGAGGACGCAGCCTCCTTTTTATCCTATTTTCCCGGCCGCATTTCCCTCTCTCTTTCCCCATTGGCTGAGGTACTTGAGAGGCACAGACTTCCCGGAACGCCTGATACCTGAAATTCCCCTCTAATGTAGAACCCTCCCTTTTAATTTTTAATTCTTATAGAATTCATAGTTTTCCCCCCGTTGCTTCTTTCATCTTTCGATATCCAATTTCATTTATCAGCAGCCCTACACTTTGTTTGTAAAGGCAAATATCTCTTTCCATTCATCAATCAGTGGAATCCATCCCATTGTTTCTTTTATCTCTCAGTGCTAGCCTTATCTATAGGCTGATCCACAACTCATTTGTAAAGACAAATTTAACATTCCTCTCACCCGGGAACAGGAGCGGGAATGGGGGGGGGCCGTGCGCTGGGGGGGCACCGGGGTGTCCCCAGCACCAGGGGGCGTCCCTTGGGGCTCGCTCCGTTCCCCCCTCTCCTCCTCCGGTTATCACCAGGGACCCCCCCAATTTACCGGGGCTCCCCCTATTCACTGCCCCCCCTTCACCGAACGCCCCAAAGCGCTGGGACCCCCCGGGATACTTGGGACCACCCCAGCGCGCCAGGACCCCCCCCTCACTCGCCGCCCCTCCCCCATCCATGGGACCCCCCCACTCACCGCTCCCCCCCGTCACCAGGACCCCAAAATCCATGGGACTCCCCCCACGCTCATCAAGACTCCCCCCAAATCCATGGGACCCCTCCCTCCCCCCCACTCACCACCCCCTTCTCAGCACTCCCCGGGCCCTCCCCATTGATCGAACGCCCCCATGGCCCCCCCAGCCCCTCGCCCTCGCATTGGGCCCCCCCGGGGCCGAGGCAGAGCCCTCCCTGAGGGACACCCCTCATCCCCGGCCTGCAGCCGCCCATGGAGCCGCTGACCACAACTCCCTGCCTGCGTCCATCCGGCCAATTCCTCTGGCCCCGCACAGCCCAGCCTGCAAAGCCAGCACCTGCTGGGCACCTGCTCCATGCCACTTCCAGGGGCTTGGGCTGCTGAAGGGCTGCTGGGCTGGGCCCTTTGTGACACAGGGCCGTTCTATCGGGTTCCTGGGTGCTGTTGGCCATTCTGTTGTCCTGGTGACATGGCACAGCCCCGCCCTGCAGGGGTATATACGGGGCACAGGGCCCTGCGCTGCCCAGGGCCAGGAGTGCCACTGGCTCAGGAGGAAGAAGCTCCTGGGACCTCTGTGCTCCAGACGACGTTACACATGGAGGAGGAAAAGGTGAACCCTGTTATAAATGAGAGACAAAAGTCTCGATATTCAGCAAAATTTAGATTGCTTTATTTGATATAGAAAGAGCAAGCAGCGCTGGGGAACGTGAGGGGTCACCGCCCACTCCACGCTCCACTGAACCTCGGTTTGCAGCCTCTTCTTATACTGTGGGTTCTCGTTGTACACAAATTCACAAAGCCTTTGGGTGATAATCAGTCACAGATAGCCATCCGGTCCTTCTAGATAAGCACCAGAGAAGTTCTGGGAGTCTGGTCCTTGAGATAGGCAGTATTGATTAGACAAAGGCAGGAAGGGCTTTTTGGGAAGTCTGATTTTGCAAGCTGGTAGTCGATACAACTTATTTGAAAAACATAACATAATATGTTATAATGTTGGGTAATACAACATAATATAACATAACAATGTGATTTTAAACTGAATTATTTAATCATATAATTTCCTTTATCTAGTGTCCATGCTTCATTTCAGAGCTTTGTATTCTGGTTTATGCAAACCCCAATGCTTTTGTGATTAACACGAATCTTTTGTCAATTGTCACAATTTCCCCACTTCTCTTTTTTTATCCCATTGATTCGTGTTCTGGTTTCAAATTTTGTCAGTACCTCTTGTACTAGATTTAATTCATGTACTGCCATTAATTTTGTTGCCTTCTCAGGGTCTCTTGGTATTGTAGCAACTTGCATTCCTTGAACCACCGACTGGATTAGTCGAATGAAGCATGGAACAAGACAAGGGATGAACAGTAGCCCTAATAATGCACATGTTAACATAAACCCTAATTTCTTCCACCAAGCTCCCCCCCAACAGTTTATTCCACCAATTATCATTAAGCATAGAGTTTCAGTTTTGTACAGGTACATGGGTTAATCGTTTTATTTCTTCTGCAATTTTAGTAATTACTTGACCATTATCATCAATTTCTAAGCAGCATTCAGAATTATTAAACTTCCCACACACTCCCCCTCGATATTTCTGTTTGATTTCACTGTAACAACTGCTCTGGCCCTAATCCTCCCCCGCCCTGCATGGCCATTGTTCAGTCATCTGCATTCCTCTACAGATCCAACAATGAGTTAAGTTCAGTAGTAATTTCTTTCATTAATTCTACAAATAAATTTTTTCCCGAGGTCGGTAATTCCCGTTCGCTGAGTTTTTGTTTTATTCTCTCATAGAAGTTAAAACTTCCCCCACGGTTTGTCCTTTTCCCTTGAACATTTTAGTTTTGTTTTTTTTTTTAATCAATTCCTGCTTGTAGTGATCTTGCACTCCTCCCTGATCTGAATATCCCCACATAACTTCTTTTGTGAAGCAGAGCTGTGTCTCTCCTACTGGGCAACTTTGGTATGCCGATGGAGCCCACCCTCCTTTTCCCAAATTGGTGGCCACTTCTTCCCATAATAGTGCATAATGTGTTTATTACAGCAGGCCGAATTGATGTGTGTGTGGAAGGCAAGGGTGGATACCGTGCATCCCCGTACCCAATTGTCTGGTGACACTTGGAACAAGCATCAGCATTATTTCCTTTTATCATCATTAGCAATAGGATGACTCCCATGACCATTTTCATCCCTCCGCCTCCCTCAAGGCCTACGGGGTTGCTGCCAGTAGCCGAGGTTTGTTTGATCTTCTCGGCAGCAGGGAATATGTCCTGGGCTCTCCCACTTTGTCTTTCTCTTTTGGTAGTGTTTCTTAATTTTGTCCCAGCTTTTAGCTTTAACATTCCAGTGCGAGGTACAGCAGTAACAGCTCGGTATACACAACCCTTCTGACACTCTTTTGTCAACACCTCTGCTCTGGCTTGCTTTTTTTATCTCGTTCCATTCTCAAATAACTTCCACCAGTTATGATCATCAATTTTAATTTCTCCTTGTGCTGATAGGGTATTAAGTACCTTAATAGTTTCCTTACATTCATTTCTTCTACATTGAACACATAATGTGAATGGGGGATACCCACCATAGGAATGACACCACCACAACTCAGTACAGTATGGGCACCCTTTTTTTTTTTTTAATGAACGGGCTACAATTACAACCTTTTTGATGACTCAAAAGACTGCATTAATTATTTTAGGGCTTGTCCAAAGAGATTAGGGGATTCTGTAAAGCCCTGAGGCAATACTGTCCAACGCAGTTGTTGTTTCCTGCCCTTATCAGGATATTCCCATTCAAAGGCAAAGCAATCTCTGCTACTTTCCTCTAACGGGCATGCCCAGAAGGCATCTTTTAGATCTATCACACTATACCAAGTGTAGTCAGGGGACAACTCTTTTAAGAGTGTGTAAGGGTTTGCTACTACAGGAAATTTGGTAACAGTTCGCTGATTTATAGCTCTCAAATCCTGTACCAATCTGTAATTCCCGTCTGTCTTTCTGACAGGCAGAATAGGAGTATTATGTGGGGACATACATGGTTCCAAAGCCCCCTGTTGCAAAAGGTTTTCTATGAGAGGCTTAAGGCCCCGTCTCCCTTCCAGTGATATTGGATATTGACGAACTCGGATAGGTAAATCGGGATCAGTGATTTTCACTTTGATAGGTTTCATTTTTAACTTCCCTATTTCTCCAGGGGTGTACCACACCTCAGGACATATTTGCTCGTCATCCTTTTGGGTTAAAGCAAAAATTTTATGCTGCCTTTGGGATACTTCAATTTTCAAATCCAATGCTATTATTAAATCCCTCCCCGGTAAATTATTTTCTGCCTCTAGTAGTAACAGCAAATCTTTTAATTCAATTTTGTTCTGGGTCTCAATTTGCACACTTTTAATAATAGGGACCCGAAATGGTTCACCTTTTGCTCCAACCACGAGTGCTGTTTCTCTACTCGCTTTACAGCGTTTTGGTAGGTGTTTAATTGTGGATTTTTCGGCTCCTGCATCTACTAAAATTCCACCTCCTCTCCCTGGGGACCGATGTTTAATTTTATCAAGGGCTCTTTAGCTGGTATGGTCCCCAGTACATACAGCCCCTGACACCCCTATTCGTCTTCCTGGAACTTTCTTTTTTTTTTTCATCGTGTATCAATTTTTTTAAATTTTTCTTTATATGACCTTTCTTGTTACAATAAAATCAGGTTCGCCTTGGTGAATTCTTTCCTGCTTCATTTCCTTGTTTCGGGGGGGTTTTCCGTGGTTTCCATCCCCCTTTCTGCTGGGTTTCTTTCTGTGTTTCACGAACTGCAGCTATAAAGATTTTAGCTACTGCTTTCTGCTTCTCTTAGCAATTCTTGTAACCCCCGATCTTGCCAATCGTCTAACTTTTCTAATTTCTTTCTAATATCTCCCCATAATCGAGCAATAATTTGGGTTTTGAGGAGTGCCTGACCCACTTGTGTGTCAGGGTCTATCCCGGAGTACATTTGGAGATTTTTCCTCAGCCGCTCCAACCAGTCAGTCGGGGATTTGTCCTTTTTTTGTTGTTCACTAAAGGCGTTTTTAATATTTTGTCCTTTAGGAACTGATTCTCGGATACCTTTAACGAGTATCCATCTTAAGTCCATCATATTCTGGCGATGGACATCATTTTGGTTATCCCAGTTAGGATTATTTAATGGCCATTTCTGGTCTCCCCTAGGTCCAATCTGATGCTCCCGGTCCCATACCCTCATTCCAGCCTGTCTGATCATTTCCCGTTCTTCCGTGGTGAATAGGATACTTAATATAGATTGTAATTCCATCCAAGTATACATACTTGGTCCGAGGAATTGATCTGGTCCTCCGATACCCCTATAGGATCTTCTAGGAGTTTTCCCATTTCTTTTTTAAAGTTCCTCACTTCCCCTGTGTTCAAGGGAACATTTACAAATCCAATTAATCCAGCCTGTTGTCCTGCTAATGGCACTTCCCTCAGGGGGTAAAGGCGAGCCTTTGTGTCGTTATCTCCCTCCTCTCTGGTGATACCATCTCTCCTGGTATTCCTTTGACTGGAGCGAGTTCTTAGAGCTATGGGAGTACCAGGAGGAGAAGTGGGTGCGTGGGGGGGTCTCCTGTATTTTCTGTATTATACGGAGGTGGGAGATTATCGAGGGGTTCCCAGGTAACCTTTTTTTTATTTTCATCCTCTTTTTCTTTTAGAGTATATATCAAGGATGGCTCGGACTGTTTTGCCCACAGGGCAGCATACTCACATTCCTCTCTGTTAAATGGTTCTTTATGAGCCACATATGTGTTTAATGCTCGACAAATCCAACCCTCAAATGATCGGAACATGGGCCAGTATAGGTTATCTTTATGGATTATTTCTTTGGTCCATTCCACCATGCAAGATTGAATCAATTTTTCTTTACTTTTTCCTCTGTATATCGCCCCTGTGTCCCAACATTTTAATATTTCTCCCAAAGGGCTGCCTGGTGCTATTTCTGGCAACCTACTTGTCTTGTCTTTATTTTCCCAGTCTCCTTGTGGACCACATGAACTCGAACCTCTTCGTGGGTCCCTGGGACTCAGAATTTTACTCCCTCTTTGTCCCATTTTTACCTCAAGGGACTGTCTTGAGGTGTTTGTACTCCCCGATGTGTTCTGCTTGAACCCCTGCCTCTCCTCGGGTCAGGATGGACTGGAACCCGCCTCTACCTGGGCTGGGATGGGAAAAGCAGCTTTTCCCTTCTCCCTCCGTGACTGGTGTGTTGCCATCTGCTTTTTTTTTCCTCCCCCTTCCCCCATCCCCGGGTACCGCGTCTACCTGGGCTAGGATGGGAAGGACCCAGCCTCTACCTGGGCTAGGACAAGAAAAGCAGTCTCTCCCTTTGTGCTCAGTCGCTTCGTCCGGTCACCGGCCAGGTCCCTCGCGGGATGCTGGAAACGCGGATAGAAGGACTCCACTCTCGCTTCGCAGCAAAGGCCACGTCTCATTCAGGCAAGCACACAGTCATCCCCACCAAACCACACAGATACTCACAGTCCGATGCTCCTGTCTGGCTCTCCGTGCACGAGAATTACAGGTGATTTTGCCGCGGTCTTCCGGGGAGATTTTCCTTGCTCAGTCTCTATGGTGCGGGACGTCGATGGGTCCCGAGAATCACTGACGAACCGGGGCCACAGCAGTGGGGCGCCTCCCCGAAATCGCAGTGCCTCTCAGGGCTCCAAGGACGTCCCGGGTTTCGGCAGCAAATTGTTATAAATGAGAGACAAAAGTCTCGATATTCAGCAAAATTTAGATTGCTTTATTTGATATAGAAAGAGCAAGCAGCGCGCTGGGGAACGTGAGGGGTCACTGCCCACTCCACACTCCACCCAACCTTGGTTTGCAGCCTCTTCTTATACTGTGGGTTCTCATTGTAATCAATAATTTTTGGGGTTTTTTTTTGCTGACATAATTTTGGTAGGTAAGCAGTGGTGGTCGAATAAACATCCTTACACAAATTACAAAGCCTTTGGGTGATAATCAGTCACAGATAGCCATCTGGTCCTTGTAGATAACCACCAGAGAAGTTCTGGAAGTCTGGTTCTTGAGATAGGCAGCATTGATTAGACAAAGGCAGGAAGGGCATTTTGGGAAGTTCGATTTCGCAAGCTGGTAGCAGATACAACTTATTTGAAAAACATAACATAATATAACATAATGTAATGTAACATAGTACAACATAATATAACAAGGTGATTTAAAACAGAATTATTTAATCATATAATTTCCTTTATCTAGTGTCCATGCTTCACTTCAGAGCTTAGCATTCTGGTTTATGCAAAGCCCAATGCTTTTGTGATTAACACGAATCTTTTATCAATTGTCACAGCGACAAGACGTTGGAAGGGCCCAGGGGCATGAAAGGCAGAACATCCACTCTGTAGGGGAGCACGTGGGGGTTTAGTCCAGTGCTCCCAGTGCTGATTTTTCACCTTTCTCAGTCAGTTGTTGAGTTTTAATACTAAGACTTAATAAACCTCATAAAGTTTTACACAGTGAAGTCGTTTGTCCCACCCTGCACTGCTGGGGTAGGAGGTGCAGCTGGAAGGAGGGAGGCGTGTGGAAAGCTGGTTTGAAGGGTCTCCATTTAATTCTCATTATTGTCCTCTGAGTTTTTAGAGTTTTCTGCCAGAAATCTCTCCCGTCCACTCATCCCCTGGGGTTTGGGGCAGTTTTCCCATTTTGGGGGAAATCAAAGCCATGCACTGATGCTCCTAATAAGGAGGTAGGAGAAGTGAGGCTCCAGGGCTTAGCGCTGAGCCAGAGCCATCGAAAACACGGGGCTGGGAAAGGTGTGCCGGGAGCTGCGGAGAACTTTGTTTGTGTTTCCAGGCCAATGGCGGCTCGGGCCCGGGCCCGTTCCAGGGCTGTTCCTCATCTCCGCCTTTGCCCTCCCACAGCCCGGGGGGCCCTGAGAGCGCGGGCCGAGGCTGGGCCGTGTGCAGAGCCCGGCCCTCGCTGCCATTGGCTGATTGTGCCAATGTCACTCCTGGTTGTCGCGCGCTGATTGGGCAGAGCAGCAAAGGCGCCATTGTGGCATCGTCTGTGCGGGCCCGGCAGCGGCGGCAGCGGCCGGAGCCCGGGGAGGCGGCGGCGGAGCTCGGAGGCGGCCCCAGCGCAGGTGGGAGCCGCGCTCGGTTGTGCGGGGGCTCGGGGCTCGCTGCGGGCCTCGGGGGCGGCAGGGGGCTCTGGCGGGTTGGTTGTGCCGGTGCCGGCCCGTGTTGGCGCTGGGCTGAGGGCGCTGCGGGAGCGGCTGCCCGCGGTCTCCTTCCCGCTGGGGCCTCGGCAGGAGCCGGTGCCGGAGCAGCGCTGGCTCGTCCCGGTTGCTGTGGGTGGCACAGAGGTGTCTGCCCTGTGCCCGGGGCTGTGCGGGAAAATTCCCGTGGCCAGAAGTTTGTGTGCCCGCAGGAGACAGAGGAGTCCTGCAGAAGTGACTTTATTGGTGAACAAAGAGAGACGCCATGCGGCATTTGCCATGCGGTCTCTAAACCGCAGCCTCCTTTTTATCCTCATTTTCCCGCCCCCATCTCTGTCCCTACTGGCTGAGGTACTTGGAAGGTTCAGAGTTCCCGATCCACCTACTGCATGTCCTCGTTAATATGCACCCCTACTACGATATTAATCTTACTGCTTTCAATCCCTCCTTTTCTTATTTTCTCAAGAATTGCCTTTACAAACTTTTAATTTCCATTGACTCAATGTCTTTTCCTGCATCCTCTTTGGAACAAGGTGTCGTGCATGGTAAAAAGTTGAGCACGTCAGAGGAAGACCAGCATTCATTTAAGCCATGATCTGCAGGGAACCCCGAAAAACGTGTCCCATTCCCATCCTTTCTCTGGAATACGAGCTATTTTCTTATTTCCTTTTTTATCTGTTTCATCACTTTTCAGTTTCATCTATTTGCGAACAGCAGTTTGAGTTATTTTCCACAAACTCCGCCTCTTTCTGTTTATAGATAATCTGATCCTATCCCATGTGAAATGTCTCCTTCCTTATTTCAGTGGCTTGGTCAGCAGGAAGGTCAGGGGCTGGAGTTGTCTGGTTGGTTATTATTTCGAGGAAGCTTTTTATCCTAATTCTGCCAATCAAATTATGGATGGATTTTCTGTGTCCTGATATGAATTCGTTAGGGATCCCAGGGGCTGGTCCATGGTGTTGTAGGATTGGCTCTGGTGTCTGTTCATCTTTTTTGCGTTTTTGGGTGCTCCCTCCATCCAGGGCTGCATCAATTGACCACTTTTCTCTAATTAAATCACCACATACTTGGATTTCCAACTCATTTCCCTGAACTTGTGGCACCAAAAACACCCCAGTGCCCCAATACACCCTATATAACCTGGACAGTGACAGCACAGGTTGGAGCAGGGAGAGGGATGATTCCCCCCCACTTTTTTTCGTAAAGCTTTCCCAACATTCTCCGTTTGTTGTTTCCCTTTGCAGCTTAACCAATTTCTGTTGCAGTCAGATATCCTCACTATGGACTCTGCCTTTAGTTGTGCAAATTCCATCTGTGCAAGCAGGCAGAGCTTGGGGTGAGGGACAGAAGCAATCACCGGAATTCCTCCCCCAGGCATGAAGATCATCCTGGTTCATTGTGCACACATTGCCCTATCAGTGTTAATTTGCATTTCTAAAGGTCCTCTCTTGGCTGTGCCTGTATCTAATGCTTCTATTCCAGAGCAGCCATTAGGTTATCCACAAGTGCACCCCCACAACCGGTTTTTTTTTCTTTTATCTTTTTTTAAACAATTTTATACTAACTGTTTATGTGTTAAAGCCTCACCATTAATACTCTTCTAGTTTTGCAAAATGCAACAAAAGGTGAGCATCGAAAAACCCTTTCTGAAATTCTGCCATCATTAAGAGCCACCCACAAATACACACAAAGAAATTCCAATGCAATCTAGATTTTTCTACTTCTTCTCCTAGGAGTAAAAATTGATTCTCACACCCCTGGTCGAAACCCAACTCAGAATATAAAAGTAGGATTACTATGAAAAAATTTTCTAATGGTGTAATCTTGTCACTGAAACTGCAGGAAAAACAAAAACTCTCCAACAATATCTTAATGCTAGAGTGTTAAGGCATTACTTGATCGTGGTCAGGATGTGCAACAGAAATAATTTCATCCACACATAGCCCGAGTGTGCGGAGAAAACATTCCATGAGATGTGAATTGTACTAGATTTTTCCTAAACTTTTCACTGTCCGAACCCGGAGAAATCCATTGGTTTAGTGTTCATTGCTTCAAAGTTGTGTAGTTCTTAGTGTTTGGTTTCCTATTGCAGACGAATTTCTCCTCTTCTGATGTTAATTAGATCCACATTCCTGGATTTCTTTCTCAGTCTTTTCCAGACCAGGTGTCTCCATCTATGCCGGGGCAGTGTCTGGGGTGGGTGTTCCTTGATGTTTGCTGATGTTTCCTTGATGTTTTGTTGAATGTTGTTATCTTTGTGGAAATCTTTTGGGCTATTCCCAGTCTATTGAGATGTTAAACTCATCTCTGTTGAGTGGTGCAACATCCCTTAAAAAAAGCGTTTTAAAATTTCTTTCCTGAGAGAAAGGCAAACCGAGCCTGACTAGTAAAATGGAATGTAAAACATTTTAAATTTGGTATACTTTCCAACAGTGGAATCGCAGGCAGCCCAGTGTGTGAGTGTAATTGAGAGGCAGAGTCCTGGGTGGATGCTGTGAACAGCAAAGTGCCAAGGCAGGCTCTGTGCCAGCCCAGCTTCCTGTGGCAGAGATTTCACAAGAGACAGGATTCTGGCCACAGCCTGCTTGAAATATACATCCCTTATCTCCAGCCCGCACTAGGTGGAGAATTCCCAGGGTAAGGAATTGCAAAGATCAATTCCAAGGGAGAGAATTGAATATCTGCCCTGGCTCTGGCCAAAGGTTATAATGGCCGGATGCTTGGCCTTCAGCCAAGGGCACACACTGACTCAGAAAACACTTCCTAAATGCAGCAACATGTTGCATATTCATAGCCCTTCATGCATTATTCAGAATCATTCCCCTCCAACCTGTAAATCATTATTTTTTCCTTTCCTGGGGTTTTGGTGTCCCATAATTCCAAGAATGTGAAGAATTTCCTGATTATCTGTTTTGCCATTCTCCAAGTTTGTTACATGAACATAAGATTATGACATTATACTGGAACAAAAATATATTTATCACACAACTAATTTTAACTTTTGTTTATTTATGTATATTTATTTGTATTTATAAGTTTTGTTAATTGCAGAACTAAGAGAAACTATGTTCATACAACAGTATTTTCCAGCATATGGCATTCATTTTAATATTTGCAAAAACTCAATAATATAATGTACACTTATAACACACATAGAATTCAAATTTCTTTTTCTCAGTCTGGAGGAGACATAGCTGGTGGTCCAATCATTTTGTTATTTTTCATTTTCTCAGGTTTTTTTCCTTTTCTCCTGTCCATACCACAACACTGAGGATATTTGAGTTTAAAAAGTCATACAATGTTGTGGCTAGAGCAGAGAATCTTCAATCCAGGTCCTGCAATTTCCTATTCATCCTCAGAATTCTTACAGCTCCTTTTTAGTCCTGGATTACTTCTGAGATTCCCTGGTCCCTCTCTGGGCCAATACAACACAAACACTCAGTCAAAATATGTCCCAAATATTTAACCCTTTTCTCCACCATTTCCTCTTTTATTTCAAATACTCAAAGATGCTTTTTAGCCTGAACATTCAGCCATTTCACAGAGGCTTCTTCTGCCACTTCTTGTCGTCCTGATTGGGGAAAGTCATCCACATCCTGCATTAACCCAATTCCTAAGTAAATCCTAGGGAAAAATTCTTATGATATTTTCTGCAAGATTTTCCACAATAAGGCCGGTGCTTCCGTGCATCCCTGCAGAAGGACCGTCCATGTCTTTTCCATTTTCCCTTCTACCTCTTGTTCCCACTCAAAGGCAAAATGCAGTTTACCATCCTGTGTAAGTGGGCATCCCCAGAAAGCATCTTTGCCATCAAGGACTGAATGGTGTCAGTGTAAGGAGGGAACCAGGTTCAACGTAGTGTTAGGATCTGAGACTGTGGAGTGCCTAAGTTGAATAATCTCATTTATTATTCTTATGTCCTGCACCATTCTTTCGATTCCATCTGATTTTTTGACTGGCAGGATAGGAGCATTACATGGAGAGATCCCTGGCTTCAAAAGTCCTGCCTTTAGCAGGGACTCAATAAGAGGCTGTAAGCCTTTCCTTCCCTCTCTTGGAACAGGGTATTGCTTTTAGACACCGCTTGTCCTGGTTGCTTCAAAGAGCTTTGGAGAGGCTCCATATCTAATTTTCCCTATTTTTCTGGAGCTGCCCAAACATCTGAGTTAACTTCAGCTTAGGCCTTGCCAGACATTTGACACAAAGGCAAAATAGAATTTGACTCTAAACCACCTTTTACAATGTTAATTTGCATTCGGATTTTAGCCATCAAATCCCTTCTCAGTACATTACAATCACAATTAGGTGCATATGAAAATTCTTGCATTTCCAACCCATCCCCTGGGTGCTGGGGCCCCCTTGGGCCCTGGGGTTCATCCCTCAGGGGCTGTAGAAACTCTGCCATGGCCTTTGCCTTCCCCTTGGCCTTTTCCTCATCCCTTCTTGCATTCCCCTGCTGTGCCTTTGTGACCAAGTGCTCCAGGGGCTTCTTCTGCCCCTCCTGCAGCCCCCTCAGTGCCTGGGGGTGCTCATCCTCTGACAGCTGCTGAGCTTTCTGCTAAATCATTCCTTTCTGCACTGACCCAAGGGAAATGATTAAAAGCTGATCTCGATGTTTGCACGTCCAATGCCCATTTCCCAGCTGTTCCTTCGTGCTGCTGCTCCTTGTGCTGTGGCTGCCGTGGCCAGCCCGTATCCCAGAGCCGGTGCCTGTCCTGCCGCAGTGTCCAAACGCGGCCCCCCCGGCGGGCAGGGCCGGCAGCTCCACGGGGCCGGGCAGCGGCCGGGGCGTCCCGCAGCCTCCTGGGGGCCGGGGGCCACTGCCGGGCCTGCAATTGCCGGGGGGTGCTGGGCTCAGGCAGCGCCCGGCGCTGAGCCCCGGCTGCCCCACAGCCCCGGCCCGGCCCCGCAGCTCCCCACAGGCCCCCAGCCCGTGCTCCCGGTGCCGCCCCTCTGCGCCCGCTCCTGCCGCTGCCCAGCACAGAGAAACCCCCTGCAATCCTGACCTCCTTGTGTGCCTGTCCTGGCAACCGGGGATACAAAGGATCTG
Organism: Sturnus vulgaris; assembly: GCF_052056855.1. NCBI lineage: Eukaryota > Metazoa > Chordata > Aves > Passeriformes > Sturnidae > Sturnus > Sturnus vulgaris. The sequence goes on from NW_028276170.1 coordinate 15,987,852, forward strand.
CAGCAGCTGGCAACTTTTGAGGATGTGTGTGCTGAAAAACATCCCCGTCCTCAGAATTTTTCTCTTCCTCCTCTTTACCGTCCTTCATTTTTTTTTTCCCAGATAGAGTGCTCCTGCTGCATCTTGCCTGAACCATATTCCTGCACACTTCTCTTCACCCAATCCCTTCCCAGCACACCAACAGCATCCATCCCCTGTTGTCTAAATCCCTTCTCGACTTCCCTTATTGCCCCCCTGGGTGTCCATATCCGTGATTACCTCTGGGAGAATGTGCAAACTTCCTCAACATGCTGCCAAGGGACCCTTCAGAGATATTTTGGGATCATCATCCCTTTGGTCAGGAGCCCTTCCTGGCTTTCCCTTTCTATCTTCAATGGGTGCCCAGCCCTGTTTAGTCCCCGAAGATCCCACTGTAGTCACTGCTGAGATTTTCAGTGCTCTCTGGCTGCTGACTCTTCCCAGCCCCCCTGATCTGTCACTCGTCTGTCTCCTGGCCCCAGCGCCCCCCGGCAGGGGAATTTGGGGAGGTGGGAGGGGGGGAGCGCCAAGGCCGGGCCCCCCCGCGCTGTGGTGGCGGCAGCGGCTGCAGTGGGGAGCGAGTGCGGGCGGGAGCGGCCGAGAGCCCAGCGCTGCCCCAGCCCGAGCTGCCCCAGCTCCATCGCTGCCCCTGCGCTGGGATGCTGTGGGTTTGGGGGGAAGAGGGAGCCGGCAGTGGGTGCTGGGCCTGGGGGCAGCAGGAGAAGGGAAGGAGAAGCAGGGTTGAACAAAATGGTCAAATGCTGCACGTGGGAGGAGCAGGTGGGATTGTGCAGGAGAAAGAGGAATAATGGGAGGAAGAGGAGTGTGAGGAAGTGTAGGGACACCAGAGGAGGAGCAGAAATGGGAAGCAGCACAATGTTCCACTCGTCCCTGTATCTGCAGCCTCTGCCCCAACCCCAGCAGCGTTCCTCCCCCAACATGCAGCAGGTCACAGAAGAGGACCATCCATGATTTTCACATGACTGAATCTTGGTGTTTGTGAGCTTTATTGGCCTAAATGTTGGTGCTTTGATTTTTTGCAGGGGCTCAATCCTTATCTTTTGGAAGGAATTTTGCCTGAAACTTACTTTCTGGGGAGTTTTTTATCTGTGTCTTGATGTTTGGATAATTTTTGTGCTGAATCGTTGTGTTTTGGAGGTTCTTATAGACACAAGATGCCCAATGTCTTCCTGTGTTGCACTTTGAAAGCCCAAGGTGCTCTCTTGTGTTTTCCTCCAAACCAGGATTTGTCATTCCCAAGGCGTGGGTGGATGGAGGAGGAGGAAAAGTCCCAGGGATCCCACAGGAAGAGGGGCTGCAAACCCAGCCCAGGGAGCTGCGAGGAGGAAAGACCCTCCCTGAGCCGGGAAGGCGGCCGGAGATCCAGGGAGAGCTCAGAGCTGGTGGAGAAGCCTCCTGGAGGGGAGAAGCCTCACGAGTGCTTGGAATGTGGGAAGGGTTTCAACTACAGGTGCAGGCTGATCCAGCACCAGATGATCCACACTGGGGAGAAGCCCTATGAGTGTGGGAAATGCAGGAAGAGCTTCAGCACTATTTCAACTCTGATGCAGCACCAGGTGATCCACACAGGGGAACGGCCCTACACCTGCTTGGAATGTGGGAAGAGCTTTGGGTGGAGCTCTGACCTGAGAAAACACCAGCGCATCCACACTGGGGAGAGGCCCTACGAGTGTCCCAAGTGTGGGAAGAGGTTTCAGACCAGCTCCCATGTCCTCAGACATGAGCGGATTCACACAGAGGAGAGGCCCTTCCGCTGCCCCGACTGCAGGAAGGGATTCAAGCACAACTCCACCCTCATCAGGCACCGGCGCATCCACACTGGGGAGAGGCCCTACGAGTGTCCTGAGTGTGGGAAGAGCTTCTCACAGAGCTCTCACTTGACCCAACACCAACGGAGCCACCACTGAGGGAAGCCCAGTGAGTGCCCCGAGTGTGGGAAGAGCTTTGTGATCTGTTCCAGCTCCATCCCCCATGGGAGGATCGGTGTTGGATGATCCCCAGTGACCCCCGTTGGGCAGAGCCCTGGTGATCTGTGTTCCTGGTTATCCCCGTTGGGTGAGGGGGAAGGGGTTTGAGAGATTTCTGTCTCTTTTCCTTCTATTGCTATGATTTGGTTGGTAATAAATTCCCTTGCTGAGCCCAGGCTATGTCTGTGACATCCGTTTTGCTGTTTGCTGTGTTTGCTCGTCCTGTCTTAATCTGCTCCTGGAGCTACTGGTTAAACTTTCTCTTCCCTTGCAGCTCGAGGGGTAGGGTCAGAGTGGCTCTGGTGGGTGCCTGGCATCGGGCCAGTGTCACCTTGTCTTGGTTTGAAAGACAGGTATTTTCTAAGGAAAGGCAAGAACCCCTTTCTGACACCTGTGTCCACTGGGACACGAGAGGGACCTTGTTCCCACCCCTCTCTTTGCAGGGACCTGCAGCAGGAGAAGGGATTTGGAGCCCCGAATACACCTGGGACTGGACTTGGCTCCTGACATCCATGGGGCTCCCAGAGCCTCTCACCCTGGAATATCCCAAAACCTCCCAGAGCCCTTGCTGCTCCCACAGGGACACTGGGTGTCCCCAGAGCCCCCCAGTGCAAGGAAAGCCTTGGGGACAGCTCTGTCCACCGAACCCCAGCACATGGATCAGGGACAGCCCCCTCCATGTCCCTCTGACTTTCCCAAGCTCTGCCCACCCCAGAGGGCTCAAGAATCTGCCCTGGTCCCCGAGGATCTTTTGTGGGGCTGGAATCCCCCAAGATTTCTCACCAGGGCATCCAGAGGGGCAGCCGGGCATCACTCCCGCAGAAGCTCCACCTGCTCAGCCATGAGGGGCTGGGGAGAAAGGCGGGGTTAGAGCCACACTGGGGGATACTGGGGCTGGTTGGGAGATACTGGGGCAGGCTGGGGTGTACTGGGGCACAGTGGGGTGTGCTGGGGTGCACTGGGGGTGATGACGAGGACAGGGGAAGCTCTGGGCCCAGCAGAACTGCGAGTACCCACCTCAGACCTCTTCACTCATTGGACGCCGTTCTTCTTCTGCAGAGAGATGGGGAGATGTCACTGGTCACTGGGGTGTCCCCAGTCCCAGCGAGGCATGGGGGGACCCAACTGGCCCCCAGTTCCCACACTGGTGCCCCAATTCCAGGACTTACCACAATGCATCCACCTGCAGCTCCTCCTATGACTACCTGCAGATGGAGAGCAAAGGTTTAGTCTGGAATGGCCCTTGTGGGACTCAGCGGGTCACAGGTGCCCCCAAGCTCCTTGGCTGTCCCCAGTCTGAGGGGGAAAATCCCTTCTGCTCCCCCCAGTCCCACTCCAGGCAGTTTCACCCGATCCCTGTTCCTGCAGGGACCACGGTGGGGATGGAGACGAGGAGAGCGAGGGGAACTTGGGGCTTCCAAGGAGGAGGGGATGGAGTGGGATGTGAGGGCCCCAAAGACACTGAACTGGGGGAACTTTGGGGACCCAGGGGATGGGGCTGGGGGAGTGGAAGGGATGGGAATGGGGGAATGCAGGTGGGGAGGCAGGAATTCCAGTGGGGGACATGGGGGCTGAAGTGGGAGGTGGATGGGGGCAGGGGAAAGCAGGGGCAGAGGACCAAAATTGTTGGGTTTGGGAGGGGCTTTGGGAGTCCAGGAGGGGGATTTGGGGATACTGTCATGGAGAATGAGAAAGGGAAGGGAGTGGAGGGAAAGAGGAGAGGAAGTGGACTGGGCCTGGGGATCTTTGGGGTGCCTGGGGTGCACTGAGATGGGTGGGAATACAATGGGGACCCTGGGGAAGGGGCAGCCTTGGGAAGCTCTGGGGTGTACAGGCACGCACTGGGGTGCACTGGGATGGCCTGGAGGGTCATGGCCATGAGAGGGGAGGCTCTGGTTCAGCAGAAGAATTCAGGATACTCACATCGCCAACAGCAATGGCACCACCTCACTGTGGAGAGAACATGAGATGTCACTGGGGTGTCCCCAGTCCTAGTAAAGATTGGGGGAGACCAAACTTCCCCCGAGTTCCTGTTGCGTTCCCTAGATACATTGTAAATGGTACATTCCGTGACCCCTGCTGTGCCCTGTATCTTGGTCCCTCTCCCCTCCTGGCCACACAGAGCTGGCTGGGATCCAATTTCTCCCCGCCCCCCCTTTCCAGACCCTAGAAAAGGTCAGGACCCACTGACCTTGCTCTCTTATCCCGCATCTCTCTCTTCCCCCGTGCTCTTTCTCTTTTTCCCCCCACTCTCTTCCCCCGTGCTTTTTCTCTTCCCCTGTTCTCTTTTCCCCCCCCCATGCTTTTACCCTGTCCTTCCCCCTCTTTTCTCTCTCTTCCCCCGCTCTTTTCCCTTCCCTTTTCACTCACTACCCACGAGAAATAAACCTGTAACTTTATCAGGGGAAAGAGCCTCTTTTGATATCTTAACTACGTCTCTGTGGCTAGGGCCCAGGGGAATTTCACCCTAACACCTGAGCTAGACCGGAGGAAGGGTGAAAGACCCTGTTTTGGGCCGAGAAAAAGCCTTACAGAGAAGTGTTCTGAAGGTTTTATTCTGATTCTTGTAATTCTTTTAGTTCTGTTAATAAAGTTCTTTCTTTATACCCTTTAAAGCTTGAGCCAGCTTTGCCTTCCTCCTAATCCTATCTCACATCAGGAAATGAGTAAATAATTCTAGTGGAAGATTTGGCCAGCACTAAACCTGTAGTAGCTAACAGCTGGCCTGGAGGCCTTCCAGTTATAACTAATCCCGATTGTAATTTTATAATGTAAATAATAATATAACTACTGTAATGATATAACTTGAGCAGTCTGAGCTGTTGGGGAGCAGGTCTAGGCCATTTGGGACATGGGCAGCCACTGGCCACTTAGCAAGGTGACAACTAATTTAGCCAAGCAGAGCTAACTGTGCAGACTTCAAAGGCTATATAGGGAGAACAGCCCTCAATAAAAGTTGGTTTTTGTTGCACAAACATGGAGTTTTTTGTCTTTGCTCTGTCTCAACTGCAATGAGTGGTGACCCCGATGTGATAGGCAATAGCCCGGCTGTGGGGATAGTGGTGGAGTTGGAACCCCAGTGGGGGAAGGTGACTGGGAAGAGCTGCCAGCAGTCGAGAGCTGTGGAGGTCCAGACCTTGTAAATAGAAGAACCTGCTGGGGACCCTTGTAAATAGAAGATTCTTACAAAAAGACGAAGCAGATGGAGATACAGGAATGTGATTTTCCAGAGAAGAAAGAGAAGGGGCCCAGAGCCATGGACTGGACAAAGCAGCAAGAGCTGCAGCAGAGACACCATGGGCAACGTCCACCAGGGAAGTGGCTGGTCAAATTTGGATGTTTCTGCCACTCCTTCCCAGTCAGGCTCACCTCAGCCTCCAGCAGAGTCAATTCCTGCAATCACCGCAGCAATGGACTCAGGATCTGTCCCCACATGTCCCAATGGCATTAGGGTACTCTGTGCATCAGGATCAACTAACACTCTGTATTTCTGTGGCTCTGACGTGCCAGGACATTGGATCCACACCATCCAAAAGACCCGGTTTTCCCGTCCCTCTCTCTGGCTAGAGGCAGGGCCCCTCTAGCCCTGGTTATTTTTTCTTTCCTGGGGATACATGCTGGAGGTTCCATCAAGGGGATCTGACAGATCATCCTCCCTTCTGTAATACCCTGCTCCTCGGTCATGGGAGGCTGAGGCTACCTTCACTTTATCAGAGCTCCCTCAGTTTGTGTTTCCCCCCCTGAGCTGATGCACCCGTGCTGCCAGGACAGAAGTGGGTTTCCCATCCCACCTTCTCATGTCTTCCCCATGGCCACGCAGAAAGAAACACAGGTCAGCTCGTGGAGTGTACCCTCTCCCTAGCTGGGGGACATTGGGCTCTGACTTTGGGGCCTGTGACTCGCACTGGTGCTGCACTGATCTTCCTCATCTCTTCCCTCATCTCCTCTTTAAACTTCTCTTTGTGTTCCTTAATCACAGCAGAGACACGAGCCTGCATCGGCCATTGATCATATTCTCCTAATTTCTAAGTTTGTTGGTGACAGAACCCACTGTTTCTCGGCTGCTGTCAGCACTAACCATTGCAATAAAGGTGGTGTATTGAGATGGCCCCGGGTTTGTCAGATTCCACAACATCTGCCCTGTGCACCTGACCTTGTCAGGGTCATTGTCATGCTGTCCATCCCTCCCAAAGAGCACCTCCAGCACTGCCACTTCTCTCAGCTCTTGGATCCCTTCCTCAAGGGTCTTCCAGCACATTCTATGATGGTGCTCCTGCATTCTCTCTCTGTGGACAAACCTCTCTCTCACACTCATTAAAAGCCACTCCCATAGGGAAAGGGGCCATGTTGGGTGCCAAAAATCTGTCCTGGTTTGAAAAAGGGCAGGTGTGTGCTGGAGAAAAGCAGGGCCTTCCTTCGAAATTGAGCTAATAAATCCCTCCCTCTGAATTAGTATACTTTTGGAATTATGGGGCTTTCAGGCAAACATATGGGAATAGGAATAAGAGTTCTTTACTAGTATATATACATATATATAACAAGGCAAACAAAACAACAACAGCTAAGTAATTAACAACAAATAGAAGACGGGAACCCAGTAACAGTTTTTCTGGTTGTGGACACCTTTCCCCTCTGCTGCAGTTTCTGTCCAAGTTGGCAGTCAGTGCCAGCCGGCTCCCGGTGGGCAGGGGCAGATGCGGTGATCCCGTGTGGCTGCAGGAGTGCTGGGGGTGATGGCGGCTGTGTTCTGGGTGGGAAGGGTGGAGGAAAGACTCTGCTCATGGATCCTTGGAGGCAGTGTCAGTCCCAGTGCTCCAATAGGTTGTGTGGAGGTGGCAGGCTGAAGTGGGAGAGTGTCCGACCAGGAGATTGCGGGGTCCCACAGCCAAGCTCCCGGCGTTGGGATGGCAGGGCGAGGTTTTCCAGTGGCCATCCTTCTCCGAGCCAAACGAGCGAGAGAGCGAGCAGCTGCACACACCTCTCCTTTACCTGCCCCTGATTTTGCAGTGTTCTCCCTCTTCCCTCCCCATCCCCCCTGCCCTACGAGAGAAACTCCAAAAAGGGTCAGGGAGTCTCCCCCTATCACTAGCCATCTTAGCATGTCAATGGGAAAAAATTCCAGAGAACTAGGCGGGGGAAAAAAAAAATAAAAACAACCCCCAAGAGAAACTTAACCCAAACTTTACTGAAACAAGCCCGCATTGGCTGCCTGTCACTGCGGTGTCGCTGTTGATGTGTCCCTTTACCCAGTCAGCTCTCTGATCATGTGGTGTCCACACATCTCCCCAGCCCATCACTGCCTCACACACGAGGTGACCACCAAGCCACTCTCCGGCCATCTGACCCGCAGCTGAGCCCTTCCCAGAGTGCCCGCACCCGCAGGGAGCGCAGGGCTGGATTTGGCCGCCAGAGAGTTGGTGACCCTCGTGAGATCCTCGGTGCATTTAGTTCCTACAGGAGTGTGGGCACCGCTGGGAAATGATCTGCATGCCTTGTTAATTGGATGTTCTTCCACCGCTAGCCTGGGGCAGGATCTCTCCCGGCCCTCCTCTCAACTCCCGGGCCTCTCCTCAGCCAATCAGAGAAGGCACCAAAATAATTGAGCCAATCAGAGCGCGCGGCGCTGATGACTCCTCAGGCAGTCCCAGAGCGCCCAGAGCTCCTCACCTGGACTCCACCCGCGCCCCGCCCCCAGCGCCCCCCGCCAGGAGAATTTGAGGTGGGGGCTATCACGTTTTATCTTCTTTTTTGTTTTTCTAGAGTCGAGATTAAATGCTCGAGAGACGGTATTTCGTGTTCGGACTCAGATGTTTATTAATTCTTATCTATATTACAGTGAGTTCAATAGCACTTCTAGCCAACAGGCTAAAAATGGTGACGTACCTCTCTCTACAAGGCCTTTTAAGGGCCAATGAGACCAATTAAAAAAAGACACCATAATAGCCCAAGAACCAATCACCCATGACCTGCAATGTGGAATTTTCTATCTAATTACAAAAGTACCACCTATACCCGTGAAGAAAGTGAAGAAGAAAGAAACCTCCACCCTAAAATCTCCATCTTGTTTAATATATATTACTACATTCTAAAATCACAAATTTTAATTTTCCACTATGTGACACTGCACATTTCTATTCCAACAACACACCAGTGATCCCAGTTCTATCACTCACTTCAGGAAACCTTCTTCACAGCCTCAGGTCAAAAGCAGCATTTTCCTGGGGGTCAGTGCCTGTCAGCACAGAAAGCCCAAACCCCTCAGTTTCCAGAGTTCCAACAGGGGGGAGGTGTCAGACCCTGCCCGGCGCTGGCCATGGGGCGTGTGGGGCAGCTGGGGCCCTACTGGTGCCACTGGGAGCCCCCCGGGCTGGGGGCGCGGAGCTCTCGGGTGAGCGGGAGGGGCGGGAAGTGGTGGGATGGTGGGAACAGTGGGGAGAGAAAAAGAAATGGGGAGGTGGGATCCCCAAACAGATGTTGGGGGGGGCTGGTGACTGGGGAATGTTGGGAAAGGGGGAGGAAAATACAGAGAAGGGTGGAAAAGAGGAACTGGGACTGCAGGATGAAGGGTCCCATGGCAGCCGTGGGGCACTGGGGGTGCGGAGTCCGGGTTGCCCCGGAGCTCTTGGCTACTGTGGGCTGCTGGGGGGCTGCTGGGGGGACACCCCCGGACCTGTGTCCTGCACACACAGCGCTGTTCCAGGAGATGGTTTAGTCCCAGTGTCACTTCATTCACGGCACCGACCGGCTGAGGTTTGTGGAGAGGAACATCTCCAAGCGGGAGCAGTTCCTGCACTTGGGCAGCGATGTGGGGCTGCACGTGGGGACACCTCCTTTGGGGACAAGGCTGCCAGGCACTGGAACAGCGACCCGCAATGGATGGAGTACAGACGGGCTGCGGTGGACAGGCACTGCCGGCACAACTACGAGTTGTCCAGCCCGTTCCTCGTGGAGCGCAGAGGTGAGCGTGGGGCAGAGCGTGTCCCCTCGGACCCTGCCCTGGGAACGACCCTGGAGCCCCTCAAAACCTCCCTGGGAATCACCCGAGACACGTCAGCCCTTCTTGTGCCCATCCCCGGGGCCTCCTGCCCCCTCATCCCAAGTGACTCCAGTGGCTCTCCCACTCCATCCCAGTCTCTTCCAGTGTCCTCACGGTCATTCCCAGTGTCACCAGCGTCCCTCCCAATTCCTCTCAGTCCCCAGCCATTCCATTCCCAGTCCACTCCCAGACCTCCACCCTCTCTCTCATTGCCCCAATCCAATCCACTCTCTCCCAGTGTTCCTCCACTCTCTCCAGTTTCATTCCCAGTCCCTCTCAGTGCCACACCAGCCATCTCCTGTTGGGGACCTGGTCCTGGTGGCCACCACATGCCCTGAGAGCTCCTGCTGGCCCTGGAACCACCTCACCTGGATCTCAGCAGTGTAGAAATCCATGGAGCAGAGCAGGCAGCTGGGGCCGGGCTGGGAGCTCGAGGGCCACCGTGAGACGGACACACTAGGGGACACTGGGAGAGAGTGGGGACACACTAGGATCAGCTGGGGGGAACAGGGGGGGATTTGAGTGAGCCTGGAGGGGATGGAGAAAGATGTGGAGCTGGAAATCAAGGGTTGGAATTAGGTTGGCTGTGATGGGAAGAGACTGGGAGGAGTTCTGGTGAGTCCTGGTGAGACCGGGTAGGGACTGGGAGAGGGTTTGGGGGTCCTGAGGTGGTGGGGGGCAACTGAGAGGGGGTTATGGGATGCTGAGATGGAAAGCAGGAGCGTTGGTGGGACCTGGAGAGGCTGGGAAGATATTGGGAGGAGGATTTAAGGAGTCCTGGGTGGGTTAGAGGTGACTGGGAGGGTGATTGGAGTAGCTTGGGGTGTCTGTGAGAGATTTTGGGAGGTCTTGACGCCTGTGGACCCCCAGAGATGCCGCCGGACACCGCCAGCAGCAAGGTGCTGATGGGGATCGGGGGCTCCGTGTTGGGTTTCGTCTTCCTGGAGCTGGGGCTCGGCTTCTACCTGTGCAAGAAGGGTGGGGGGAGGGTCCCGGGGGTCGTGTTCCGACCACGGAGCGTGCGCGCTCCCCATGGGGCCCCCAGTCAGGTGCTACCCCCTTTTCTCTGCCCACAGAACTCCTGACCCAGCAGTGGCGGCAGACCCTGCCCATGGCCTCGGGTGCGGCCGGGACCCCCCGCTCGGTCCCCACGCTGATTTTGGGGGGATCGTGTGTTCCCCCCCGCCCTGCTGTCACTCTGTCCCAGCCTGGCTGCTCCCAGTGTTCCCAGTAAAGTTTCCCAGTTCGCCCCGTCCCGTTTATTGTGGGGCGGGACTGGGAGAGGACTTGGGGGACCCCGCGGGGGGATCGTGACTGGGGGGCAGGGTGGGGTCCAGGTGGGGAACACTGGGTGCTGCGGGTCTGCCCGGCAACCGGTGAGTCATCACAGCTGCTCTCTCTCATTGGCTGAATCTTCTCCATTGCATTCTCTGATTGGCTGAGAACAGGCCCGGGAGTTGAGAGAAGGAACAGGAGAGATCCCGGCCCGAGCACCGGCACGGGAACAACAGACCCAGCCTGGGCACAGCGAGGGAATTTATTACCAACCAAATCACAGCGGCACAAGGAAAAAAAATCTCTCCAACCCCTTCCCCTTATCCAACGGGGATAACCAGAAACACGGATCACCAGGGCTCTGCCCAACGGGGGTCATTGGGGATCATCCAACACTGATCCTCCCATGGGGGATGGAGCTGGAGCAGAGCACGAAGCTCTTCCCACACTCGGGACACTCACAGGGCTTCCCTTAGTGGAGACTCCGTTGGTGTTGGGTCAAGTTACACCTCTGTGAGAAGCTCTTCCCACACTCAGGACACTCGTAGGGCCTCTCCCCAGTGTGGATGCGCCGGTGGACAGTGAGGTTGCCATTTTGCTTGAAGCCCTTCCCGCAGTCGGGGCAGCGGAAGGGCCTCTCCTCTGTGTGAATCCGCTCATGTAGGAGGAGATTGGAGCTGGTCTGAAACCTCTTCCCACACTTGGGACACTCGTAGGGCCTCTCCCCACTGTGGATGCGCTGGTGTTGTCTCAGGTTGGAGCTGTTGCCAAAGCTCTTTCCACATTCCAAGTAGGTGTAGGGCCGTTCCCCTGTGTGGATCATCTGGTGCCAGAGCAGGCTGGAGCTGTCTCTGAAGCTCTTCCCACATTTCCCACACGCATAGGGCTTCTCCCCAGTGTGGATCATCTGGTGCCGGATCAGGTTGGAGCTCCAGCTGAAACCCTTCCCACATTCCAAGCACTTGTGGGGCTTCTCCCCTCCAGGAGGCTTCTCCACCAGCTCTGAGCTCTGCCTGGATCTCCGGCCGCCTCCCCGGCTCAGGGAGGGTCTTTCCTCCTCGCAGCTCCCTGGGCTGGGTTTGCAGCCCCTCCTCCTGAGGAATCTCCGCGGCTTTTCTGCCTCCTCCATCCCCGCACACCTGAGGAATGACAAATCCTGGTTTAGGGGGAAATAACAAGAAGAGAGCTCCATAAACTGGGTGTTTCTCCTTACCCAAGTTCATCTCTGGAAGTCATTGAGCATCTTGTGTCTGTAATAACCTCCCAAACACCAAGATTCCTGCCCCAAATCCTCCAGACTTTAAGACACAGATCAAAACCTCCCCAAATAACAAGCTTCAGCCAAAATCCCCCCCAAAATTGTGCTGATTCGAAAGCAAAACCAGTGAAAGTCTCCAAGTCAGAAATACAATTTTATAGGAAAAGAGATAAATTCATGCAATAGTACAAAAGAAAACAACTGACAGAATCAGAATACAACCTGACGCCCCGCTAGTTAGGGTGGTGGTAGCAGTCCCAATGAAGTGGTCTTGTTGTAGTAGTGATGCTGTAGAAAGGTCTGGTAGCTCTTGTCCTCTGGAAACCAGTGGGGAAGGGCTGCCTTGGTGTTCCAAATCTCAGATTTTATCTAGGTAGGAAAGGCTTGGCTCCTCCCCCTGGCTGGAGCATCTCCCAATGGGATGATGGAATTTTATCAGTCATGCAGTGGCACTCAATGGCCCATTAACAGAAGATATCTTCCTGGAGGAAGGATGGGTTGTGGAAAAGATAAAGAACACTGCCCCACCTGGTTTTAACAGATGGCCCATTAGCAGAGGATATCTCCCACACAGATAAGGATCACTGTTCCACCTGTTTTTTTCCACCACTCTTTGTTCTTTTGTTTCTTCCTGGGACCTCTGACTGGTTACTTCATGTTTGCTGCTGATTTCTTCTCCCTTTTGAAGATGAAAATGGTAAAAGTGTCTTTGACCTGCCTTGCTGGATATTGTGAAGAGGAACAGTCATCTACTGCAAGTGGAAGTGTCACAGGTGGAGCAGAGTTCTGTGAGTGCTGTATCAAACCAGACCTCGTCAGACCTGCCAGAACAACTGGTCCATGCTGCCCCTCACTGCTCTGCCTGTTCCCCACTGTTTCATGCCAGAGTAATTTAACTGCTGTTAATTGGGTGTGTGTTTCACTCGAGCCAGTCCAGCAGAACCAGCAGAAAGCAGCCCCAGAATGAATGGGGCTCTGCAGAGGAGCCCCAGACTATTCAGCAGCCTGCCCGCAGAACTGGCTCCAACTCTGAACCCTTGTGACCACACTCTGAAGAAGACACACTTCTGATATTTCTGAGGCACTTATGACTGAGGCACTGCACGTGCTTGTGCAGGCAAGAATCCCAAAGTTCTTTCTTACTTCAGGAAAAATCCTGCAGCAGTGCATACCCAGCATCTGCTATCAGCACATCCTGGCTGCACGCACAGGAGAAGCAGCAGCAGCATTGTACACGTGGGTTTGTTAAGCTGAACTCCCCTACACTTTGAACAGTGCTCATCACAAACATATTTCATGGCACACCGGTGCCATACATTTCTCCTAAAAGCCTCCCTTGTAACTAAACTTTGCTGGAAAGTTAATGCCGAGGATGAACGAGCAACTTCGGTCTCAGTCCGGAGGTGGAGGGGTTCTAAACACTGACTTTGCGAGAGCAGCATCTCTCCTGAAGCGCTCGGGGCCACCCGAGCCGCCGCCGGGAGCGCGGTGCAGAAGGCGGCCCGGACTCAGCCGCAGCGCCGGGCACCGCGCATCGCTGCTCTGCAGGGCGGCCCGCACGTCCTCCAGCAGCTGCCGCAGGCTGCCCTTCTCCTGCTGCAGCTCGGCCATGCGCTCCTCGGCCCGCTCCAGCGCCACCATCTCCTCGCAGCGCTCTCGGGAGCAGGGCCCCGGCGGCCGCCGCTCGGGCTCGGCGGGGGCTGCGCGGGCGAATGTGGCTCTCGATGTGCTCGCCCTCCCGGCCCAGCGGCAGCCGCGGCCCCGCGCGGGTGCTGAAGTGGCCGCAGCGCCGCGCGTGGAGCTGGCGGAAGGTGAGCTCGGCCCAGAGCCCGTCCCACAGCCCCGCGCACTCCTCGGGCTCCGCCGCCTCCTCCGGCGCCAGCGCCCGGCACAGCGTGCGGGACTCCTCGCCGGGGATGCGGCCCGGCCCGGCGCAGTCCCGCTGCTGGAAGATCTCCTGCAGGGACTGCTCCGGGCCGCTGGCCAGCACGACCATCTCGTTCTCCACGCCGCGCTCCAGCCCGTAGCGGTGGGCGAGGGCGCTGAGCAGCCACTGCGTGCGCCGGGCCGGCCGCCCGGAGGGGTCCCAGCCCTCAGGCGGCTCCATCGCGCCCGCCCGGCCCGCGGCGCTGCCCGAGCATCCTGAGCGCCGCTCGCCCGAGCGCTCGGCCCCGGCCCCGGCACGGAGCGCCCGGCTCGCCCCGCACGGAGCCGCGTCCGCCTTTGTCCGGCAGGAGCAGGGACTCGGGCAAAGCGGGCAGGTGCCGCCCTGCTCCCTTTGTCTGCCAAGCCCGAGCCCCAAGTGTGGTTCTTATTTCTTAGCTAATTTCTCCCTGGTTTCTCCCTGGTTTCTCTCTGTCACAAGCAAGACAATAGCATCGCACAATCCAGTTTGACAAGTAAGGCTTGTGAACGAGTGAGCGCTTCCACTAAATTAAAAACCCAATGTGTGTAGCCGTGGAATGGGGTTTTAACCCTTTAAGTGCGGCGGAAATAAGATGCACAGCTACATGGTCATCTTTCATGACAGGAAGAAAGAGACAAGTTTATTCAGAAATACACTCGGTTTATAGCATGACTCGTAATTCCCAGAGTAGAAAAAAGGTGATTGGTTCAGAGAGAAGACACCCCATTCCCAGGGCCTGGTCACACATCACAACAGCTGTTCTATCTTTGTTACTAATTCCTTTTTATTTTGACCAAATTATCAGCCTGGGAGAAATTCTCCCTAGCCTTGAGCTGGACCAGCTTATCGGCTGGGAACAGAGCTGAAAAGCTCCAGCCTGGAATATTATTCAGGCTGTAATTTTCTTACTTTCTCAATATGTGTCCCACAAATGTGCTTGAACGTCGACCTTCTGTTCTCTCAGGCTTCCTCACCTCTGTAGATGAGGTGACTTCCAGGTGTTGGTGTGTGGGTGTTAAGAGGTCTGTGTTAGAGATGAGTAAGTGTTCAACTCGTTCAAACGAGCTGCCCAAAGCAGTGATTTTGGTCTCTCTTTGCCTGGGGACCAGAACCAGCGTTGTTGAACGCAGGCAGCAGCACGAGCAGGGCTCCTCCAGCAGCAGGGATATGCCAGGAGCCAGAGGGGACCGTGGCACCAGAGGGGACCGTGGCACCAGCCGTGCCCGAGGTCTGAACAGGCTGCCAAAGTCAGGTGGTGCTGACAGGCTGCGTTAACAGCCCAGGTAAGGCGTGGTGAGGAGCCAGCGCTGGGGACCACCCAAGGAGTCCTGTCAAGAGCAAATCGTTCTAATATTCTCTCTAGGACAAAAAAGGAACAAACCAGTCCAGTTGATATGTGAGGAAAAAGAATTCAAGTTCGTTTAAAACGCTGCTTAATACAGGGTTGGGTTTCTTTTGAGTGAACTGGTGTCAATAAATATTCGGTCCCATATGATGGGGTTTCCCTGCAAATAGGCCTTGATGGGAAATTACTGAATACCTTTTGTTTTGCTCTTTCTTAAGTTGAGCACCTGAGTAGCTTTGTTGAGGAATGGAGAACTATTTGTAGGTCAGTATTTTCTCAGGAGGAGCCTTAAATTTTAGCACAGGAGGAAGGAAAGGCAAAGGTTTGAAAGCCTTCCCCTGCTGAAGTGACACACTTTGAGAGGAGTCTGTGAGGAGAAGTCCCCTCAGGCACTGCCAGGGCTGTTTGCCTCCTGTGCAGGCTCAGTATTCTGGGAGTTCCACAAGCCTCAGATGCCACTGTATTTTCCCCTGAATATTTTTTGTCGTGCAGTACACAGGGAGAATATTTTGTGCTAGATTCTCCTCTGGGCTGAGAGGAATGTTGAATTTGTCTTTAAAAATGAGCTGTGGATCTGCCTGTAGATAAGGCTAGCACTGAGAGATAAAAGAAACAATGGGATGGATTCCACTGATTGATGAATGGAAAAAGATGTTTGCCTTTACAAACAAACTGTAGGGCTGCTGATAAATCAAATTGGATATCAAAAGATGAAAGAAGCAAGGGGGGAGGGGAAACTATGAATTATATAAAAAATAAAAAGGAAAGGGGAGGGTTATACATTAGAGGGGAATTTCAGGTATCAGGCGTTCCGGGAAGTCTGTGCCTCTCAAGTACCTCAGCCAATGGGGAAAGAGAGAGGGAAATGCGGCCGGGAAAATAGGATAAAAAGGAGGCTGCGTCCTCCAAAAATTTGAGAGATGCCAGGGGAATGTCCCATGGCCTCTCCCTTTATTCGAATAAAGCAAAAAGGACTCCTCTGTCTCCTTTTTGGACATAAACCTCTGGTGTTTGTGGATTAATTTTCCTGACAATTTTGGGGGCTCGTCCGGGATCTTTCCACCGTCCGGGGCAGCGAGTGGAGCTGAAGGCGCCTCACCCAGTTTGGGTGATCAGCTCCCCTTGGTGCCGGCCGGTACCGGGCGATCCATTGGGTTCCCGAGACTGTCCAGGAGACAGAGGAGTGGCGGACCAGGGGGGTCCGTGAAGAGTCCGCAGGGAAGGACCACTGAAAATCTCACCGGTGAGTAAAATGGGATCTTCGGGGAGCAAACCTGGGAGGGCACCCATGGAGGGTAGCACAGGTACACCTGAGAGGGCATCCATGGAGGGTAGCACAGGTAAAACGGGGCACCCAGAGAGGGTTGGAAAGGTGAAGCCGGGAAGGGGCCCTGGAAAAAGGGATGACGATCCCATAATACCCCCGGAGAGTCCCTTGGGGAGAATGCTGAGGTCTTGGGAGAGATTGTATATTCACCCAGAAGTAACTATGGAAATAATGGTAAAATATTGTTATTTTGTGTGGCCAGAGTATAAGTTGGCAAGGGGACTTATATGGCCACCTCATGGAACAGATAAAATTCATTTGTGTTGAATTTTGTGAAGGTACATAGAGGAGAATTGGAAAGGATGGATTGAAAGGGAATGTGGATTAATATGGGTCAGACAAGAAACAAGAGAAATGTATATGTTAAGAAAAAAGAGGAGGAAGAGGAAAGTGGTGAGGATTGGGATGTTTTTCAGCTCCTTCCCCCGTCTTGTCCTCCAGTGTTGCTAGCTGACCCAGGGCCAGTTGCAGGTCGTCTGTATCCTCAACTTTCAGAGCAAGGGGATCAGGGAAATGTTGTTCCCACAGCCCCACCTGAGAAGGGTGATGGTGTAGGGGGAGGGGAGCAGCATGTTGTATCACCCCCCAGAACTAGAAGAGGAACTCAGTTTAGGGCATCAGAAGCCCCCCAAGAGACAGGGGTGCACCAGATGCCACTCTGTCAAGTTCCTTTGGGGGGTCAAGGGGGAGGATTTGGGTTTGTAATTGTACCACTCACTACCCAGGATATAAGAGGGTTGAAAAATGAATTGCCCCCATATTTGGATGATCCCATAGGGGTGGGGGAAAAGATAGAGGAATATTTGGGAAATGCGGATTATACATGGAAGGATTGGGATTTTCTTTTGGGAATTTTGTTTGGGTCATCAGAGAAATGAATGATTTTGCAGAAAGCTCGGCAGCTGTGGGAGGATGAACATCCACAAGCACCAGGGGGGGCTGGACCCAATGCACCTACGGTGGGTGATGCCATCCCCCAGGCAGACCCCCAGTGGGACCCAAATAACCAGGCCAGTCTGGCTCACCGTGATTGCCGTGCTTATTTGATCAGGGCAATCAAGTCAGCGGCTCCCAGAACTAACAACATAGCTAAGGCTCTGTCGTTGGAACAGGAGAAACAGGAAAGCCCTCATTGGTTGGAGAGGATTAGGGATGCCTTGAGGAAGCACGGGGGGATGGATCCTGAAGGGCCAGCCTTCAACACATTGCTTAAGGTGCAATTTGTTACTAAGGCCTGGCCTGATATAAGGAAAGGGGTACAGAAAGATGAAAAGTGCCAGAATAAGCGTCTAGAGGAATTGCTTAGAAAAACACAGCAGATATGTGTAAGAAGGGATGAGGAAAAGGCAGAAGCTAAAGCAAGGATGATGGCAGAGTTTTTGCAGCCCCGGAGGAATAAACTGCAGGGTCCAAGGGGTCCCCAGCGACAGAGGGGACGGGGTCGGCCACAAGGAAGTGGCAGAGGGATTCCCTCCTCGGCAGGGGACAGCCGACCCAAACAGCGGCTGGAGAATAACCAGTGTGCTCTCTGCAGGGCAGAAGGGCATTGGAAAAACGAGTGTCCGCAGAAACAACTGGACCCTGAGGAGGAGGAAGTCCAGAGGATAATGGAAATGGATTGTTAGGGGTGTCAGGGGCTCCTATTATACCAAGGACCCACCACTCAGGAGCCCTTGATAACTTTTAAGGTGGGTCCGGATCGAGAGGAGGTGTGTTTTCTGGTAGACACGGGGGCCTCTCCAACTACCTTAAATTTTATACCTAAAGGGGGGGAAATTGCCAAAAAGATCCTTGGTTATTCAAGGAGTAAGCGGGAAGGATGAGCGAGTGCATTTTATTCAACCACTGTTAATAGATGTGGGGGACAGATTTGAACTGCATTAATTCTTGTTTGTTCCTAATTGTGATTGTAATTTACTGGGAAGAGATTTGATGGCTAGAGTGGGAATGCAAATTAGCATTGTAAAAAAGTGACACGGAGTCCGAAACTGTGATATCTTTGTGTAAAATGTTTGAGAAGGCTTATGCTGAAATAAATCAGGAAGTATGGGCAGCCCCAGGGACAAATTGGTTAATGCCCCAGTCTTGGCTCTTTCAGACGCAGAAAAAGAATTTCAACTATATGTGGATGTCAAACAGGGTCATGCTAAAGGAATTTTGGTGCAAGAGCATGGGGGAGCACGGAGGCCTGTTGCCTGTTTTTCTAAGCTGTTAGACCCGGTGGCCAGAGGCGGCCCCATTGTCTGCAGAACTGTGCAGCCACAGCTCTGATGGTGGCTGAGGCCCGAAAGCTGACAAGGGGAGGGGATCTCATTGTTAAAGTCCCACATCAGATTAAAGCTTTGTTAACTGAGAGAGCCTCTAAGTGGATGACGAGTGCTCGATTATTACAGTAGGAATCTTGTTTAATGGAACAGGAGGATTTAGAATTTAAAGGTGGGGAAATTTTTAATCCAGCCTCTTATTTAAATGGCCCTGGAGAAAAGGGGGGCCAGGAAGAAATCCATGATTGTATCCAGGTTATAGACCTCCAGACACAGGCTAGGGAAGATTTACGGGATATTCCCTGGCCTGAGGGAGAGAATGTGTTCATTGATGGGTCCTCCAAGGTGGTAGGAGGGAAACGATTTACAGGATACTCTATCGTGAATGGGAAGCAATTAAAGGAAGGGGGGAGGTTACCACACACCTGGTCAGCTCAGACAGCAGAGCTGTACGCGCTTGTGAGAGCCCGTGAATTATACCAGGACAAGACAGTAAATATCTTTACTGATTGTAAATGTGCATATAGGGTGATACATGCATTTGGAAAACTATGGAAAGAAAGAGGTTTATTAAGCTGCAAAGGAAAGACATTAGCTCACGAGAACATAATCTCTCGCCTATTGGAGGCAGTGAATTTACTAAAAAAGGTGGCAATATTCCATACTAAGGGGCATCAGGCAGGATGGTCGGAAGAGGCAATAGGAAACCGACTGGCTGATGAAGAAGCTCAAAAAGCTGCATTGTTGCCAGAAGTCTCTAAGATCCTGCCTTTGCTCCCAGTAACTGCACCGCTGCCAGAGAAACTCTCTTTTCCACCAGAAGAAATTGAAATAGTTAAAAAGAGTGGAGCAGAGGAAAGAGAAAATAATTGGTTTACAAAGGATGGTAAGCAGTGGATACCAAAAGCTCTAGCCTTACAATTGTTAAAACAACTTCATGAAGGGAGTCATTGGGGCTCCCGAGGACTGGCAGAAGCCTTCCTCAAAATGAACGCTGCTGTTGGTCTCTTTAGCCTGGCAAAGCGAGCCACTGAAGGCTGTTTGACTTGTGCTAAAACCAACAACAAAGTTACAAAGAAACTGGCCAGGGGAGGGAGGCGTTGGGCAGTACGTCCCTTCCAGAGATGCCAGGTGGATTTTACTGAAATGCCTCGAGTGGCAAGATTTAAATATCTTCTGGTAATAGTATGTCAATTAACCGGGTGGCCAGAAGCATTTCCAACTGTGTCAGCAACTACAGGATCAGTTGTTAAAATATTTTTGGAACAAATAATTCCAAGATATGGGATGGTGGAAGCAATAGATTCAGATAGGGGAACTCATTTTACAGGAAAAATTCTTCAAGGAGTTATGACTGCTTTAGGGATACAGTGGAACCTCCATACCCCCTGGCACCCACAGAGTTCGGGTCAGGTTGAGAGGATGAATGGAGAAATAAAGAAACATCTCCTGAAGCTGGGGATAGAAACTAAAATGCCATGGGTGCGGCTCCCGCCCCTGGCTTTAGCAAGGATAAGAGCCAGACCCAGGGGAGATATTAAATTATCTCCCTTTGAATTGATGTTTGGAATTCCTTACCCTTGTAATTCTCAGCCGAGTGGGGGGATAGAGATAAGTGATGTGTATTTGAAACAATATGTGGCTCGGATACTGTCTCTTGTGAAATCTCTTTGACAGGAAGCTCAGCTGGCACAGACCCTGCCTTTGGACTTTGCTGTTCACAACATCCAACCGGGACACTGGGTCCTGGTTAAGGAGTGGGAAGAAGCACCACTGGTGGCCAAGTGGCGTGGACCTTTCCAGGCGTTGCTGAGCACAGACACAGCCGTCAAGACAGCTGAACACGGCTGGACCCATCACACTCGGGCCAAGGTCTCTGCAGCCCCAGAGATTTGGACATCTCAGCTGGAGGAGAAGGACAGGAAGCCGCGACTGACACTCGGCAGGAGGGGACTGGAGCAGCAGCCAGGGCGTCGACATCGGGGGAAGCCTCGTGTGCCCACCCACAGAGTGCCTGCTGAAATAGTCTGTGTGGGCATCCCTCCTCTCAGATCTCCAGGCACTGGGGGCCAACCCTTGCTGTCATTGTTTTCTTTATGTTAAGCTCTTTCTGTGCCTTCACTCGCCACAGGTGGTGTGGAAGACAACGTGAAAGTAAAAATTAAGTTAGGAAATTAGATTACACAATCAGAATGTTTCTCTTAATAATGTTCCCTTTATATTATCAGTTAGGTTGGGGCCGAGAATGGGAAAATAATTTTTTGACCTTAGGAGAAGAAGTAGCAAAAACCTTTAACCTTAGCAATTGTTGGGTCTGTGGAGGGCCAGGGGGATCTGAAAACTGGCCATGGGTGGCCAGCCCAGTTGAACCTAAATGGTGGATTAGCACCCTGAGTGAGGTCCGTAATGGAACAGGATTTTGGGATGAAGAAGGAAGTCCATGGCGGCTTCATTCTTCTGAAAGAGGCACTTAGGACAGGAAGCATATACATGGGAAAAAGCATTTGTGACTGGACTTTATCTTTGGGTTTAGATTGTTGGACCCCCAGCTGCCTTCCTTATGATTGTTCCAGATATCAAGGCAGATGGAATCAAACACATGTTAAGCTCACAAATGGTAGCTGGGTAAAGTGCTCCTACCATAATTACCAGAAAGATTTAAAAGGCTGTAAAGCAGTGGGGAAGGATAAGTTTTTTGACCCCTTATTTTTAAGCTGCCCCCGAGATAATTCCACAAGTAGGACACATGTTATCCGTGACTACCAGTGGAAATGGCAACATCGAAATGGAACTCGAACCCTTTTTAATAGGTTCTGGTCCAAATCTAACAAAACAGATCTGGGATGTAACTGCAGGTGGAAACCTCATGTGGGAGCTTGGAAATGCAACTACTGTGATTCTTATAGTGGGGCAACCATTGTTGGGGGACCACTGGGCCCAGGGAGTAAGCTGTATTTTGACTCTCCAATTGACCATGAAAATTGGGAAGGTCCCTTTGCCAATGGGACCTGGGCTTTAAAGGGGCATTACTGGATTTGTCGCCAACATGCATTTCCCAGGTTACCCCCAAACTGGTCAGGAATATGTTGTGTGGGGTATATCAGACACTGTTCTTTCTGCTACCACATATTCAGGGAAATCACTTAGGAATCAAGGTATATGATGATCTAATTAGAGAAAAGCGGTCAATTGATGTATCCCTGGCTGGAGGGAGCACCCAAAGATGGGGTGAAGATGAATGGCCACCTGAACGAATCATACAACACTACGGACCAGCCACTTGGAATCCTAATGAATTCATATCAGGTGCCAGAGAACCCATTTATAATCTAAATCGGATAATTAGGTTACAAGCTGTCTTTGAAATAGTAAGTAACCAGACAGCTACAGCTCTTGACCTTCTTGCTGACCAGTCTATTCAGATGAGAACTGCAATATTTCAACACTGGATGGTATTAGACTATTTATTAGCAGAAGAAGGGGGAGTGTGTGGCAAATTTAATGACTCAAACTGCTGTTTGCAAATAGATGACAATGGAAAGGTGGTGAAACAAATAGAAAAAGGAATAAGAAAATTAGCTCATGTGCCAGTCCAAACATGGAAACGATGGGAATGGGACATGTTTTCTTGGCTACCTGGTGGACTATGGGTTAAACAACTGCTTTTTTTCCTCTTATGTGCTGTAGCAACTCTAATATTTTTACCATGCATGATCCCTTGCTTAGTACAACTTATTCAACATGTGATCAAAGGGATGCAGGTAATAGCCACGCCCACTGATCCAGAGATGGTTACAAAAGGACAGAAACTGATGTCACTCCAAATAATTACAAAACCAAAAAGGACTCAGGAACAAGAAATTAAGTCAATGATAGCTAAAGTTTGTAAAGACAATTATTAAAAAATAAAAGAGGAGGGATTGAGAGGAATGTTGAATTTGTCTTTACAAATGAGCTGTGGATCAGCCTGTAGATAAGGCTAGCACTGAGAGATAAAAGAAACAATGGGATGGATTCCACTGATTGATGAATGGAAAGAGATATTTGCCTTTACAAACAAACTGTAAGGCTGCTGATAAATGAAATTGGATATCGAAAGATGAAAGAAGCAACGGGGGGAAAACTATGAATTCTGTAAGAATTAAAAATTAAAAGGGAGGGTTATACATTAGAGGGGAATTTCAGGTATCAGGCGTTCCGGGAAATCTGTGCCTCTCAAGTACCTCAGCCAATGGGGAAAGAGAGAGGGAAATGCGGCCGGGAAAATAGGATAAAAAGGAGGCTGCGTCCTCCAAAAATTTGAGAGATGCCAGGGGAATGTCCCATGGCCTCTCCCTTTATTCAAATAAAGCAATAAGGACTCCTCTGTCTCCTTTTTGGACATAAACCTCTGGTGTTTGTGGATTAATTTTCCTGACAGAAAGAACTTTGGGATTCTTACCTGCACAAGCACATGCAGTGCCTCAGTCATAAGTGCCTCAGAAATATCAGAAGTTTTTCTTCTTCAGAGTGTGGTCACAAGGGTTCAGAGTTGGAGCCAGTTCTGCAGGCAGGCTGATGAATAGTCTGGGGCTCCTCTGCAGAGCCCCATTCATTCTGGGGCTGCTTTCTGCTGGTTCTGCTGGACTGGCTCGAGTGAAATACACACCCAATTAACAGCAGTTAAATTACTCTGGCATGAAACAGTGGGGAACAGGCAGAGCAGTGAAGGGCAGCATGGACCAGTTGTTCTGGCAGGTCTGACGAGGTCTGGTTTGATACAGCACTCACAGAACTCTGCTCCACCTGTGACACTTCCACTTGCAGTAGATGACTCTTCCTCTTCACAATATCCAGCAAGGCAGGTCAAAGACACTTTTACCATTTTCATCTTCAAAAGGGAGAAGAAATCAGCAGCAAACATGAAGTAACCAGTCAGAGGTCCTGGGAAGAAACAAAAGAACAAAGAGTAGTGGAAAAAAACAGGTGGAGCAGTGATCCTTATCTCTGTGGGAGATATCCTCTGCTAATGGGCCATCTGTTAAAACCAGGTGGGGCAGTGTTCTTTATCTTTTCCACAACCCATCCTTCCTCCAGGAAGATATCTTCTGTTAATGGGCCATTGAGTGCCACTGCATGACTGATAAAATTCCATCATCCCATTGGGAGATGTTCCAGCCAGGGGGAGGAGCCAAGCCTTTCCTACCTAGATAAAATCTGAGCTTTGGAGCACCAAGGCAGCCCTTACCCACTGGTTTCCAGAGGGCAAGAGCTACCAGACCTTTCTACAGCATCACTACTACAACAAGACCACTTCATCGGGACTGCTACCACCACCCTAACTAGCGGGGTGTCAGGTTGTATTCTGATTCTGTCAGTTGTTTTCTTTTGTACTATTGCATGAATTTATCTCTTTTCCTATGAAATTGTATTTCTGACTTGGAGTCTTTCACTGGCTTTGCTTTCGAATCAGCACAATTTTGGGGGGGATTTTGGCTGAGTCTTGATATTTGGGGAGTTTTTGATCTGTGTCTTAAAGTCTGGAGGATTTTGGGTGGGAATCTTGGTGTTTGGGAGGTTATTACAGACACAAGATGCTCAATGACTTCCAGAGATGAACTTGGGCAAGGAGGAACACCCAGTTTATGGAGCTCTTTTCTTGTTATTTCCCCCTAAACCAGGAATTTTCATTCCCCAGGTGTGCAGGGATGGAGGAGGCAGAAAAGACCCGGAGATCCCTCACGAGGAGGGGCTGCAAACCCAGCCCAGGGAGCTGCGAGGAGGAAAGACCCTCCCTGAGCCGGGAAGGCAGCCAGAGATCCAGGCGGAGCTCAGAGCTGGTGGAGAAGCCTCCTGGAGGGGAGAAGCCCCACAAGTGCTTGGAATGTGGGAAGGGTTTCAACTACAGCTCCCAGCTGATCCGACACCAGAGGGTCCATACTGGGGAGAAGCCCTACGAGTGTGGGAAATGCAGGAAAAACTTCAGCACTATTTCTTATCTGATGAAGCACCAGGTGATCCACACAGGGGAATGGCCCTACACCTGCTTGGAATGTGGGAAGAGCTTTCAGTGGAGCTCCAACCTGAGAAAACACCGACGTATCCACACTGGGGAAAGGCCCTACCAGTGTCCCAAGTGTGGGAAGAGGTTTCACACCAGCTCCAGTCTCCTCAAACATGAGCGGATTCACACAGAGGAGAGGCCCTTCCGCTGCCCCGACTGCGGGAAGGGATTCAAGCACAACTCCACCCTCACTGTCCACCGGCGCATCCACACTGGGGAGAGGCCCTACGAGTGTCCTGAGTGTGGGAAGAGCTTCTCACAGAGCTCTAACTTGACCAAACACCAACGGAGCCACCACTAAGGGAATCCCTGTGAATGCCCCAAGTGTGGGAAGAGCTTCATGCTCTGCTCCAGCTCCATCCCCCATGGGAGGTTCGGTGTTGGATGATCCCCAGTGACCCCCATTGGGTGAGGGGGAAGGGGTTGGAGAGATTTCTTTCCCTTCTTCTTGTCCTGCTGTGATTTGGTTGGTAATAAATTTCCTCTCCATGCCCAGGCTGGGTCTGTGATGCACATTTTGCTCTTTGGTATGGGATGTTTCCCCTTTTTACACCATCCCAGGAACTCTGGGTTAAACTTTCTCCCCACTGTTGCAGGTGGAGGGGCAGGGTCAGAGTGGCTTCGGTGGGTGCCTGCCATCGGGCCAGCGTCACCCAGGCCATGGGCACCCCTGAGATCCCAGTGTGGTGATGCATTCCCCCACTCCTAGAGAAAGTGCTGACCCAAACTGAGGCCAGGATGAAACATGGTTATGACTGGAGCCCACTCTCTTGTGACCCTGTCAGCAGAAATCCAAAAGGAGACCTTTGAGCTCTCCTGGGCCACCGTGGGCTGTGACCAGCAGTCTCGCTCTGAGGGGCCTCTCAGAGCCAGCAAACCCTCGGCTTTGCTGTGCCTGGAGGATCGCTGAAACACGACGTGTCCTGGGCCCATACCCTCACTGCTCAAGGCCCCATCCTTCGGCCAGTGGGAGATGCAAAAACATCTGAAGGGAGGATTTCACTGAGCTCTCGGGGGAATTGCCTGCACTGACTGTTCCTGTCCGTGTGTGTGCCCCTGCACATATGCTATAGCAAATCTGGGAGAAATACAGCTTTTCTAGATGTGGAAGTACCTTGGATATCTAAGTTAGGCCTGTAAGCAAGGTTTAGTTATAGTTATGAACTTATTTATATGCTGCTAGATGTTGTTCTTTTGCTAAGTTGTTGAATGTAAGTTATAAGCTAAGTGTTGTCTTTGTGTTAAGTTGCTAAGTACAACTTGGAAGATATAGCTATAAGTTATAAATGCTGTGTGTTATTGTTCTGTTGGATTGCTAAAGTTAAGTTATAAGTTAAGTTAGGTATAAGTTCACTGTTGTTCCTCCGTTGAATTGTTGGGCCTAAAGTATAAGTTAAAGTTACAAATTAAGGTAGAAGTTAAAGTGCTGCTCAGAGTTGTTAAGTTTTTAGTCCATGTTCCTTTTAATTCTTGCCCGCACTCTCTTTTGTCCCATGCACCTAAATACAGCACACACCCACCCACACTCCCCTAGGGAGTTCTCAGTTAATTTCTGTTTTGGTTGCCTGGACCACAATGTCCCGCATCACCGAGGGCCCTGACACACGCCCGTGTCACAAAGGGCCACCCCCGGCACCCAAGAGCAGAGGGACAGCCTGGAAGCGGCCCGGAGCAGCCCCGGCCTCGTGGCCTTGTAGCCCCTGGCGTGGCCAGAGCCCTGGGAGGCTTTGGCCACGGTGGGAGCCGGCAGCCCCAGCCCCGGCCTGCAGAGCCCTGGGGCTGCAGCCCGGGCTGGCCGGGGCAGGAGGAATTGGCCGGGCCAGACGTGCCAGGGCCTTGTGGGCAGTGGCTCCGTGTCCCGCGGGAGGCCGGGGACGAGGGGTGTCCCTCAGGGCTGTGCCCGGGCACCGGGGCTCGTCAGTGCCTCGCTCAGTGACACCCAGGGGCACCGAGCGCAGCCTCGGCGCCTTTGCAGGGCACGGGGAGCTGAGCGGGGCAGGGGCACCACGGAAACACCGAGTGCCTGCCCGGGGCAGAGCCGGGGCAAAGCCGGGCTGGAGAGCCGGGAGAGGCTGCTCAGAGCTGGCCCGGGCACTTGGGCACCTGGGAGACAGAGCCCGGCTCGGAGCTGACCCTGAGCCCAATACCTGAGAAATCACAGCCGGCATTTTTAAACACACTTCGTTATTTTCTGTTTTCTCAACATGACTTTTTATCAGGAACATTTTCAATATCCATTTTACTTTATTTTTTACCCTATAGAAATAATTCCGTTGTATTTTGTAATGTGCGAAGAGGTATGTGCTGGGAAAGGTTGTGGGTACTGGAGTTTTTTATTCAATATATTTTCAAATCTGAGATGTGATAAGTCCAGACTTTAACTCCAGCAGCAGTTCCAGACTCCAGTTCTGGTTCCAGACTGCTCTGCTTTTCACAGTGACATCTCAGTTCATTCAAATCCAGCAGTCAAAGCCCTGGAAGCACGGAAAAGCTGGGAATGAGTTTAAAGCCCTTGGAGTGTTTGCTGTGTCCGTACATTCCCCATCTCCCCTGGTGTCCGTTCATCCTCTCCACTCCTGTCCTAGAGCACATTGCTGTACCCAGAGTTCAGTACGTGCTTTTATAGATAGATACATGTGATTATTGTGTACACGATTCTCTTGCAGTGAGTTACGGTGATGGTAATTCCATGATCCTCTGCTTTGTGCCCAAAGAATGGTTATTGTATCTAAACCCCGGCAGCCCGGGAGGGGATGTGTGCGGGGCCGGGGCGGGGAGAGGCTCCTTGTTCATTCCGCGGGCGTTTTGAAGCCTCGCTGCTCGGGTTTTCCGCGGCTCTCTCTGTGCACCGTGGGTTTCTGTTTGGCTGAAAAGCGGTTTTGGCCCAAGCAAACAAAGGATTTTTTCCCCTTTTCTTGGCTCGGAGAGGCTGCAGGGGCAGCCTTGCCGTGCCTGGAGGCGAACTGAGCAGCTGCTGTGTCGCAGCCCGGGGGCTCCGCGCCGGCAGGAGCGGAGCGGCGCCGCTGCAGCCCAAAGCCGCTGCGAGCCGGGCCGAGCCGGGAGAGAAAACAGCCCGAGGCTTCAGCCCCGCTGCTTCGCCTGCCGGGACCGTGCCCGCGGAGCCCGGCTGGGGAGGAGTTCAAGGGCAGGCGAGCCCCGGGCTTTCCTCTCCTTCGGGACAGCCCCTGGTTGGTTTTTCCCCTGGGGAAGAAGTCGGCGGCTGTACCATGTGTTGTGAGCGGGGATTTCTCTGGCATTTTGGGTCTTTTGTCCCAGGTGTTTGTGTGGGATAAGATTTGACCATTTAATATCTAGCAGTTATTTACTTTTTTCCCCCTTGCCCTGTGGGCTTACTGTTTGTTAAGAAACTGTTGAAGTTTTTTCCACTTTCATGTATTAATATTAATTTCGTGTTGGTGGAAAGGGATTATTGGAACCCTGTAGAGGAGATGACACTCAGTCCAGGGTGTCCTCTTAAAAACCATCTCTCAAACTGAGACACCCTACAAGAGCTTAGAACATGAAATGACCTCCACCCAGAGCTCCCACTTGATGCGGCACTAGGAGACCCAAACTAAGAAATATCCCTGCTGGTGCTTGGAAGGAGGGAAGAGCTTCAGCAAGACCCCCCACAGCATCAAGGACCACAAGATCCACACTGGGGAGAGGCCCTACGTGTGTGGGGAGTGTGGGAAGAGCTTCTCACCGAGATCAGCCTTGACCCAACACCAGCATAGAGACCACTAAGGGAAGCCCTGTGAGTGCCCCGAGTGTGGGAAGAGCTTCGTGCTCTGCTCCAGCTCCATCCCCCATGGGAGGATCGGTGTTGGATGATCCCCAGTGACCCCCGTTGGGCAGAGCCCTGGTGATCCGTGGTCCTGGTGATCCCTGTTGGGTGGGGGGAAGGGATTGGAGAGATTTCTCTCTCTTTTCCTTCTGTTGCTATGATTTGATTGGGAATAAATTCCCTCGCTGTGCCCAGGCTGGGTCTGTTGTTCCCGTGCCGGTGCTCGGGGCGGGATCTCTCCTGTTCCTTCTCTCACTCCCGGACCTGTTCTCAGCCAATCAGAGAATGCGATGAAGAAAATTCAGCCAATCAGAGAGAGCATCTGTGATGACTCACCGGTTGCCGGGCAGACCCGCAGCACCCAGTGTTCCCCACCTGGACCCCACCCTCCCCCCCAGTCACGATCCCCCCGCGGGGTCCCCCCAAGTCCCTCCCCAGTCCCGCCCCACAATAAACGAAACTGGGTCTAACTGGGAAGCTTTATTGGGGAGGGGGGATATGCACCCCGGGACCCCCCCCCCCCCACCCTTCTTGCACAGGTAGAAGCCAAGCCCCAACGCCAGGAAGACGAAACCCAACACGGGGCCCCCGATCCCCATCAGCACCTTGCTGCGGGCGGTGTCTGGCGGCATCTCTGGGCGTCCACAGGAGTCAAGACCTCCCAAAATCTCTCACAGACACCCCAAGCTACTCCAATCACTCTCCCAGTCACCTCTAGCCCACCCAGGACTCCTTGAATCCTCCTCCCAATCTCTTCCCGGCCTCCCCAGGACCCACCAACGCTCCTCCTGTCCCTCTCAGGATCCTATAACCCCCTCTCAGTTGCCCCCCACCAGCCCAGGACCCCCAAACCTTCTCCCAGTCCCTACCCAGTCTCACCAGGACTCACCAGGACTCCTCCCAGTCTCTTCCCATCACAGCCAACCTTATTCCAACCCTTGCTTTCCAGATCCAGATCTTTCTCTATCCCCTCCAGGTTCACTCAAACCCCACCCTGTTCCCCCCAGCTGATCCCAGTGTGTCCCTACTCTGTCCCAGTGCCCCCCAGTGTGTCCATCTCACTGTGGCCCTCGAGCTCCCAGCCCAGCCCCAGCTGCCTGCTCTGCTCCATGGATTTCTACCCTGCTGAGATCCAGGTGAGATGCTTCCAGGGCCAGCAGGAGCTCTCAGGGCATGTGGTGGCCACCAGGACCAGGTCCCCAACACGAGAGGGCTGGTGTGGAGAGGGACTGGGAATGAAATTGGAGAGAGTGGGGGAACACTGGGAGAGAGTGGATTGGATTGGGGCAATGGGAGAGAGAGTGGAGGTTTGGGATTGGAATGAAAAGGACTTGGAAAGGACTGGGAGGAACTGGGGGGTCATTGGGGGAGAAGGGAGAGATTTGGAAGGGCACTGGGAGGGCACTGGGAGAGAGGATGGAGGTTTTGGAGTGGAGTTAGAAGGACTGGGAGTGGACTGGGAATGGAATGGCTGTGGACTGAGAGGAATTGGGAGAGCCACTGGAGTCACTTGGGATGAGGGGGCAGGAAGCCCCGGGGATGGGCACAAGAAGGGCTGACGTGTCTCGGGTGATTCCCAGGGAGGTTTTGAGGGGCTCCAGGGTCATTCCCAGGGCAGGGCCCGAGGGGACACGCTCTGCCCCACGCTCACCTCTGCGCTCCACGAGGAACGGGCTGGACAACTCGTAGTTGTGCCGGCAGTGCCTGTCCACCGCAGCTCGTCTGTACTCCATCCATTGCGGGTCGCTGTTCCAGTGCCTGGCAGCCTTGTCCCCAAAGGAGGTGTCCCCACGTGCAGCCCCACATCGCTGCCCAGGTGCAGGAACTGCTCCCGCTTGGAGATGTTCCTCTCCACGAACCTCAGCCGGTCAGTGCCGTGAATTAAGTGACACTCGGACTAAACCATCTCCTGGAACAGCGCTGTGTGTGCAGGACACAGGTCTGGGGTAGCCCCCCAGCAGCCCCATAGAAGCCCACAGTAGCCAAGAGCTCCGGGCCCCCGCCACACGCCCCATGGCCAGCACTGGGCAGGGTCTGACACCTCCCCCGTGTTGGAACCCTGGAAACTGAGGGGTTTGGGCTTTCTCTGCTGACAGGCATTGACCTCCAGGAAAACACTGCTTTTGACCTGAGGCCGTGAAGAAGCTTTCCAGAACTGTGTGATAGAACTGGGATCACTGGTGTGTAGTTTGAATAGAAGTGTGTAATGTCCCATGGTGGAAAATTTAGAATTTGTGGTTTTACACTATATTAATACATATAAAACAAGATGGAGGTTTTAGGGTGGAGTTTTCTTTCTTTTTCACCTTCTTCACGGGTCTTGCTGGTACTTTTGTAATTGGATAGAATATTCCACATTGCAGGTCAGAGGTGATTGGTTGGTGGGTTAAAAGTAAAAAGAATTTAGCTGTCTGTTCTTAATTGGACAGATTGGCCCTTAAAAGGCCTTGTAGAGAGAGATACGTCTCCATTTTTAGCCTGTTAGCTAGAAGTGCTGTAGAACTCACTGTAATATAGATAAGAATTAATAAACATCTGAGTCCGAACACGAAATTCCGTCTCTCGAGCATTTAATGCGGACTCTGGAACAACAAAAAAGAAGATAAAACGCGATACCCCCCTCCCCAAATTCTCCTGGCGGGGGGCGCTGGGGGCGGGGCGCGGGTGGAGTCCAGGTGAGGAGCTCTGGGCGCTCTGGGACTGCCTGAGGAGTCATCAGCGCCGCGCGCTCTGATTGGCTCAATTATTTTGGTGCCTTCTCTCATTGGCTGAGGAGAGAACCGGGAGTTGAGAGGAGGACCGGGAGAGATCCTGCCCCAGGCTAGCGGTGGAAGAACATCCAATTAACAAGGCATGCAGATCATTTCCCAGCGGTGCCCACACTCCTGTAGGAACTAAATGCACCGAGGATCTCACGAGGGTCACCAACTCTCTGGCGGCCAAATCCAGCCCTGCGCTCCCTGCGGGTGCGGGCACTCTGGGAAGGGCTCAGCTGCGGGTCAGATGGCCGGAGAGTGGCTTGGTGGTCACCTCGTGTGTGAGGCAGTGATGGGCTGGGGAGATGCGTGGACACTGCACATAATCACTTCCAAGCAAAAATCATTCCAGGAAGGAGTAACAGCTTCTGACAGAGACCAAGTGTTGCCACCAGGTGCTCCTGCCAACAGCCGCCTGCAGAAATAAGCACACACACCAATGCACGTGGGCTTTGGCTGTCCTCTGGCAGAGAAGTCCCCAGGGGACACAGGTCTCTGTGGCAGGAGCAGGCACCAGCATTGGCAGGCCTTGGGGGCGGCAGGTCTCCTTTGGCAGGGACTCTGCCACACCTGCTGATTTCACTGCTCCCAGGGCTCAGAGCAGCATTCGTGCCCTGGGCCATACGTCCCGTGTCTGTGTCACAGTCCTGTGTGTGTGACGGCCACCCAGCACCGGGTCTTGTCCCAGAGAGGCCCTGGCAGCTGCTGTGGACGGCCTTGATGCCCTTCCTGCTGCAGCTGCATCGGCAACCGTGGGGGCTCCTTCTGCTGCCCTGAGCAGGCAGAGCAGAGGAGCATCTGCTTGTTGTTTGAGCCATTCCTAAAATTCCTGTTGGGCTGTCCTCGAACCTTGGGGGAACGTCTTCCTTGCAAGCTGGGCCACTTTGGGGGGGGGTGTGGGTGTCCCCAGGGCACGTGGAGGTGTGTCCTAGGGCTCTTTGTGACACAGTGCACCGTGGTCACCGTGCAATAGGAAAGGGACAGAGCGTACAAGGGTGACCCTTTGTGACACGTCGTGACATAGGTGCTGGCGGTGACACGGCCACACCACAGTGCTCGGTGCACTCGTCGGGACAGGACGGAGAGAGCGGTGCTGTGAGGAGCCCCCACACAGCCAGCTTGTTCCCTACTGACCCGGAGCTTTTCCAAAGCGTTTCCTCTGCAGGTGGCCTCGAGGACAGACTGCAGGACACGGTGTCCTGTAGCCTTCCCAAGGCTTCTCTGTTGCAGCTGCCTACAAGGCACAACTGCAGCACTTGCTCATCTGGAGCTTTTCTGAGACATCTCTCCTGCAAGCAGTCCCAACTCCAAACAGTGACATGGAGCAGACACCACCCAGAGTGCCCAAGCTGGCCTGGGTGAAGGAGGAGGAGGAGGCTGCAGCTCCCTCAGCACAGCAGCCGGAAGAGCTCGAGCAGATCCAGCTGCTGCAGGAGGGTGAGTAGCAGATCTGGGCCACAGGGCTGGTGCTTGCAGCCAGCTTAGCCCCATCCCATCCCATCCCATCCCATCCCATCCCATCCCATCCCATCCCATCCCATCCCATCCCATCCCATCCCATCCAACATGCCCATGGATAGGACAGAAGAGGGCCTGTGCCTCAACCCCCTGGCAGCCACACCCCATCCCTGGAGCATCCCAGGGCTGTCCCTGCCTGGGAATGCAGGGCTGGCCTGTGTTCTCCGGCCTCTCCCACAGCCCCTCAGCCCTGGCTGCGCTCGCTCTTTGCCAGGTGCCCCCATGGACCCGACACAAGAGCAGGACCCTGCCCGTGGCTGCTTCCGCAGAACAGCGCAGGTACTGCAGCCATCCCCACCTGGGCTGGGCCTGCTGTCACTGCTCAGCCCAGCACCGTGCTTGGAGCACTCCATGGATTCTCCCTCTCTTCCTGCCCTTCTCCTGCAGATGATCTATGAATTCATCATGTGCATTTGGCGGGAAGAGACCACCGGTGTGGGCACTGGGCTCTTGGCAAACTTTCCCCTCTTCACTGCTGAGACCGGGGCTGCCATGCTGGATTTGCTTGTGGAGAAGGGTATCTCCAATCCAAAGCAAGTAAGCAGCCTGTGGCCAGGGCTTGATCACCCCAGGAATTGTGTGGCACCTCAAGCCAGCTCTGCTGGGTTCCTTCAGTCTTTGAGGCCCAGCCCAATAGGGTAGGAAGGGCAGCAGTTCTCAGGGGAAGCTGGGGAACCTGCTGCTCGGGCAGGTATCCAAGTCTCCCTGGGCCTTCTGCAGGTGCCAGCCATGGTGAGGTACATCCACAAGTGGCTCACGGCCAATGAGTCTGCTGGGCACAGGCTGGACAAGGCCCTTCTGGAGCTGACCAGGGAATACCCCTGCGATGTGCTGATGACTCTCTTGCGCTGGGCCCCATCGGGTGACAGGTACGGCAGCCCCACCTGCCTTGAGGGTTTAGGATTCCCCGGCCCGTTACCCTGTAGAGCCTGTCCCTGGTGACTGCCAGACAGGGGGACAGTTCCAGGAGCCTCTGGCTCCTCCGTTTGCCAGTGCTGCCATATCAGCCCCTGAGCGTGCTGCCACGCTCCCTCCCTGCCCCTCAAGATGCCTGCACCCCCGTGGGCTGGCTGGGTGCTGCCAGCGAGGGCCGGTGGGCAGAGGCAGGGCTGACGGCCAGCGCGGGCCCCTGCAGCAGCCCAGGCCACAGTGCTGTGGCCCAGACCCCCCTGACACAGAGCTCTGACCCCACAGAGCTGCTACGGCCATGTGGGGAGTGATCATGTCCTCCACTGGGACTGCGGAGCCGGCGCTGCAGATACTCCTCAATGTGCTGAACGCCTGGCCAGTGGACAGTGTGTACACCTCCGATGGGGACAGCACAGGAGTCTTTGCCCTGGCTGTGAGTTCCTGCAACTGACCTTGGCTTGCCCCTAGGCCACCTCTCCAGCAGCTAGCTCTCTGTCCTCCCCCCAGCTGCATCTCTCTGCCTCAGGCACTGGGCTGAAACCTGCCTTAGGGGCAAGGTTCAGGGGCACCAGGCTGGGTGACCCCGAGGTGTCTCCCCTGGCCTCTCCCTGTGTCCTGGGTTTGGGCAAATTTGGGGGAAAACCTCCAGAAGGAGCCCCCAGACAGCAAACCCCACGACTCCTCCCCCCCCCACCCCACCGGGTTCGGGAAGAATTTCCTTGGAGAAGAGTGGGAGAAAAAACCTGTTTATTTAACAAGCAAGACACTCCCCAGCACAGGGAAAAAAGACAACACCAGCTGACAAAAAAAACTCTTTCACCGTTCTGAAGGGATGACAAACTCAGTCTCTCTGGCGAGTGGTCGCTCAGTTATCAGTCTCTGGCGCTGGGGATGACTGCTGCAGGTGACAAAGTGTAGCCTCCCGGTGTTTCTTGGGGTTCCCAGGTCCCCGTCCGTTCAGATGGTATCCAGGAGAGGGAGGGGACGGGGTGGAAGAGAAAACAGTCCAGGGAAAAAGTTGGACTGCCTAGCTGAACTAACTAATAAGCAGAAAGCAAGGGCAAAGCGAAGGAAAGAAAAAAGCAGAAGCGAGCAAGCAGGCAAGCAAGCAGGCAAGCAAGCAAGCAAGCAAGCAAGCAAGCAAGCAAACCGAGCTAAAACCTCTCCTAAACATAGACCATGGGGGAGGTGAGCCGGCTGATAACAAGACAAAACAAAGCTTCACTCTCAGACTCAGTCCTGGAAGCACAGGACATAATACCAAACATAATCAGGACACACGATTGGAGATAGAAACACCATAACATCACCCTAGGACATTCCACCCCTTATCTCCATATCGTGAACATACTAAACAGCATGTAAAAACTTCAGCAAGTAGAAATTTCCATCTTTCACTTATTCGGACACATTTCCTTCTGTCTCATGCTGCCTCACCCCACAATCAGATCTCCCTGAGGCACACATCGTGTTGTTCCATCTCTCTGCATTACCCACCATGTACAACCTGGTCCTTGAGCAAAGACAATCCCACGAATGGGTTTGTCTGTACTCGGGGCAGAATTGATCCAAACTGCCTTCCCCAACAAACCTCTGATATGTGCCACTGGGACTTTGTCTCCATCTACTATATTCAGGGACTTAGACTGGGCAGGGCCCGCTCGGTTGGTGGAACCCCGGGTGTTAACTAACCAAGTGGCCTTTGCTAAATGCTGCTCCCAGTTTTTGAATGATCCCCCACCCAATGCTCTCAAGGTGGTTTTTAACAGTCCATTGTACCTTTCCACCTTCCCTGCAGCTGGTGCATGGTAGGGGATATGGTACACCCACTCAATGCCATGTTCCCTAGCCCAAGTGTTGATAAGGCTATTCTTGAAATGAGTCCCATTATCTGACTCAATCCTCTCAGGGGTGCCATGCCTCCAAAGGACCTGCTTTTCCAGGCCCAGGATGGTGTTACGGGCTGTAGCGTGAGACACAGGGTAGGTCTCCAACCATCCAGTGGTGGCTTCCACCATGGTCAGTACATAGCGCTTGCCCTGGCGGGTTTGAGGCAGTGTGATGTAGTCAATCTGCCAGGCCTCTCCATACTTATATTTGGACCATCGCCCCCCATACCAGAGGGGCTTCACCCGCTTGGCTTGCTTGATGGCAGCGCACGTCTCACAGTCATGGATAACTTGAGAAATACTGTCCATGGTTAGATCCACCCCTCGGTCTCGTGCCCACTTATATGTGGCATCTCTGCCCTGATGACCTGAGGCATCATGGGCCCATCGAGCCAGGAACAACTCTCCCTTGTGTTCCCAATCAAGGTCTATCTTCGACACCCCTATCTTTGCAGCCTGATCTACCTGCTGATTGTTTTTCTGCTCTTCATTAGCCCTACTTCTGGGAACATGGGCATCTACATGGCGA
This sequence comes from Sturnus vulgaris, assembly GCF_052056855.1. Classification (NCBI taxonomy): domain Eukaryota; kingdom Metazoa; phylum Chordata; class Aves; order Passeriformes; family Sturnidae; genus Sturnus; species Sturnus vulgaris. The sequence goes on from NW_028276170.1 coordinate 16,023,700, forward strand.
ACCTTCACAGGTAATTTCTCTAACCGGGTAGCGATATCTTTCCACTCTTCGGCAGCCCAAATTGGTTTTCCTCTACGCTGCCAGTTAGCCTCTTTCCATCTCTCCAACCATCCCCACAGAGCATTGGCTACCATCCATGAATCGGTATAAAGGTAAAGCTTTGGCCACTTCTCTCTTTCAGCAATGTCTAAGGCCAGTTGAACCGCTTTGAGTTCAGCAAGTTGACTGGATCCACCCTCTCCTTCAGTGGCCTCTGCTACCCGTCGCGTGGGGCTCCATACGGCTGCTTTCCACCTCCGATTCATCCCCACAATGCGACAGGAACCGTCGGTGAATAGAGCATAGCGTGTTTCCTCTGCTGGCAGTTGGTTATATGGTGGAGCTTCTTCAGCCCGTGTCACTGGTTCTTGTTCCTCATCTGTGACACCAAAACTTTCACCTTCAGGCCAATTTGTAATTACTTCCAAAATCCCAGGGCGATTCAGTTTTCCAATCCGGGTGCGCTGTGTAATGAGGGCAATCCACTTGCTCCATGTAGCACTGGTGGCATGGTGGGTTGAGGGAACCTTTCCTCTGAACATCCACCCCAGCACTGGCAGTCGGGGTGCCAGGAGGAGTTGTGCTTCTGTGCCAACCACCTCTGAGGCTGCTTGGACCCCTTCGTAGGCAGCCAAGATCTCCTTCTCTGTTGGGGTGTAGTTAGCTTCAGACCCTCTGTAGCTCCGACTCCAAAATCCTAATGGTCGGCCTCGAGTCTCACCAGGCACCTTCTGCCACAGGCTCCAGGACAGACCATGGTTCCCGGCTGCAGAGTAGAGCACGTTCTTCACATCTGGTCCCGTCCTGACTGGGCCAAGGGCTACTGCATGAGCAATTTCCTGCTTTATCTGGGCAAAAGCTTGTTGCTGCTCAGGGCCCCAATGGAAATCGTTCTTCTTGCGGGTGACCAGGTAAAGAGGGCTCACAATCTGACTGTACTCAGGAATGTGCATCCTCCAAAAACCTATGGCGCCTAAGAAAGCTTGTGTCTCCTTCTTGTTGGTTGGTGGGGACATAGCTGTGATTTTGTTGATGACATCAGTAGGAATCTGACGCCGTCCATCTTGCCACTTCACTCCCAGGAACTGGATCTCTCGAGCAGGTCCCTTAACTTTACTCTTCTTGATGGCGAAGCCGGCTTCCAGGAGGATTTGGATGATTCTCTCTCCTTTCTTGAACACTTCTGCTGCTGTGTTCCCCCACACAATGATATCATCAATATATTGTAAATGTTCTGGAGCCTCACCTTTTTCTAGTGTAGTCTGGATCAGTCCATGGCAGATAGTAGGACTGTGCTTCCACCCCTGGGGCAGTCGATTCCAGGTGTACTGCACTCCCCTCCATGTGAAAGCGAACTGAGGCCTGCACTCTGCTGCCAGAGGAATGGAGAAAAATGCATTGGCGATATCGATAGTGGCGTACCACTTTGCTGCCTTGGACTCCAGCTCGTACTGCAGTTCCAGCATGTCCGGCACGGCAGCGCTCAGTGGTGGAGTCACCTCATTCAATGCACGATAGTCTACGGTCAGTCTCCATTCTCCTTCAGATTTACGTACAGGCCAGATGGGGCTGTTGAAGGGTGAGTGGGTTTTGCTGACCACCCCTTGGCTCTCCAGCTCACGGATCATTTTATGGATGGGAACCACGGCATCTCGAGTTGTTCTGTATTGTCGGCGATGCACTATGGAAGTGGCAATTGGTACCTTTTGCTCTTCTCCTTTCAGAAGTCCTACAGTACTTGGATTCTCAGACAGTCCAGACAAGGTGTTCAATTGCTGGATGCCCTCTGTCACCACAGTTGCTATCCCAAATGCCCACCTGAATCCTTTTGGATCTTTAAAATACCCCCTTCGGAGGTAATCTATGCCCAAAATGCATGGGGCCTCTGGGCCAGTCACAATAGGATGTTTTTTCCATTCATGTCCAGTCAAGCTCACATCAGCTTCCACCAAGGTAAAGTCCTGTGATCCACCTGTCACACCAGCAATAGAAACAGATTCTGCCCCCACATATCTTGATGGGACTAATGTGCATTGGGCACCAGTATCAACCAAAGCTTTATACTTTTGTGGTTCCGATGTGCCAGGCCAACGAATCCACACAGTCCAGAAGACACGATTTTCCCTCGCCTCTCCCTGGCTAGAGGCAGGGCCCCTCTAAGCCTGTTTATCCTTCTTTCCTTGGGCATATGTCTTAGAGGTTCCTTCAAGGGGATCAGATATATCATCATCATCATACTTGGCAGCTTGGCTACGGGCAACTGGAGCTGCTCTCCTTTTGGTGGAACTTCCTCTTTGGGTCTTGCCTTCCTTCAATTCACGCACCCGTTGTGCCAGAGCAGCAGTAGATTTTCCATCCCATCTCCTCATGTTTTCTCCGCAATCACGTAGGAAGAACCACAGCTCAGCTCGTGGGGTGTACCTCCTCTCCCCATCAGGGGAACGTCTGCGTTGGATACCAGGGCCTCTAATTTGTACTGCTGAGATTTGGAGAAGGTCCTCTTTAATCTCCTCCCTGAGTCTTTTATGATTCTCCTCTATCTTGTCTTCTAATTTCTGCAGACGTGTTTCCACAGCTGCAATTCTGGCATGTGTTGGGCCATGCACAGCATCTGCATATGCTCGGAGCTTCTTTGCCATATCAAGCACGGTCTCATCCCTCTCGTCCCGCTTCATTATTGCTAAAGCAGAAGCATATTCATGGGGCCCAAGTCGTACAAGTTTTCGCCACATCACAGATGTACATGGTACCAAGTCCGGATTCCTAGTTGTTATGTCATCTGAGAAGATAATCTCTGCCACTGCCATTTCTCTCAGGCGTTGGATCCCTTGTTCTATCGTCTTCCAGTGGGTCTGCTGCATATAAAGATCATCTGCACACAGGTATCTTTGTGCTACACTGTCCAGGACCCGTGCCCAGAGGCTGTGAGGGTTAGGCCCTCTCATCATTCCTTGGTCGATGACAGGATCATGTGACAGGGATCCCAAATGCCTGGCTTCAGTGCCATCCAGAATTGTAGCCTCGCCTGCAGCATCCCAAAGACGGACCAACCAACTAATTATAGACTCATCAGGTCGTCGGGTGTAATCCTTTCTTAGGCCACGGAGGTCCTTTAGGGAAAAAGACTCAATATTGGCCTCTGATCTTTTACCAGTTGCTTTGACTCCTGGTTTTATGTCAGGAGGCGTCGAGGGTCCTTCTCCTGCATCATCATCATCATCATCCACTGGTCGATCAGTCTTGTCTGTGCACTTTCCACTTCTCGTGCTGGTAGCAACAGCCATTGGTTGAGGCTTACTGACAGGTTTAGCTGCTGGCTTAGGCTCACTGTCTGGTGTAGTTGTTGGCCTCGAGCCTGGGGTGTTGGCTGCAGCCTGAGTGACTGGGATAGTGGCTGATTTATCTGCCTGTCCCCCTTCCTCTGTCTGCTGCCCTACAGTATCTAGCAGGGTACGGTAAGCATATGCCAGGGCCCAGCTCACTGCAATGATCTTCTTCTCCTTAGAATTACCATGGCACTTCTCTTTCAGGTACTTTGCTACCTCAGCTGGGTTCTGAATTTGTTCACATGGAAAATCCCAGGATGTAGGGTCAGAAAATTCCTTTAAGATTTGGCCCATATCCTCCCATTTCCCACACCATTCAGGATTCCTCACGCCTGGCTCTACTCTGGGGTCAAGGGTCTCAGCCCCTCTAGAAATCTCAGCTCTCATTCTAGAGAAACTGCAGACTGTATAGAGAAAGCTTACTATATTAAACACCAGAAAGATGGTCTCTTTAACACTCAGGGGGAACTGAACATTCTCTAATAAGGATGTAACAAATTCAGAGGAGAAGAAGGAGAACAAAGGCTGAAAAGCCTCATCCCCTGCTTCTCCTCTAACAAACTGAGTGCACAACCACAACCAAGAACCATACATTCCTGGAACAGATTCCAGCACCTTTATAAATCTCCTGCAGGCCATTAAAACCAAGCCCAGCCCGATGGATATTTTGGTCAATGCCCCTCTGCTACAGAAACTACGCATTAGGGACAATACCGGAGCTATTTCTGGATAAGCAAATAAACCCAGGGACCACAAAGGTATTAAGACTTCAAAAAACCCTAGGGACCAAAATCCCATGCAGGTCTCCACCCCAAAAGACATGAATTCCAACAACATAGCCAATAACTGCTCTATACCAACGCAAAAGAATTTGAACCAAATTATTATTATTAGAACAGGGTTTTTTTCCCACTTTCTCGAGCCCCGAGTTGGGCGCCAATTTATTTGTCCTGGGTTTGGGCAAATTTGGGGGAAAACCTCCAGAAGGAGCCCCCAGACAGCAAACCCCACGACTCCTCCCCCCCCCACCCCACCGGGTTCGGGAAGAATTTCCTTGGAGAAGAGTGGGAGAAAAAACCTGTTTATTTAACAAGCAAGACACTCCCCAGCACAGGGAAAAAAGACAACACCAGCTGACAAAAAAAACTCTTTCACCGTTCTGAAGGGATGACAAACTCAGTCTCTCTGGCGAGTGGTCGCTCAGTTATCAGTCTCTGGCGCTGGGGATGACTGCTGCAGGTGACAAAGTGTAGCCTCCCGGTGTTTCTTGGGGTTCCCAGGTCCCCGTCCGTTCAGATGGTATCCAGGAGAGGGAGGGGACGGGGTGGAAGAGAAAACAGTCCAGGGAAAAAGTTGGACTGCCTAGCTGAACTAACTAATAAGCAGAAAGCAAGGGCAAAGCGAAGGAAAGAAAAAAGCAGAAGCGAGCAAGCAGGCAAGCAAGCAGGCAAGCAAGCAAGCAAGCAAGCAAGCAAGCAAGCAAACCGAGCTAAAACCTCTCCTAAACATAGACCATGGGGGAGGTGAGCCGGCTGATAACAAGACAAAACAAAGCTTCACTCTCAGACTCAGTCCTGGAAGCACAGGACATAATACCAAACATAATCAGGACACACGATTGGAGATAGAAACACCATAACATCACCCTAGGACACCCTGGAATGCTCGGGCTCTGCCACACGGATGTCTTGGCACTGAGTGTTGTCTCTGGGTGGTTCATTTTTTGCAGGCAACCGTGACCCTGTGGAGGGTCTTCAACCTGACCTGGTGCCCACCTATAGTGCTGGAGTATTTTCCCCGTCTCTTTCTGTGTCTGCTCTTCCAAGTTTACATCAGCGCACTGGATACACCGGAGGAGGTTGATACCTTCTGGAAGGGGTGCCAGGAGCAACTGGGCCTTGCCACCAACCCCCAAAGGTGCTCCATCCCAGTCCTCCCAGTGTCCCCGTCCCTTCCAAGGCAGGAGCCAGGGCTGACAGCATCACCTGGGCTTTGCTCTGCACACAGGTTTGCGGTGCAGACCCTGAAGGTCCTGCTCTGCCGAGTGCAGTGTGAGCGTGTTGTGGTAGCCATGGAAGGCAAGGCTGGCTGGGACACGCTGCTCTGTACTGACACCCACCACTATGCAGTGGGACTCCTGGCCAGGTGAGACCCCCTTCTCCCTGCTGCCCCCGGCACTTGTGCCCAGGGTGCCCCACACAGTTCCCATGGGCATGGGTGAGAGGGCTTTGTCACAAAGAGACGGACGAGCAGACTGGAAAAGGCTGGCACAGGAGGGTGCCCGGGAACAGCCGCCTCCCAAAGCGCCCACGGGGGGCTTGGGAAAAGACCAGAGCTCCGTGGGTCACTCCTGGGAGAGCTTTGCCCTCCCGGCTCAGGGGCAATGATGCCTTTTCCCCCCCACCAGGGAGATGCGCTGTGTCTCCATGATCTGGTGTTGCAGCTTCATCTCCTGCCTCTTGGAGCTCCTCAGCCAAGACATTTCAGACTGGCAGCTGCCCGCCATGGCGTTCCTTGTGGAGGTGAGCCCCATGGGCAGCACAGCTGAGCTGCCTCCCACCTCTCTGCCCTCTCACAGCCGCAGCTGCCTGGGACGGTGCCCGTGCCCTGTGCTGCTGCCTTGGCTCAGCCCTGTGCAGGTCTGAGCTCCTGCCAGCTGGGCACCCCGGTCACTGCTTTGTGCCTTTCAGGTCCTGGACTTCCTGGACATCAATGAATGGGGTGACAGCGTCCTGGAGATCATGGCAAGGCGCCTGCAGAGCACGTCCAGGGAGATGCGTCGCCTGGTGCTCAGAGGCCTCGTGCAGCTCAGCAAGGACCCCTCGATGGTGAGAAGACAGCAGCGGCTGAAGCTGTGCTGGCAGCGTGGGGGTTGGGGAAAGCAGCCCCTTGGGCTTGGCTGGGCTTTGGGAGCTGTGGCAGCTGCTCCCAGCTCTCCTGCGTTGCTGTTCAGCTGCCCGAGTGCTTCAGGACAGCCCTTCGGCCCCTGGGCTCCACGGCAGCAGCAGCAGCAGCGTGGGCTCGCCCTGCCTTGTCTTCCATGCAGAGCATTAGAATGTACAGCCTGACAGAAAGCCTTGTGGACCTGTTGTGGGATGCAGATGAAGACATCGTTGAGATGACCGTCGCGGTGCTCAGCTTTCTGCTCTCGCACAGACACCTCGCAATACCCAGCCCCATCGCCCTGCGGCTGGCTGGCGCGCTCTGGCCACTGCTGGACAACGTAAGGCTCTGTGCCCCCAGCCACGGCCACTGGGTGCTGCCTCCAAGTGTGGGGCCCCGTGGATTTTTGGGCCTGTGCACAGAGGGGTCTGGAGCAGCTGATGTGGAGGGCTTTTGCTTCCTTTCCAACAGGACAACCGCCATGTACAGCTGCTCTCCATTCGCCTCTTCCAAGAGGTGATGAGGTTGGTAGCGGCCAAGGGTAAAAAGCCCCTCAAGATGCTTGTGAGCAAGAGCCTGCTGCCACTCTTCTTCAACTGCCACGATGAGAACATGCGTGTGGCAGAGGTGAGGACTCCTGGGCGCTGCTGTCCTCCTGGCAGGGGGCTCAGCTGTCTCCCTGCACCCGGGCACCTCATGGGCTCCAGCCTCCTCCTGGCCTTGGCACAGGGAGGCAGCTCCTTTGCCCTGGGCTGCGGTGCCATCTCTGGGTCTCTGCTGCTCTGCAGGCCTCTTGTGAAACGCTGCTTTCTGCACTAACCTTCCTGAAGAGGAGAGATCTTGAGCACTTGCTGATGGCGGATCAGATGTGGAGGTTTGGCGAGTGCTTGGTAAGAACGCTGCTCCCTTCCCTGGGCTGCCCACGCGGGCTCTTCTCCAGGCTCCTCTGGCCCCAGGGCCGGAGCTGATGGAGCCCCGAGCTCCATCAAGCCCGCGCCTTGCCGGGCCCTCTGCCCCGCTCAGGGCTGTGCGGGCAGGGCAGGCCGGGGCCAAGGGACAGAGCCCGCGCCAACCCTTCCCTCCGTGCCCTGCCGCTCTCTCCAGCTGGCACAGGACAGGAGCCGAGCGGCCGAGCTGCTGCGCCAGGCGCTGCCGTACCTGCGGAGCCCACAGGAGCCCCTGCGAGAGGCGGCCCTCAGGTTTCTTGGTGAGCCACAAGCCCGGCTCCCTCCCCGCCCCGCCGCAGCTCGGCCCCAGCCCCGCCTGCTGCCCCGGCAGCGCCATCCGGGCCGGGGCTCTGGAGCCCCGCCTGCCCTCGGCGCCGCTGCCGCCCTCTCGCAGCCGTGTCCTTGGGCGTCAGGATGCGGCGAGGGCCGGGCCTGAGCCCTGCAGGGGAAGGCGCTGCTGTGGCCGCAGGGCTGGCAGCGCCGCTGCGGGGCAGCTGTGCGGCCGGGGCCGTGACAGGCTCTGTGTTGGCAGGGATGGCCGGGCGGTTCCTGAGAGAGCAGCAGCGAGAGTTGCAGCTCATGTGCAGGGGTGAGTGAGGCCAGCGGGCTGTCAGCGGGGGCTGGCGCTGGCAGCTGCGTTCCCTGCCCCGGCTGGGAGGGCTCTGCTCCCTGCGCGCACGAGGGGCGGCGTGGGCAGAGCACAGAGACCTTCCAGGGGCCTGCGGGAGGGACATTCGTGGCCAGCGCCTTCCAGCTGATCCTTGCTGTCTCCTGCTTCCTTCAGGCTATGGCAAGAGCTGCCGTGTGGGAGGGATGGGGCAGGAGGGTTTCCCCAGGTCCCTGCAGATGCAGGCTCTGACTGTGGCTCTGTTCCTGTCTCTTCCAGCCCTTCAGGACATGACAGATGACACCAGCCCTGCCATCTCATGCCTGGCTCTTCAGACTCTGTACATCAACAGAGCTGTACAGAGCATTCCCTCCTCCCGACTCCAGCAGATGCGAGATGGATTCCGCCGGCTCTGGAAGTCACGGCCTTCCCTGTGTCGCAGGGGCTGGTTGTCCTGTGTGAGCACTGTGGAGAACTGATCTCGGAGGCTGTGTCTGCTGGGGCCACCTGAGCCTGCAGGGAACACCTCTGCTCTGCAAGCACTTTGTTTCACCCCACCCTAGGATTAGTAAATTGCTGTTGTCATACACAGAGGTCCAGGAGCTTTTTTTTGGTGCCCAGAGTCTTCAGGCCAATGGGGAAGAGGGCAAAAAGGGTGCTTGTGCTCGCCAAGTTGGCCAAGCGTGCGGTGTGGAAGGGAAAGTGGCCAAAAGGCCCTTGGCCTTTGGTGGTTCTGTGGAAGCCTTAAGGCTTCTGACAGAGCGGGCGCGCAGAGGCCGGAGCTGCGGCGGGGATCCCTGAGAGACCGGTCCCTGGAGATGGCCAGCACCCCTCTGCCAGCCTGGAAGCGCCATCTGTGTCCTGCCCGTGTGTTGCTGGCTGGATTGCTGAGGGCTCTGAGGTGCCTCTTGATGCGGCTCCTCTGGAGCTCCTTCAGCAGCCAGGCAGGCCTGGGGGAGGCGTGGAGGGCACGGGACAGTGGGAGGCCATGAAGGGCTGCGGTGCTGCCAAGGCCTGCCCGGAGAAGGCAGACCCCACTAAAAATTCTGTCCCATCTTTTTTACAAGCCCCCTTAAGGTACTGAAAGGCAGCAATCAGAACTCCCTGGAGCCTTCTCTCTTCCAGCATGAACACCCCCATCTTCCCAGCCTGTTTCCAAAGCAGAGAGGCTCCAGCCCTCAGATCATTTTGTGCCTCCTCTGGACTAGCTCCAACAGCACCATGTCCTTCCTGTGTTGGGACCCAGAGCTGGATGCAGTACTCCAGGTGGGGTCTCATCAGACCAGAGGGGTGCAATCACCTCCTTCAACATTCACTCCTTTGGATGTGTCATTGCTGGCTCATGTCCAGCCTCTCATCTAGCAGTACCTGCAAGCCCTTCCCAGCAGAGCTGCTCTCCATCCCTTCATCCCCCAGGCTGTGAGATCAGCTGGGCTGGGACTGTGTCACAGCCCTTGGACAGAGCTGCTGGGCAGGATGAGCTCCCTCCCACAAAACATAGATCCCACTCCTCACAAAATTCCACCCTGGCCATGAGGTCACAGCAGGCTCTGAGGTCGCAGAGGTGCCAGAGCCCCGTGGTTGCACAGCACCACAGGCACCGAGCAGTCAGGCCTTGAGCACAACTGCTGCGGCAGCAGCGGCGGCGGCGGCAGCGGTGCTGACATTGGGACAGCGGTGTCAGGACAGCGGGGGCAGCAAGAGCTGCGGGACCGGCACAGGGCAAGGCACCATGGCCCTTGCTCTGCGCCTCTTCCTCCTGCTCCTCCTGGCACTGGCCCTGCCTGCCAGGGCTGCCCAGGCAGCTCCGTGGAGAGCACAGGGAGCAGGTGAGCTGGGGGCCTGGCTCCCCTTTCCCGGGACAGCGCTCCCTTCTCCCCAGGGAGTGTTGGGGATGGTTTTCCATAGGGCTTTAGGGAGGTTTTCCTCAGTGGGAGGCAGAGAGCCCACACGGGCCCTGGGCTGGCCTAGTTTCCCCTCCAGGGATGTTGAACAGGGCATGGAGAGAGTGTGCAGAGTGACCAGAGCTACCATAGAGCCCCCCAGGCCCCTCTGCAGCTTTGGCCATGGCCATTCACATCTGGTTCCCACAGCCTCACCCTATGCATACACTTGAAGTGCAACTGTTTTGATCTAAGGTCTTCCAAAAGCCAAGAGCCACGACACAGGAGACCAGAAATCTCTGGAGGCAGCCAAACATCTGGACCAGATGCTAAGTGATCTGGAGAGACACCGTGGTGGGTGCATTTCCCTTCCTTGCACTGCCCAGTTCCCTAAGGAAGAAGGGGATCCCAGCACACCATGGAAATGCTTCTGATCTGTGCTCCCTTCTAGGTGAGGTTCCTGGGAAGGCTTCTCAAGGAAGTTGGGTGGAAGATGATTTGGAACTCTTGGGAGCTTCTGCAGGTAAGTTCTTAACTTCCCCTCACAGCACAATCATTGACAACCTGGCAGAAACCAGGTGACAGAAGCTTGTGTGGCTGTTGAGTTACAGGTGTGTCTGCAGGGAGCACTTTGGCAGCTCCAGGGCTGGATGCTGTGTCCAAATCCAATTCCCATAGCAGGAGTGAGTAGTGTGTACCTGCTGACCCCACAAGCTGAGCACTGCTTTTGTGGAATCCATCCACATGAAGTTGAATTACTTTGCTCTAAGATCCACCAACAGGCAAGGCCCAAGAAACAGGAAACAAGAAATCCCTCGAGGCAGCCAAAATGCTGGACCAGATGCTGAGTGATCTGCAGAGACGCCGTGGTGGGTGCATTTCCCTCAGCCTTCTCCTGACACTCAGCAGCCGGGGGCTTTCTCTGCACATCTGGACACGCCGTGCCCGGCACAGCGGGAAGGGATCCATGGCAGCCTCGCTGTCCCACTGCTGCTGTCACAGCCTGCAGGGCTGTTTCCCAGCCTGGCCTGGCTGCAGCTTCTCCCGAGCCTCTGCAGGAAGGCTTTTGGCATCATCTGACAGGGATCCCAAAGTGTCCCACAGGCCATGCACACCCTGAGATCCCTGAAATTTCCTGGCCTCAGGCTAGATCAGGAGGGGTGGCTGTTCGGAGGAGAGAGGGCCCCGTGGCAACCCCAAGAGCCTCGGCTTTTTCCTGATCCATGTCCATGTCTAGGACAAATATTACTTACTGAAGATGCCCCCTCCCCAATGGGGAATGGTTCCATCTGATCCAGCTGCGCCTCTTCCTTTCTCCAGAGGTGGACCAAAAGGCCTTGGTGAAGGCAACGCTTCCTGGAGAAAGCAATGGCTCCGTGCCAGCCCCTGGTACACAAAGGGAGGAGATGCCAGGCAGAGCCACAGAAGGTGATTGCTGTGCCAGGCTCAGCCAGGCTGAGCAATCCTGCTGGGATCCCTCCGTGGGAGACACCGCCCAAAACCTGGGAGGGGCTGCAAGGGGTGACCATGGTGGGGAAAGGGCAGAGGGGGAGAGCAGGGCTCCAGTGTGTCCTGACAGGGCCTGGCTCTGTCCCCTTGGGCTGGGGGAGCTGTCACGGGGCAGGGAGGGTCGGGGCTGGCAGTGGCTGCTCAGGGATGGGTTGGGCGCGGCTCCCTGGAAGCAGCGACTGCCCAAGCAGCTGCGCTGGCCCCGGGCTCTCCTCCCGGCCTCCTGGGCTTTGTTGGGTGGCACAGCCTGTGCCAAGGGGTGCCAAGGTGCCTGCAGGCCCCAGCTCTGGGGCAAACAGAGAACGTCCTGGCCATATGCAGCGAGCTGCCAGCTCAGCAGTGGAGCACAGCACGGGCTCACGCTCCCCATTGCTCCCACAGATGTTATCCCTGAAACAGGAATAGATGCTCAGGATCCAGCGCGCCTTCCAAGAATTGTCTGCCCCCAGGATGTGCGCTGGTCCTGCATGATCGGCACAGCAGTGACAATGTTCACTGTGCCACTTGTCCTGCTCTGCTGCTATTTTGGCATTCGGAAGCTCTATCAGATAGGACGGTAAGTTGCTGATTTTTCTCTGCAGTTTTATTAAAACTCTGCTCATTGCATTGGTAGCCTGGCTCATGGTCATGCTGCTGTGGAGCTGTGGCAAGTCCCTGTTGTCCCAATAACTCTGATAAGGGTTCTGCTGCTGCCCAGTGCTTTAATTGGCCTCTTAATTGCTGGGCCTTGTCCTGGGGAGCCCGCTGGGGCTGCAGCCAGTGCTGGCTCCCACTGAGGCTGCGTGGCCAAGAGCAGCCCCAGGAGCAGCGGCAGAGGCAGAGCAAGTTCACAACAATATTTGGGAATGCATTTCAGGATGGGAATGTGGTTATTTAGCAGCTCATGTAAAGTTTCATGGTAATAATGATGTTACAGGATGAGCAAATTTTCTACAATTCAGTGTTTAAACAAATCCAACCCGATGGAGGTTTGGCTTTGGTCTTGAGACTCTGCTCTGTGTGTGAGCCCTGTTCTGGACTGATTTTGGATTCACTTTTGGGTGAAGGCTCATCCCAGCCCTGACCCTTGGCAGCTCTGGGCTCAAAGGGACAGCTGAGGCTGCACTGCACATGACTGGGGTGCAGGTCTCCATTATCAAAGGGCTTTGAGAAGTTTAAATTACTATATTTTTACTACATGGTTTTGTTTATGAAATTAATCCACTTTTGTTAAACCTAGCTTTAAAAAATTTCTTTTCTATTGCTTTTACCAGTTATTTGATCTAGTGAATTATGGCATAATTATCCCATGGCTGAATTAGAAGACTGTAAGTACTAGAAAATGAACTCATTTTTACACTCTTCTGTCTTTCACAGACTTATGCTGGTTTGATGTGACCAACAGAAGAGGTTTTTGCTTGCTTTGAATTCAAACAAGGAGCAAAGCTGGAACCTGTTGAAATGAGTCTCTTGACTTCACAGCTAAAGCAAACTGCCAGGGTTCTTTTTTTTCAGCTTTGGGAGGGGATATAAAAATATACCAGCAGCATATACTATAAATAAATATATACTAAATACATAGCAGCAAATAGTCCAGTAAAGGAACTGATCTAAATTAGGGATTTGGTGTGTTTGCACACTAAGCCCTGAGTTCCTCAGAGCTGCAGCTCCCTGCTCTCTGTGCAGACAGAGGCTGGCTATGGGTGACAGTGCTGTGTCTGGCCTGGTGCACACCAGCTCCACACAGGAGCTAAGGGATTATCCTTGCACACTCCATCCTGGAAGAACCGAGTTCATTGATGAATCTGACACAATTTATGGCATGGCAGGAAGAAAAAAAAAAAAAAAAGTTAGAATTGATTCCATTCCAAACACTTGACATTTTGCTGTGTGTAATGCAGATAGGAACTAGAAGTTTTCTATTCATGCACAATTTGTTAGAGCTCACAGTCCTCAAAGTCACAGGGCCTTGCAGAGCTGTGTGTGAGATGACTTTAAAAACAAAAACAACCTTTATGTGCAACACCTGTCTTCAAAACTTGACAATCCAAATCACAACCTGATTCCTACTGGTAACTGGAAAAAACCCCAACCAAATAACAAAACCAAAACTGTGACCCAACAAAACAGGCAAACAAAACAACCACCAAGAAAAAATCAAAACCCATACAAAACAGGGCCTTCCCTTGAAATGGAGAAAACAAATCCCTCCCTCTGAATCAGTATAATTTTGAAATTAAGGGGCTCTCAGGCAAAGTTTTGGGGACAGGAATGACAGTTCTTTACTAGAATATCTAAGAAGGCAAACAGAACAACAACTCTGGAATTAACAAGAAGCAGAACAGGAACCCAGTTCCAGTCCTTCTGGGCCTCAGGCACTTTTCCCCTGTGCTGCAGTCACCGTCACCGCTGGCAGTGAGCGCTGGCAGATTCCCGGTGGACGGGGCAGATGTGACGATCCCGGCACCTGCAGGGGCTGGAGGTGATGGCAGCTGTGTCCCAGATGGGAAGGGATGGAGGAGAGGCAGGATGCTGGGAAAACAGCAAGCTGAAGCAGGAGGGCGTCCAAGCAGGGCTGCGGGGTCCAAAACAGAGAGGCAGCTCCCGGCGTTGGGATGGTGGGGGGGTAGCAATGACCTTTCTGCTCCGAGAGCCAAAAGCGAGCGAGAGCCAGCAACTGCCCCCCACCCTCCTTTACCTGCTTCCAATCTCACCGTGTTCCCCCTTTCCCTCCCCCCACCCTCCGAGAGAAACTCCCAAAAAAAACAGGGAGGCTCTCCCTGGTGCTGGGACCCAACCATCAGTGCTTCTTAGCATGTCAATGGGAAAAAAATTCCACAGGCAGAGAGGAAAGGAAAAACCAACCCCCAACAGACGCTTATCCAGTTCTTCACTGATTTGAGGTTTATCAGCTGTTGCAAACACTGGGATGATGGTACAATGTTTTAATGTTTGGTAATAATCTAATTTTACAAGTGTTATTAATTATATCTCTTATCGGAAATGTTTTGGATTGTTGTATCAGAATTATTCCCAATTACTCTAAGTTTCTGGTTTTACTACATGTATTGTTTTGTTTTGAACTTCCCTTCATGTTCATGGCAAGAGTCATGAATGCTGTTTTTAAAACAAAGAATGGAGAGTTAGCTCCTAAATATTTACGTATTTATAAAATTTTTTTTGCAATATTTTTACCAAAAAAATTTAAAATATTTTTATGTAAGGCTCTTGAATTGAAGGTACAATGACAAAGTCTAATTAATTCATTAACTTAAGGAGAAGGTATGCATGTGTTTTTATCATCAAGTTCAAAGTAGTCACCTCTTCATTCAGCCAAACATCAATTGCCTCCAAGAAAATGAAGCCCAGTGAGAAGAAAAAGAACCTAATCACCATGCAGCCTTCGTGGCCAGAGCAAAAACAGAATAGGACTGCCAAGACATCGTTGTGTCTGGAAATTTACAGGCAAATTGCCAACAAAAGCCTTGTGTCATCATCATGGTATAGTGTTCCTACTAACCTTCTTCAGTTATTCCCTGTTCCAGGATCCAAGAGCACATTCAGTGATGTCAAAGATCAACATTTCCAGCTAATGGACTATTTGGACTTTAAAACAATGGTCATTTATTCCCATTTCCCTAGGAGACATTGGACATTATTCTTTTGTTTTCTCATGCTGTGAAACCCTGTGTCAATGACATGATTGAATTTGCTAAGTTTTGTTGATTGTAATCTTTTATGCGTCTTATCCCATATCTAACAGATAACCAGTGATAACCTTAATGAGATAACACCCTCACAAGAGAGAGCTATTTTATCATCAGAACATATGAGCCTTTTTTGAATTAATGAAAAAGGGTGAGATGTTGCAGTCTGGTAGACAAATTATAAAAGGAAGGCTTCATAAAATCAGGTCTTGCTCTCTGTTAAATTAATAG